>NC_047667.1:54766921-55096921 GCF_011762505.2 Arvicanthis niloticus | reverse complement strand
GCTGAAAAAAATCATAGAGCCAGTCTCCAGAATGTTAGCTTCAATGTCTACACAACCTTGAAATTCCTACGTTATGTCAAACTCCCTCCTCCCAACACTGCTCTGAAATTTCCATCCAGGTGGAGGCGAAGCGACTTCCTAGTAGCTTCCATTCAAGTGCCAGCTGGCCTTTGTTGCCCGTTCCCTCAGTAGAGCAAAATAGTCGTACAGACATATGTTTACTCCGTTTTACTTCTCTGCTCCTGTCTGTCCCATTCTTATAGACTACAAAAGAAGCAGAACAAACAAAAAATGTGCATGAAGGAAATACATGCCTTTAAGTTGCTAACAACTCAAATACATGAATACTTACTACATTCATGCATAAACTCCTGTGCTTTTAATTACACCCTAAGTCAAGAAACTTAATAATTCTGTATAAATTTTGGTAGTGTCTAAGCATAACATAACACATATACAATACTTAAGTTAAAATACAAAACTTAAATTTTCTTATAATAAAATATAATCTTTTGGGGTTTTTTTGCATATGATTGTACCATTTATTTTCCCCAACATGATATTTTTATTAATTATTTGGGAATTTTATACAATGCACCTCAATCACTTGCTTCCTAATCCTCCCAGGTTTAGCCTCCCACAGTTACATCCTCCCCTTCAAAGTAAATAAATGAATAAACAAGCAAAAACAAACAATAGAACACCAAGTCTAATTTGTGTTGCCTATATACACACTGGAACATGGTCAAACTCCCAAGGACCAGGCCCTTAAACAAGACAGAACCCCCAATCCTCCACAATCCTTGCCAGAAACCATCAACTCTGAAGAGCTAGCTAGCATCTTTATCACAGTTTTCAAGGACTCTCTTCAATAGCTTCCTTTCTGGATTCTTTCTTTCTGTGTTGAGGGGGCTGGGGGGGGGGGGGGCAGAGGCTGTCACAGAAGCCTTCAATGTCTCTCATTCTCAGTTATGGGTCTGCAGTCATCAATACAATGACAAAGGTAGCTTCTTTGCCCCTAACATCCTGAAGCCACATGGACCATATACTTCCACATGGTTTCCAGTAACAATGCACACTTCACACATCAACCTGGACCTCAATAGCAGCACAGATCCTGGACATTAACATAGTTTCCTGGATCACACAGACATCAACATAGCCCTCAGCAGCAGCATGGGCCACAGACACTTACATGGCACCCTGAGATAGCACAGATCGTGGACCTCAACATGGCCTCCCCACGCAGAAACATAAACCACAGACACCAGCACAGCCTCTGGCACCAGCAGGGATCACAGACTTCAGGACACCCTGCCACTGCTTCTGCATCTCTAGTTCTTCTCTCCTCTTGCCATTCTGTGGGAGAACTAGCCTCACCCCTGGTCAGAGTTGTGCAAGACAGCTGACCTGCCTCTCAGTCCCTGCTGTGCTTGAGAAGGCAGGCACACATCTTGCCTGGGCAGTGCAGTAGAGCTTGCCCTGGTGGCATGGGTGTGGGAAAGCCAGCCCTAGCTAACGAGAGTGGGAGATCTGGCCCTACCCCTAGCCCAGGAAGTGCTGGAGAGCTGGCTCTGGTGCCTTGGGTGCAGGAGAGCTAGTTCTCCTTTCTTGCCAGTTGCCACAAACAGGAGCGAGCGCTGGTGAATTGAATCCAGCCAACACCCAGGCCCAGATCCAGGACTTTGAGTTGGCTTACCCCAACACTGACACCATCTATGAACTGCTGAAGCACTTGAAGGTACAGGTTGTGCAGAACCAAAGTTGCAGGATCTCCATGACTCAGGGCAACAACAGGGTATATGAGAGGAGCTCACATGAGAACCCAGTGTTAACAGCGTAGAGGAAGTCAGAGGCCTCAAACCATACCAGTGACTCACAGCAACGAATGCTTGCAAGTGAACTGTTTGGTAAAGCTATTTGGCAAAGGGGTATACGTTGTGTGACACTGTGACAAACCACAGCTTCTACAAGATTTTTTTAAAATTTTTTTATGTTATATTTTTCTTTTTGCTGTTTTATTTTTTGTTTTCTTTTCTTTTTGGAGGATGTTACAAAGGCAGAGGGTAGATATGGAGGGAAAAGAATATGAGTGGGATCAGAGTACACGATGTGAAATTCACAAAGAATCAATAAAAACAAAAAGATCTGCCTTGTCACCCTGCAAACCCTCCTTGGGACGTGAAGAGGCCCCTCAGATCTGCGGGTGCTGTCAGCCACTGCCCTGAATAAAGCCTCCCTATAATTTCATAATATACAAGATAAAAGTTATCAGAAATTATAAAGCCAAATGTATGAAAATTTTTAGCACCTATAAGGCACCAGGACTATGGTGATAGATATATGATTGGGACCATGAAGGGTACTATCTCTTTATGAAATCATGTATCTGTTATAGAAAATTTGGAAAATTTAATAAAAATATTTCATCGTCATTTAGCTACAATAGTTATTTTATTTTTATGAGTGCTTCTGTATTTTTCAGGATCTTAATAACTTTTTCTGATTTGAAAGATACAAGCATCAATTGTTTAAGCATGAAAATGAGAAAGTTACTTTTCCAAAATATATTGCTAGTATACATCATCCCTGAAACAAAGACATAAAAGATAAAGTTACTTTAAGGAAACTCTATACAGGTAGAGTCTACATGAATAGAATGTGACTATTTTACTAGATTTCAAACTTCTGTACAAGCATGAATCTCGATGTTGTCCGGAGAGTGGGTATGTCTCCTTTTGTAGTTAAACTATGCTGTCTTTTGTTGTAAAACTTCATCTTATCTAGAGCTTAGACTATAAAATCATCAATCTTTATACTCTCGCCAAAAGCAATCATTATATCTTTAAATCTTTACTAACTTTATAATAAAACTGATTTTTTGTTCTGACCTGTTCTTTACATTAGTTCTGATTTAAGCAGTTAACCTGTTTCTACATGAATATTGGTTACTTACATCATTTCTGTGAATGTTTCTACAGTTTCTCTCCTACAAACTTTTTTGCTTAGTTTCTACTCTTTTTTAGCTCCTCTCCATGAAGTTGCACTTAGGCTTGCGTCCATCAAAATTCATGCAAATGATATATGCCGATTGTTTGTAATTTGTAGAGGTTTTAATGTTAAAATTTTTAGTTAATCCTATCTGCAAGTTATAGAGTTTTCAAAAGCATTCCATTAATTCCATCACAGTGGTAAATCTCTTTACTGTAGAAAATCTCTCCCAATGTGAAACTTGAAGTTACTTTCATGGATGGATGCAAACGAGAGACAATGACACAAACAGTGATGAACATTCAGGCAATTTTTTCTATTTCAGGCCAGAACAATACAAGGACAGATGTGACTATTGTCTAGTAAGGAGAGTCAGCACCAGCCAGAAAAACATCCTAGTAGATTACAAGCTTCATGATAATGCACACACCGGTGATGCTCCTCACTTTGGCCTCTCCCTCCATGTGAGTAAGACTGAGTACATCAAAATGTAGCCGATCTTTTCTTCGAAGAACCTCAGCTGCAAATTTCAGATTAAACAGAACAATGTGATATTGTGTCAGTCATAATGAAAAGAGAAGAGTGACATGTGGATGAGAGATGGGGCAAAAGAAGAGGGGAGTGATGTGTATTCCTGACACCACAAATCGAAATAGTGGCATTACTAACAAACTTGCTAATCGAAAGAGTTATAAACAAACACTGGGAACTCATACAGACTAATAAATTTATTCTGATTAAATGCACAAATTTTAGAAATATATAACTTATCAACATTGAGTGAAGAATAAAAAATCACAACAGACTCTTTGAAATAGAGATATTTAATGAACAATCAATAATCTTCCAGCAGACATGAGAGGTGAGGTAGAAAAAAAAGATGGCAGAATGAAGGAGCACTTCCAGTTGAGAGAAGTGGACATAGAGATGAGGAGACAACAACATGTATGAGAGTATAGGCACAGCAGAGGACAGAGCACGCGTCATTGCTGAAAAGAGCCAAGGGATTGCCAAGTAGAGCCAGTCTTCCAGTCACCAGGAGGCCACCAACAGGCTGCCTCACCCTGTTGCCTCCCACTAGGCAAGTGATACTGCTCAGCTATGCCAACAGCATGAAGCCACTGATGCTGCTTCTGCCCCGCTGTGGGGATGAGAGCAAAGGGCCACAGTGCTGGCAGTGTGCTACAAACATGATGATAGTACCCAGGCTACCAGCATCCAGAACAAGGTGGTGCACAGCACTCTGGCACTTACGCAGTTCCTGCCCCCAGACACGTGGCCCAATTGCAAGATCACCCTGACTCTAAGCAACAACAGGGACTCTGTGGTGGTTTGAATAGGTTTAGCGCCCATAGATTTGATGCTTGGCTGCAGGAAGTGGCACTATTTGTAAGTGTGGCTTTATTGGAGTAGGTGTAGCTTTGTTGGAGTGTGTCACTGTGTAGACAGACTTTGAGGGCTCCTATTCTCAACCTCCTCTCTATGTGGGAACAGAGCTTCTTCCTGGCTGCCTGCAGAAGTTAGACCCCTTCTACACCTACATATCAAGACATGGAACTCTCAGCTCCTCCAGCACCAAATCTGCCTGCATCCTGCCATGCTTCCAACCATGATAATAATGGACTGAACCTCCAAAACTGTAAGCCAGACCAATGAAATGTTTTCCAGTATAAGAGTTGCCTTGGTTGGACTAGAGAGAAGACTCAGCATTTAAGAGGAATAGCTGTTCTTCCAGACGTCCTGAGTTCAATTCCCAGCAACCACATGGTGGCTCAGAACCTTCTATAAAGGGTTCTGATGCCTTTTGCCTGCCTGCAGGTGTGCATGCAGACAGAACATACATTGAAAAAAAAATAAATGAAAATCAAAAGAATTATCTTAGCCATGTTGTTCCTTCATAGCAATGAAACCCTAACTAAGACAATATCTAAAATCAAAAATTGTTTATTTTCTGGATTAAGTCTTCTTGAAAGACTTCTGTAATCTGGCTGCCACTAAAAACCACATTGATGTCCATGATCTAAGCTGCCACCAGAAACCATGTTGAAGTTCACAATCCATGCTACCAGCAGCTTCTAGAGTCAAGGAAGCTTCTTTTGCAATGGTATCAATGACTACAGATTCATACCTGAAAATGAGAGACATTGAAGGCTTCTGTGGCAACGTTCCCTGCCAACAGGAAAAAAAAAACAGTCCAAACATGAAGCTATTGAACAGACTCCTTAAAAACTGTGATAAAGATGCTACAGTATAGTTCATCACTGTAAATGGATTCTGGGAGGGGTGCTGGGAAGAAGTACTCAGTTTTCTTTAAGGGGATGGCCACTGGGAATCTAACCATGCTTCAATGAGTATATAGGCAACACAAAGTGTTTCTGTTTGTTTGTTGTTGTTTTTGAGGGAAGGGTACAAGGGTGGACCTGGGAGGAACGGGAAGCGAGTGTGATCTGAGTTCATTGTATGAAATTTCCTAATAATTAATACTAATATTATGTTGGGGAAATATAATAATATTCCACCAAAGTTAAATCACTGACCAGATGTCTTCACTAGTGAATTCTACCAAAAGTTCAAATCCCAAGGCTTGTTTGCTGACTTAGTCACTGTTCTTGATGTCTAAAGATGCCATGGCCAAGGAAACTTTTATGAACGAAAGCATTTGATTGGGAGCTTGGTTACAGTTTCAAAAGTTTAGTATATTATCTTCATAAGTAGAATCGTGGTGACATAGATAGATGGATAGATAGATAGATAGATAGATAGATAGATAGATAGATACCATGCTAATCACTGCAATCTTTACAGTTCCACTCCTTAGTGACCAAGCATTCAAACATGAGTCTATGGGAGGGTCATTCTCATTCAAACCAACACAGTTGTTTTCCATAATCTGATGATAAAGCCCTAAGTTTGAAAGTATCACTTACTTGTGTGATCAATTATGGAGAAGTCAAGCTGGTGCTTAAGTATAAGCTTTACCTCCTACTGGCTAGTTTTCATGGTTCTGGAAGGTACTCTGGATGTTACTGAAGGAATAGAAAGGTAACTATCAATATCATCCAACTACAAATGCTGTGACCAATTACAAACAACAGCAATCTGCCTGTGAGTCATACTAGTGCAACAGTGGCACTAATATTAAGAGAGTAACCAACCCTGCTTTTATTACATTTAAGGACCACTCAAAAAATGGACCCCATGTTGGCTAATCTCATGTCAATTTGATACAAGCTAGCATTGCCTGAAAAAAGGAAACATCAACTGAGAAAATGCCTCATAATATCCAACTGTTAGGCATCTTCTTAATTAGTGATGGATGTAGAAGAACCCAGTCAATTGCTCATGGTGCCATTCCTGGACTTCTGATCTTGGTTTCTGTAGAAAACTGTAGGAAACAAACCAGTAAGCAGCACACCTTCATGGCCTCTGTACCAGTTCCTGCTTCCAGGTTTCTGTTTGAGTTTCTGTCCCAACTTCCTTCAATGATGAGGAACAGTGATGAGGAATTGTAAGCCCAATAAACCCTTTTCTCCCCAAGTTGCATTGGTAATGGAGCTTCATCCCAACAATACTAAATTTAAATTTAAGAGACACAGTACCAACAGTGTTAAAGCTATCAATAACCCAAGACTAGATAGATCATGAACCTGTCCTAAAAAACAACAAACAAACAAGCAAACACACTAATACTATTATTCTCCTAAAGGAACATAGCAATAAAATGACTCCTAATGACATACTGGTATACCCAGATGTCTTAGGGTTTTACTGCTATGAAAGACACCATAACCAAGGCAACTCTTATAAGGACAACATTTAATTGTGGCTGGTATACAGGTTCAGCGGTTTTGCCTATTATTATCAAGGCAACATGGTGCAGGAGAAGCTGAGAGTTCTACATCTTCATTTGAAGGCTGCTATCAGAATATTGACTTCCAGACAGCTAGGATGAGGGTCTTATAGCCCACAACACAGTGATGCACCTACTCCAACAGGACCACACCTTGTATTAGTGCCACTCCCTGGGCCAAGCTTATTCAATGGATCAGAACCTTGCTCAACTCACATCAGAGAAACTTCTTCATGTAGTAAATAGGAATTAACACAGAGACCCACAGCTAGACAAGGGGATAATGAGACTTTGGTGCACTCACTCTTAAATGAGATATCTTTGCCAATCCCATCTCCTCAAGGCTCAACATTCTGTGCAGAAGAGGAGGCAGAATGCTACTAAGAGTCAAGGTAATGGATGACTCTAAGGAAGCAGTACCTTTATGTACAACAGGACAGATGCACATATGAACTCACAGGAACTGTGGCAGCATGCACAAGACCTGCACAGGTCCAAGCTTTATGGCAGTTCCAGCACTGAGAAGGAGAAATAGACACAGGGACCTATTCCAACAAAGAAGCTATCTGAAATTGATACCCTCTGGCTAAGTGAAAAATCAGTTTTCTCCAATGGAGTCTCACTGGGCGTGTCAATTATATTCCAGTGTAGGCCCATGCCCAAGAGTAGTTGGCTAACATAAAACTAACTCCAGTAGTTTCGTGGGATTATCCTTTTCTTTTGCTTTGTTTTGGCATTGTTCTTCTCATTGGTCTTTTGCCTGTTTGTTTTGAGTTTTGTTTTTGTGAAGAATTTGGATTCTGACCTTTTGCAGGATTTGCTTTTGTTTTATATTGTCTTAGTCAGGGTTTCTATTCCTGTGCAAACATCATGACCAAGAAGCAAGTTGAGGAGGAAATGATTTATTCAACTTATACTTCCACAGGGCTGTTCATCACCAAAGGAAGTAGGAACTGGAACTCAAGAACAGAAAACAGGAGCTGACACAGAGGCCATGGAGAGGTGTTACTTACTGGCTTGCTTCTTCTGGCTTGCTCAACTTTTTTTCTTATAGATCCCAGAACTACCAGCCTAGGGATGGTACCACCCACAATGGACCCTCCCATCTTTGATCACTAATTGAGAAAATGCCTTACAGCTGGATCTCATGGGGTCATTTCCTCAAGGGAGGCTTCTTTCTCTGTGATAACTCCAGCTTGTGTCAAGTTGACACACAAAGCCAGCTAGTACATGTATTATTGCTGATTTTTTTGAAACACAGATAGATAGATAGATAGATAGATAGATAGATAGATAGATAGATAGATAGATAGAGGAAAGAGACAGAAACATGTTGGGTAGGAAAGGATATGGGGAAGATCTAGAAGTTGAAGAAGGGAAAACCCATGATCAAAATAAATTGCATAAAAGTCTTTTAATAAAAAAATTAAAACAAATTTTGAAACTTACCTAAGGTAATCAAAACAAAAATATCATATGATATGAAATACATAAATCATTGAAATAAGAAAAAAAAAACAAAGAAAAATTGGATAACCATATACTTGTTCCCAGGAGTTGTAGCATATTTCTTTTAGTGGCTGGTTTAAAAAGAAGACAAAGCATTAGCAGAGAACTAGAGGGTTTGAAAAACCTACTAACAAACTTGACCTACTTGACATTAATAGAGTCATGCAGGCTAGTAGCGCATGAGGCATGTCTTTTTCAAATGCAAACCGACCAGTTACTAGTATTGACCACATTCTGGGCCATAAAGCAAGTCTCAAAAAAACCCTCAAAGTTATAATCATACAGCTTGCTTTCTCTGATAATAGTGTCATTAAAGTAGAAGTATGTGTTGACATAGGATTCACTGGAAAGTCCCCAAATCTTTATAAATTAGACAGTACATGTGTCCTTAACCCAGGGGTCAAAAACACAAATCCTGAAAGGAAATTGAAGAATATTTTGAACGGAATGAAAATTAAAACCTAACAAGTCAAGTTTTATAGCCTAAAGTTAGAGCTGTAATTAAAAGGAAATATAAGTTCTCCAACATGTGTGGATGTGACAAATCTCCATCTCCAGACAAAGCAGGGGTAAAAAAGAGAGAGAAAAAATCTGGAGAGAGAAAGAAAGAGAGTATAAAAATTAAAAAGTAAATGTGTAGAAAAACACAAAGATGAAAGTTGTTTGTTTAAGAAACTTATCAGTTATGGGCAAACCCTTAGCAAGACAAATGACAGGAAGAAGTCTAAATTATCAGCATCAGAATATACAAGGTCAATGCCAGCGCAGGTCTTGCAAGTCTCAGAGAAGTTTAATAGTGAGGAATCATTATACAAAATAAAGTGCCAATATATTTAAATTTTCAAAGGAAGTGGAAAGATATATTTGAGGAATGTAACTTCACACTCAGAGAGAACTCCAGATTCTGATAGCACCATCACTGAAGAAATTTTCTAAGTCCTAAAATAAAAGCCAGTATGTTACACATTAAAATTAAGTTTCCTAATAAAAGCAAAAGTTCCTAGGGGCTGGAAGTCTCCACAGTTAAAATGATTGCTGCTGTTACAGAAGGTCTGGGTTCCATTGCCAGCATGCCCTGGTGTCTTGCTACTGTACTTAACACCAGTTCCAAGTGCTCTTACATTATCCTCTGGCCACTGAAGGCACCAGGCAGACACCCAGTGCACACACCTACAGGCCGGCTTTCATATACACAAAATAAGAATATATAATTTAAAAAAAGAAGAAACAGTTTCTAACTTATTTATTTATTGACACCAAAACTATGTAAAAATCATACTAAATAAGAAATGTGTAGCTATAAAATAGGTCAATGCCAACTATGATATAAAATCCCTGTATAAAATATATAAAATTCAAAAATATTTTTTTAAAAAGGCAATGATTCTCGATGGTGCTTTGTTTATTCAAGAGATGTTAAGGTTGATTGTTGGGCCTAACAGGAGGTCTAAGCTTCAGTCACATACACAGGTGGAGGGAGGGCATGATAGACAGGCCCCAGGCCCTAGAGAGATTTACATACTAATAAGGTACCTGAAGGCCAGAGGGTGGAGTCAATTAAGCATTCATCCCCAGCCCCTCCTCCCTCTTCCCCTCCCTATTTAACTCAGGTCTGCCTTGGGTTTTAGGAGGAGCACATCCAGATCCATCCACCATCCGCCATGCCATGCCATGCCAATAAACCGGTTTTGGAAACCCAAGGACTTCCTCGTGTGAGGAGCCGAGCAGAGGCCTTCAGTGAGCAGCCGGGCCTAACTTCCAGCTGGAGGAACCCAGGGGGTTCCCAGCCAACTACACACAGCCTGGTGTGAGAAACCCTGCAGTTCCCCACCCAGTAGTTTTTGACCCACAATTGATAAAACACTAAAAGCTCAATTGTTATGGAATAGCCAGCCCATCAAAATACTGGGTCACATGCTTTAATAGATACAACCAACAGTAATAGGTTTTCCCCATTGTCAGTAAAACGCAAATCAAAGGGTGATACATGTGCATGTGTAAGCCGATGGAGCAGTTCTTCCGCAAGTGCACAAACAAAAAGGATACAATTTACCAAACTGTAGATAGAGTAACTTTCTATGGGAGTCTGACACTTTATGTTATAAAAAATTATAAACATCTCAACTTTGAAATATTACATGCATTGGTAAGCAATCGTGTCACCTTATTGAAAAAAAAAAAGTGATCTCCTTAGCAGCTTAAAAGTCTTAAACGTGTTCCCAGTGTCCAGTCTTAATATTGGGAAGTAGATAAAATGTATTGTTATCCCTAAATAAAGCATACAGCAGAGGTACAAATTCTATGAATTACAGAATTATGTCAGCTTGACAAGATATACTCTGGACTTTGAGACTTGTATGAGCCCCTGGTGACCCCACCCCACAAGCAGGTAGGTACCATTCTGTCCCCACAACAAGACCAACCTTGTCCTGATAGCAATTTTGCTAGACCTGACACACCCAACCTTTGCCTAGAGCACAGTGCTTTGTGTTTGTAGGCATTTAGAATGGATTTACAGTAATTACTAGAATTAACTTGTGAATGAGAATACCAAGAAATAAAATATGTTCTTATGGAGATGATAAACAATAAAACTGCTCTTAGAGAAACACTCAGAACATTTGAGATGCCATCAAAAACTACATTTGAGATGATCTTTTCTAATGTTCTCTTTGAATTGGTATGTGAAATATATATACATACATACAGAGAGAGAAAGAGAGAGAGAGAGAGAGAGAGAGAGAGAGAGAGAAATAAGGGTGCTTCCTGGAAATTCTTATTTGATTACTAAGATAACTTGAAGTGATGATGCATTGGAAATTTATATATTTTTGCTGGTTAATTGTTTTTACATACACACAAAAATAACAAACAAATAAATCCATACTGTATTCAGTGTGTATTTGAGTCCCTCTGTGGGAAATACATTCCCCGATGATTCATGCAAAGACCCTTGAATCATCTGTTACACTTTTACTTAAAACTAATCAACTACTTAGCTAGTGATTCCTCATCCCATTCTTCCTTCTTCTTAATCCCTTGAGATGAGAAAAACAAAGTTCCTATTTTGAGAAATAAGCCACAGGAGTAAACCACGGGGAGTACACATAGATTTTTGTGACGCTGTGAAATATGTCATGTGTGTTTGGACTTTTAAGATTCCCAGCTCTACCATAAGAAGTGGAAAGAAATGGAAATCTTGACAAAATGCTCGTGGCAATCCTATATTGACTACATGGTGATGACTTCAAGGTGAAAAAGGTCAAGACTGGAAAAGTTACCACACCTCAGACATTGGCTAATACTCCAAAAGTATTTGTTAAAAATCTTGTTAATGAAAAACAGACTCTAGTTGGCTGTTGCTGGTGCTTTCCTCTAATGGCGGCACTCAGAAGTTAGAGGGAGGTGGGTCTCATGAGTTCAAGGGGAGTCTGGTCTGCAGAGTCAGTTCCAGGACAGCCAAGATTACACAGAGAAATCCTACCTCAAAAACAAAAAGAAGGAAAAAAACGACAGAAAACAATGCTCTAAGTTAATAATTGAACTACTGGTGGAAGTATCATTTCCAAGGACTGCAGGAATGTGTCAATTGGGGCGATTATTTCTCATGTTCTTTCAAAACTAACAGATCTTCCTTATGCAGGGGTACCGTGCCCTCCACCAAATCCTAGCCAGTTCGTTCTCACAGAGGAGTCTCAGAACTGTTAAGGAGATATATCTTCAAGGTTATACACTGTCACTCACCTGGCTCTGCCTGAAAACTTCCAAACAGGTATTGAAACTTTTTTTTTTTACATCAAACCACCTTTAATAGCTCTTGTAGCACTGTAAGTGCTTGCTTAAGGTCAGAGGGACCTTGAGTGTTTGTACTAAGATAACAAAAGACCTACGAGATGGTTACTGAAGAATCGAATGAAATAGAGAAATTTCCATGTCTGATGTGCAGAGGTTTCAGCTCAGCATTCTGCGCGGAATTAATTCTTTTATCAGGTCCAGTTTTATGAGCCCTTTTCCTTCTATGCATAGTAATTCCAGGCATGCGGCTACACCAGAATGAAAGGTATCAGGCCTCAGCCAACTCTGAGCCATTTATTTATTGAAAACTTTATCTCCGTATTAAATTCTCATTGAAGAGGCTTTCATTAAGCTCACCAGACCAGCATAACGAGTGAGCTGCGCGACGTTTAAAAAAAAAAAACAATACTAAAGCGAACCTCCAGATCTGGGTTTCCTTGCCCTCTCTTCTACCCCAAAGCTGCCAAAAGAGTGAGAGAAAAGTGAGAGAAAGTGAGAGAAACAGGACTCTCCTCTCACCCTCTGCATTTGAGCAGGCCACAATTTATATCACTCAGGTCTCCTTAAATTAGTCCAAGAGGATTTCATTTTACAGGCCTGCTTGACCGGGATCCTTTTGGCACGATGGGTTCAGCTTTGTATACAACGGAGATTCATATTTTATGTGCGTGTAAAAACCCCAGCCATGAATCTAGCAGCTCAAAGCTTCACCTTCATTCTTCACAGCTCGGTTCAGAGCCCAGCGCATTTCCATAGGCCTGGTCTCAGGATAGCTCTTGGCGGAGCTGAAAGGACAAAAGCTAAAAATAGACGAAGGAACTCGGAGCCTCCGGAGGACAGGAAAAGAGGACTTTTTCAGGTTTTCACACCACACCTTCCAAATTAATAGGATGTACACATGATGCCCCCATTCACACGTTTAAATTGAAATAGCACTTCAGGCCAGGCATTGCTTTCTGCTTTTTAAGTGAGAGGGGCCTTAGAATAATGTTTAAAGCTTCTGAAATAATATCCCTCTCGCAGACCTATCTGGCAAGCCTGCAAGGCCTCAGCCTGTCACCACTTTCCTCCCTGTGCAGCTCTCAGCTTCGTTCCGTCTGGGATCTCGCCTCTCCCCCGAAATCCCTGAGCTAAAATCCTAAATAGTTTGCAAGGCAGAAGTAGAAGTACAAGGTGGAAAAAAACAAAAACAAAAAAAAACAAAACGGAGCTAGGAAGTTTGCCTCTTAACAACTCGCTGCTGCATCTCTCCACAGTGGTAACTCTAAGGATATACTATTCTTCCAAGCCCCATAAATGACCCTGTAAAAATGCACAGAGATTAGAGATCACAGAACAAAAAGCAATGCTTTGAGGACTGAACGGATCCCTGTAAAATGAGAATGCATTTAAAAGTCTACCATCATCTCTAAACATTAGCTTATTTGAACTAAAGTTGACCGCCTTCCCTGGCACGATTAATGTCTAATGAGCTGTAAAGCCCACAGGTCTATAAAGATGTTAATATTTAACAAAATGGGAGTTGCAGCTCCGGTATTACCTCATTCCTAAAATAATAGAAACTGTGCCTTAGAACCATGAGTCACGGGGTTTCTAATGAGTTGTTTCTTTAGTATATAGAACATTGCTTGCTATTCAGTTTTCAGTGACATGTAAATCATAATAGATTAGAATTCTATACTGAAGTGATAATTATGGAAACTATTGAGCATCCAGAACCTATAAAACACCAGGAAACCCTATGAATGGATAAAACCTCCTCTTAATCCTCAGAAACACTTTCATGTAGATGCACAAAATATACACACAAAAAATAAGTAGAATATAGTATGTAACAGAAATACAATGTCATTAATTGATCACATAATCAATTATTGGCAAAATATTCTGAGATTATGGAAAATGATGTGTACATATTTAAAATTCAGGACTGGGCTCACTGCACATTGTTTAAGAAACTTTGCTGCTTTTACAGAAAAGTAGAGTCTGGTTCTCAGCAATCACCGGGCAGCTACGACAGCTACAGGTAACTCTAGCTACAGGAAATCCAACCACCTTGTGGGCTCCATGGATATGAGCACACACACACACAACACATACAACACATACACAGAGACAGAGAGAGAGACATTATAACAATATATTTAATAAGTATATAATGTATAATATATATTTAAATAAAGTAAATCTTTAAAATATTTTAGGAAGGAGCCATAAGACACATATTTCTGAATCGAGCAATAAAAGGTACTGTACCTTTTGGTGAAATTCATGAATGTGGGAAGCGGCTCTGCTCTCGCCATTACAAGGTGGCGCTTGGCATAGGCATTGCTTGAGAGAAAAGACAACTCCATATATGGAGTTGTATGCGCTGAGAGGTGTGGTTACCTGATCACCCCACCTCGCATCATTGAGAATGGACAATCTCCAGTGACTTCGTGGCAGCTGCTGATAGGATGAAGGCAATGCTTATAAGGGGCTCCGGGAGCTGGGGAGAAGAAGCAGAGAGAAGAAGCTGGCTGTACAGGGATAGCTGAATAAACCACTTGAAGAAGAACACGGTTGCCGTTGCCTTATTCTGCTGGTTGGACGTGGGTAGCGACACATGAAAATGAACAAAAGAAGCAAAGAAAACTTTCTCGGAAAGAGAAAGAAATGGTAATGTCCAAAAACTAGATGTCCAAAGCCCAAGAGGCACATTTTAGGGATGCTAACTGCAATGTCAGTTTTCAGTTATCTCTATTCCTGTTTTTCTGTCACATCGTTTATATTCCTTTCATGAGCCACAAGCCAGAAAGTGTGCAAGATCTGGCCTCTGTGCATCAAGATCTGACTTCACTGCTGCCGTCACTCTCACACTATCCAAATGGACTCCTTTATGTGCTCCCGTAGTGGTTTGAATGAAAGCGGCCCTCATAGACTCACAGGAAGTGGAGCTATTGGGAGGTGTGGCCTTGTGAGAGTAGGTGTGGCCTTATTGGAGGAAGTGTGTCACTGGGGGTGGGGTTTGACATTTCATAAAGCTCAGACTAAGCTCAGTGGCTCATTCTCTCTTCCTGCTACCTGCAGATCCCAATGTAGAACTCTCTACTACCTCTTGAACACCATGTCTGCCTACACGCACCATGTGTCCTGCCATGATGATAATGGACTAAAGGCTGAACTGTAAGACGGTCCCAATTAAATGTTTTCCTATATAAGTGTTGCAGTGATCATGCCGTCTCTTCACAGTAATGGAAACCCTGAGATGGCGCCCATCCCACCTTTTCCCACTATCCTGTTCTCTTTCCCTTTCTTCTTTTCCTCTCAGTTCCAGGCTTCCACTTTTCCTCTCTTTTATTGTTTTTATCCTGGTAAAACCAAAACTCTTATTAAAATGTATGAAGATGAGGATCTGAAGAAATACCCCCCCCAAGAGTCTACGTGAGAAACAAAGGTGGGCAATCCGTAACACTGAGGAAACAGAGATGATGGGTCTCTGAGGTTTACTGGCCATGCAACCTAGCTGTATTAGCAATCTCCAGGCCATGTGAGAGATCCTGTCTCGAGGGAAAAAAATGGGAGGTGCCTAAGTACAAGTGCTACATGCACCTGGTTTTGCATATATATGTTTGTGTTTGTAAGGATATATATCCCAAGATGTCACAGGAAACTTTGTGGTCGATCTAGAGCAACACTCTCACTTCTGACTTCATTAGGTTAATATGAAACCAGTTTAACTGATGGAAACTAACAATGGAGTCCTGTCATGGGCACATAGAAAGTGTGAACCCTGCTGATACACAGCTAGCTTGTCTTTCTCATACCTTCCAGGAGCTGGGGGTTCACATGTTTAAAGCAAAATGTAATGGAATTGTTTCCCCCAAAAAGAGAGCACATGATCTGAGGAGCCTGATTTAATTGTGGAATAGGATACCTGGAAAGAAAATTAAAATGGATGACTTTGTCTTAAGGTCACATGATGAAACAAAGATGTATCATCATCTTCATATGTACCAATGACTTGTAGGTAGGGAAGTAATGATCTACATAGCAGTGAATGACTACAAAGAATGTGTGGTACCCTTAAATGGGGATGTAGAGAAGACACTGGCACAGAAAGCTACACATATAAGCTAGGTCATCAAAGTACAATGGTCCAGCTAAAGTCTACTTACTATTGGCATGTCTTAGGCATACCACTCTATTCCCCTCTCTCAATCCCATAGGCATCATTTTGCCAAACAGTAGGATAAAGAGTCAGAACAATTTAGTGAATTACATTTGAGGTAAAAAGTAAGGGAGAAGAAGCAGCTACCATTGGAACAGAATTGTGTTTTAGCATAGAGCTTGGTAGGTAGGTCATAGGAGCTACTGATCTAGTAGAGAGTGTTTATAGACATTTTTAACCTTGGGCCAGATAGAGTAGCCAATATAGCCTTGGAGTACAGATCGTGAATCTCAGTACACTATAACCAAAGGGGAATATCAAGACCTCCGAGAGGATTGATAGCATTGTACAACTGACTCACACTCCTTAGCTTCAAACACAGAGGCAGAACTCGTCTTCTAAGCAAAACCTCCCACATCCAAGTCTCCAGGATTTCAGAGAAGCAACTTGACAGGTAGATGGGATACTATGGTAGTGATGAGTAAGGAGAACCAAGAACAGGCGATTTCAGCAGTGAAACCAAAAAGATATTCAATACAAGAAGCATGATATAATAAAAGGTCAGACCAAAGACAAAATCTAAGGTCTAAGAGATCGTTTGTGGCGTCTGTCTCAGAAGGTTACTGTGAGGTTTAGATCAGATAATTCACGGAAAGTTCTTGCCACAGAGTAAATGCTCAATAAATGCTTCTTAATGATATTGGTTGTCATCGTAGTGGAAGCTGTAATGGCGGTGTGGTGGCTTGAATAGGTTCGGTCCCCATAGGTTCATGTGTTTGAATATGCTTGGCCATGAGGAATGGCACTATTAGGGGGTGTGGCCTTACTGAAGTAGGTATGGCCTTGTGTGAGGATGTGTGTTACTGTATAGACAGGCTCCTATACTAAGGCTTTACACAGTGTGTGGATGACAGTCTCTTCCTGGAAGCCTAGAGAAGTCAGTCTCCTCCTGGCTGCCTTTAAATCAAGATGTAGAATTCTTGCCTCCTCCAGCACCATGTCTGCCTGCACACTGCCATGCTTCTCACCATGAGGATAATGGACTGAACCTCTGAAACTGTAAGCCAGCCCCAATTAAATGTTTTCTGTATAACAGTTGCCTTGGCCATCGTGTTTCTTCACAGCAATGAAATCCTAAGACAGGTGGAGAGGATAAAATAGTGATTCCATAACACGATAGTAATTATATTAATTTATGGGTTAATATTCTGTACGAACTAGTGAGATGAAACACAAGACCAGTTTAACACTTGGACAAAACCAGACTCTTGTTTAATCAGCTAGAGCTTTTAAACTTTATTAATAAAAATGTACACGTATAACACATTTTCAGTTTTTGAAAGAGTTCTGTTTGAGGGTTGGAATCAAACACATATTTTCCCTTCCTTATAACAAAAAGCAAGACATACACTTGGGATTGGTGGGGGCGGGGTCCCATTTGGAGAATTTGTTCAAAATAGTAGAGCATGCTTGGAAGCCAGAAAGACATTGCTGGGGGAAAGGAGAAGTCTTGTGTTTGATCTCTTCTATACATGCCCCTCATTTACACAGATTCTTCCTTCATTCTTAGCTCTAGCTAAGAACGTGTTCTACACAGTGGAGAACAACAGAGTAGGTGCCATTCTTTCAAAGCACCCTAACTCCCAACTTCCTGGCTTACTGTTTCAAGTATTTCTTTGGACCAATTTAGAGTCCTAAGACATGCTTTACTTGCATCAGACCAAGAGACTATCCTTCTGAAATATTACTGCTCCTAACAAGAGCAAAGCAAGTGAAGTGTTACACCTTTTTATTTCTGTTTATATATACATAAATAAAACAAGCCCTTTCAGGAGATAAGGTAAGCCCTGCTTAACTAGCCTTTTTTCTTCTGTGTTTGAGGTGCTTTCAAAGCTTTCTTTAATGTCTGACTGTCTTTGAGCCCATCACTCAAAGCCTTCATGTCCGCTCTGCTCCCATCCTCAGCTCCCTCCAGCCTCTCAGCCGATGGCTTTTATCTCTTCCCTCTGAACAGCTGCTCCCTTCTCAGTGTTTTAACTTTTGCTGAGATTTTCTGCACTCTTTTTCATTCCAGGAAGTAGGTGCGCTTCCGTTCCCTGAGCATCCATTCAGTTGTCTTCACATCCTCTTACTTTTCCTTTCTTATTGTAATATGCTACGAGGTGAGAAAGACACAGAGAAACATTGTTGCCTTGGGAGTTAATGGAATGTACAGCACAAAGACCACAACTGTTACAACCTCAACAGTTGTTCTGTGTCCACAGGAAAATAGTCACTGAGCAAGGAAGCACTGTTCTGTGCCTTGTCAATTAAGTCCTGCATAAATGAAATGGGGGGGGGGCATTTTTTTAAATGACAGAAGAAATCATTATTTGGATTTCTGTTATTCTGTCAAACGGAGCATTTCAAAGCACTTTCAAAACACGATAGTGAAGCAAGGTGATCAGATGACTACTTCAGCATGTAGGCAATAATTTTGACACAGTCATAAACAAAGTTAAGAATGCTAAGTTACACTCAAATGAAATGACAAGTCTATATGTGTGTATTCATTAAAAGTTGTATCTATAAATATGAAGTTAAAGAAACTGGCTTACATTTTAGTTGAATAAAAAGCCAAATCAACAATGGGCAATTTTGTCATGAACTAGAGACAGAAGTAGTTATTTAAAGGCTGCCTATACTTCTCTGTCTAGGTAACAGGTAAAATGTCATTGAAAAGAAAACCTTATTATTCTGTGACATGTGTGAATTCCTTCCCTTCAAGGTTTAACAGAAAATTAATCTGGCCATCAGTGGTATGCTAAAGAAGGGAAGGGACTCATTTATGCTTTGAAGGCACTGTGCTTGGATGTGCAGGATCCCACTCTACAGAGAAGGAATTTCCTTTTACACAGGGATTAGGATCACAAGTAGAAAGGAGAAAGCGAGCGATGTAGGCTGCTTCTATCATGCAGTTCAATATTATTAGACCCTTTCTGATGAGCTAAGATGCTTTTGATCAATACATGTCCACATTAGAGGTCACAAGTGCTTAAATCCATCAGAAGGGAACATCCAGCAGGTGGTGCAGAAGCAATAGTGCAGTGTAGAAGAGTCCACGGATTCGGAAACCATGGTCTTTTCCAATCAAGCCCTGACACTGAAGAACTTTGCTTAGGGAAATACTTAGTGTGACAATATGCCTAAAGAGTACACTTAGCCAAGAGGGCCGACTCAGACCTCCTTCTCTTATAGTAACCATGATGTCTGCAAAAAAAACATGAGTTCATCAGACACAGTGCTGTGGTCTGGGTCTAAAACTGTTCCCTGAAGGCTCATGTATTAAAGGTTTGTTTGCAAGCTTGTATTTTTTGCTTTGTTTTGTTTTGATGGGACATTAGGGTCTAGCTGCATTAATGGATTAACCTATTACAGAGTTCAAGATTAAGTTTAACAGGAGGTAGAGCCTAATTGAAAGAAGTAGGATGTTAGGAATAGGCACTTGGAAAGGTATATCTTGGTCTGGCTCCTCTTTCAACTTATCTGCTTCCCTGGATATCATAAGGTGAACAGCTCTATACTTCCAAAGGCTTGATACCACAAAGCTCTGCCTCACCATGACCTAGGAACAACAGAGTAAGGGGACTATATGTAGAAACTGGCCCAAAACATAATTCAACTAAAACTCTTCCCCTTCTGAAGCCATTACTCTCTCACAAGGTCACAGTGATAAAAAGTTGGTTAACAGAACATGGGTACCAGAAGAGGATGAAATCCTGTGACTACAGATAGTAATGTGTAAGAGTCACCCAGGTGGTACTGGCTTTGAAGGCAAAAAGGGGCCATGAAGAGCAGCTGAGGCTTGGCACTGTGAGAGGTCATGGAAAGCTTTTGGAGAAGGTAAAGCTTCAATTGCAGTTAACAACCCAGGACTGAAGGAGTCATGCAAAGGAGTTGAGACTTGACACCATGAAGAGGGCCTATGAGAGGCTTTTGGTCAAGCCTAGTTGCAGTGGAAGACCTTAGCATATTGTAGATGCCAGTAACATGGGATGATCACCAAGAACAGCAGCAGCAGCAGTGGAGTGGATCAACCTGAGCTTAGACTGCTACAGAGGGCAGAGCTGGAGAAGTGAAAAGTCAGTCCTTTGGAAGAGCCCAGAAGATCATGTGCAGATCCCAGACATTGAAACAAGAAGCTGTAACATTGAGGTTGCCTTGGAGAGTCTCCAAGATGTTTGAGATGCCAGAGCTGTGGTCTATCTACTGAGGAAAGCTGCTAACAGGAAGTGCAAACAGCCCAGGAGAAAAATGTTTGTGGCAGTCAGCAAGGATGAAAAAAGAGTTGAAGATATAAAGACCACTTTGATATCAGACATGGAGATGCCAATTTGGAGTTTGCCCAGGTGGTTTCCTGTCTTGCTTTAGGGATTACAGTTATGTGATTGGACAAGTCTCAGAAGATACCTTGAACTTTGAAGTTTTAACATTGTTGAGATTGCTATAGTCTATGGGGGCTTTGGAAGTTGTTGGACTAAATGTATTTTTTATTATGCTATGTTTAGGTATGGCCCCCATAGACTCATATGTTTGAATAGGCCCATGGGGCCCAGGGAGTGTAATGTGATGGTTTATATATGCTGGGCCCAGGGAGTGGCACTATTAGAAGATGTGACCCTGTGGTAGTAGGTGTAGCCTTGTTGGAGTAGATGTGTCACTTATAGGCTTTAAGATCCTTGTCCTAGCTGCCTAGAAATCAGTATTCTGCTAGTAGCCTTCAGATGAAGATGTAGAACTCTCAGTTCCTCCTGCACCATACCTGCTTGGATGCTGCCATGTTCCTGCCTTGATGATAATGAACTGAAACTCCAGCCCTAATAATTAAATATTATCTTTATAAGAGTTGCCTTGGTCATGGTGTCTGTTCACAGTAGTAAAACCCTAACTAAGACAAAGCGCATGGTGTGTTAAGCAGATAGAGTGAAGTGGAAACTGTAGCAGGGACTCTGGTCAGTTGTGGATGTCAGTAACATGGTATCTGTCAAGGAAAGATATAGGCAGCATGCAGAAGTAGCCCAAGAAAGAGACCTTGTGGACTACAATCAGCAAGAACTCTATGCTGGAAAAGTCTCTTGAAGTACATGTTACTCTACTATGTGCCCTGGATGCTATTCTTGGTGCTAAAGGATTCACTGTTTGTTTTAGTGGGATTTGGTCTTGTAACTGTTTTTTTCCCCTAGCTATTTCTTACTTTTTTACCTTTTGAAACAGGAATGTTCACCCTACACCATTATATGTCAGAAGCACATGATTTTTACTTTGATTTTTTGTTGTCTTTCGCTTTTGTTTTTGTTTTTAAATTTGCAGGAGCTCATAATTAAGAATTTGCTGTGAGTCTCAAAGAAGGCTTTGAACTTAAGCTTTGAGAAATGCTGGAACTATTGGGATGCTGGGATTATTCCATACTCTATTACAAAGCTTTACTAACAGAATGGGACTAAAAGTTTCCAAATACAATGTTATAATGGTAAAATACATACCCTAATTACCCAGACTTAGTCAGTATACATTGTACACGTGCACAACCAATACACAACGTATTCCACAAATACACAATTAGTATTAATCCAAAACTAATATGTAAATAGTTACCAATGTTCACTAATTTTATTTGATCAGCTCATAACTTAATTGCCCATATGTAAATAAACACATGAAATAGCTAAGAGGAGAGATTTGAAAAATCTCCATACCAGCCAGGCACATGTTCACCAGTAATATTACAGGAACCTGTAGAAAAGGATTCCAAGTGACACATACCTATTTTCATTTCTTTAATATTTAAAAAAAAAGTATGTATGTGTGTAACATGTTGAAGGTGTGGAGGAAAGAGGGCAACATGTAAAAATCAAGTCTCTCTTTCTGCCATGTAGGTTCCAGGAACTGACTAAGGTCCTGAGGATTGTGGGTAAGTGTCTTTATCCTCTGAGCCGTATTGATGACCCATGATTAAACACTGATAAATCATAAGGTGATTGCAATGTGTTGTTCTTTGAGACACTTTTTCTCTCTAGTATCTACAACAGTGCTTCGCTGACAAAGCCAGTAAATGTTGCCTTTCTATTAAATAATGAGATATTTCACATCCCTGACACATTGAAGAAGTGGCCAAAAGAAATGGGAAAGAACTATAGAAAATAAAAGTGACTAAAAAGACTTTTTTTTTTCTCTTTTAAGACATAGACTGTGAGTTTGTTTGGTTTTTTGTTTGTTGGTTGGTTGGTTGGTTGGTACAAGCATGCAAGCATAGAGATTAAGTTTCCAAAGACAGTTTTTGGCTAACCATAGACAATGAACAAACCCAAGCTGACACATGTCTATCTGACAGCTGTTTTAAAGATAGTGTTTTATTGGATTGGCTGGCAAAGATACTGGGGCTTGCTGCCAAATCTGGCAATCCAAGTTCAATTCCCTGGGACCCAGATAATGAAAGCGCCAACAAACTATTCTTTGACCTAAACATGTATAACATCCTACCACATAGAATGCATTTAGGAAATGTAATAAAAATAATTACTAAACAATATTTTATTGGAACATAGACTAGTCTTATCTATGATGATATCCATCGTGCCATGGCAGCCTTCAGTAGCTGTACTAGACTCCTATGACCAAGATCACAAAACTAAATTGGCAATCTAAACCTGTTGTAGCAAAATTTTACTAATGGAAAGTTGTCAAAGATTTTTATCACTATTTACAGATTCTAAAGTAAAGTGGCAAATTTGCCCACAAGGCTCATAGTTAAAACAAATCATTAGTCTACTAAGTGTTCCTTTAACAGGTGTTAAAAAAAAAAAAAATCAGCCCGGCAGTGGTGGCACACACCTTTAATCCCAGCACTTGGGAGTCAGAGGCAGGCAGATTTCTGAGTTTGAGGCCAGCCTGGTCTACAGAGTGAGTTCCAGGACAGCCAGGGCTACTCAGAGAAATCCTGTCTCAAAAGAAAGAAAGAGAGAGAGAGAGAGAGAGAGAGAGAGAGAGAGAGAGAGAGAGAGAGAGAGAAAGAAAGTAAGTTATCCATCCAATTAGTCAATAAAATGCCCCGTTTTAGCCCCATCCTATTGTGGTTATTTCTATGCTTTCTTGAGGTCACGTGTCGTATATTTCCTGGAAGCTAACTGTTAAGCATATTCAAAGGTCAAGGTAAGTAATAGTTGATTGAAAATTTAAATCATGTTTATAAGTAATGTGTCCACTGTATCTGAGAGTTAGCTAAACCCTTTAGATAAGTTTCTTCATGGTCAGCGAGGTCACAGATGTCATATCATCCAAAATATAAAAATTTAAAAAATAAAATGTAGTTGATATACATGGCAGCATGTAGAAAATCCCCCCTAGACACAGACTTGACCCTGTTCCAGTCCATCTTTACAATCTGAATGGTAGTGTGAGACTATACATCTTAAATCCTTTTTGGTTTGCGCATGAAATTTTAATTCTTTCTCTATGAGGGCTTCTAGTCTGGCCTTAGTGACCACACTACTTCCCAGGACCAGCTTAAGTCTAGAAGGACACAGCACTGAAGGATCATAGACAACAGCCTGAGTTCTTGGACAATTTATTGGAATGAAGAACAAGCCATATGCCAAACAAGAGTCAGAGGTTATAAATCAAGAGTAAATTGATTGACACTGTCACAGGGCCAGTGTGGTTCCAAGAAAGCCTTCATATCTACTCAGTACTCCTCCTTTAGGTTCACAGAACCCCCAGGTACTTAGATCATAGTTATAAAGTGTGGGTCATCTTAGAGTTGTTTACAACAATCACCCACCCAACTGTTCACCCATTGAGCAAGCATCCATCAAACTGTAAGTTCCCGATTGCATGTCACCCTAGGTCTTGCCTTTGCCCTTCGTACTTAGCGTTTGTATCTAGCCTTTGTTTTCCATTTCTTTACAAGCCGTCATATTGGCTGGCTCCCAGCTTAGTACCTTTCCCTAAAGTTTCCGCCTCCATTCACAGAGTGTGCAATTGTACTGTACAGCTACTTTGACCCACTTTACTTCACTCCACTATGAAGAAGAGAAGCAGGCAAACTAATGTGAGAGCTTACATCTTTAAAGGCATGATGTGGATATTTGGAAGAAATCCATCTAATACACACTGGGGAGACTGTTGCTGAGTCCCCAGTGTCCATTTGAGTTTGAGGAAGTGCTTGTCTGCCAAGAGTGAGAATTGTAAAGTAGGAAATCTCCTCATTTCTTGTCAACCTAAACCAGAGATGAACAGTCAGATAAGTATCCCTAAGGATGAAGTCAGGTACATATTCTTCAACACTCATGCTATCATGCAAAAAACAAACAAACAAACAAGGTAATTGTCTCACAGGCCTTGGATATTAACACTGCAGTGGATTTCTCACTCAGAGAGATTGCTCATCAGGTAAAGATGTTTACCCCAAACCTGATGACCCAGGTCTGATCCCAGGGACTCATGCAGTAGAAAGAAAGAATCATCTTAAAAATTGCCCTTCATACACACAATGTGAGTGTAGTGCACACACACAAATTTAAAATAAATAAATGCAATAATTATTAAAGTGTTTAAGTTTCTTGAACACTTACTAGAAGCTGACAGTTTATGTTACCTTTTTAGATGCAAAAGCAAGAGCAAAAACGGGTCCCATTTTGCCTAGAATGTCTCACACTACAGAAGGAGCGTCTCTATTAATAATGATGTAGACATGCTAGGCAAAACCTGGAATTATCCAGACTGAGCCAAGGATGTGATTGTGTTATTTATAAAGTCCATACTGGGTGATTCAGACCAGGGATAACCTGGTCTCTCTGCTACAGACCCAGAAACAATCATCTTAGTTTTATGTCATACTAGACCCATGCATGCTGGGAGAGAGTACCTAGCCCTGCACAGGAGGTGGAGTGGCTCAGATGAGAACTGAAAAGCAAAGATATTGGCTTCATAAAAACAGTGAATTGTAACAGATATTTTTAAGTTGCAGTTCCCCAATAGCTATGCTGAGAGGTTTAATGAGAATATATTATTAATAACGATGGGAGCAAAAACAAAAAAAGGCACTGCAGAGTAGTAGGCAAGTGTGCAGCAGTTCCATGACTAAAGTGATTCCACATACATGGAGAAGTTGCCACATTGTCACATTCTGACATCAAATCAGATATCTGCACACCTGCCATATTTTTACCTCAAAACAGATAATGAAAACAGATCTAGGTAATGTCTTTATTGTTATACTGTGTTACGACCTAATTAATCCAGCAATAGAAATAATGATAATGCCTTAAATTTATAGGACATCTCTTTTTCAAAGCTCACACCGATCACCTGGCAATTATCCTAGGTGTCTATACTGTCACAGGAGAATCTGTGCAGGAGAAGAGTTGCAGGTAACTTTCTCCAGTTCCTAACTTGTTCCATGCTGTAGGGAAGGGTACTTGAGTAGAGCAAACATAAATGGTTTCACTGTGACTCGAGGATAAGAGAAATAGATCTTCTTAGGTGTACATGTTGATGGTACAGCCTCATGCTATTACCCAATAAAGGAGCGATCAGCCTCATAGTGAAGCCCAAGGACAGCCAGGGCAGTGGTGCATCAGTTTAATGCAAAGAGTTTAAACTGGGAGAAAGGAATCTCTCCTCTCTAATCTAGTTCCACTTTTACTTACATGGACACACATGTGCCATATACACATGCACTCATACACACACCACGTTTATATGTACACATACACGTCTATGTCCACTCAGACATATACGTACACATGCATACTCACAGATATACACAACACGCACACACCGTGTTTTAGTTGTACAGAAACACCTGTCAATTTCCTTAAGTGGATAAATATTTGTGGCACCACTTGCCTTGATATTTTAGCAAGGCGATAGCACACAATGAAGTATAACATATTTCCTCAAAGTAAAATGTATCTGAGCCATAAAAATCCCCCTTCAGTTGTTCTTTAAAGGTGTTCTATGCTTTAGGAGTGTCTTTTACCCAGAAATTGTTTACTGTCTGTCCAAGTCTTGCCACTTTCTGAATCTCCAAAGCCTTGTAAAGTTCAGGTGTTTCTATTGTAAGTTATCTGATATAACTTCATGGCCTTTCTAAATTATCTGATTGATCACTTTCTACCTAAATGTGAGCTTCCTTGCTCCCCTCGAAGACAGAAGGTTTTTTGAATAGAGGAAATAACTCCCCAACAAAGGAGAAACACCTATGGTGTCTTCTGGTTCTGAGTCCAAAGACCCTGTTGATATGAGGTAGACCAGGTCTTTTCTGTGCAACAGAATCCCTCTGGCCTCACCCTAGTGACTCTGAGCCTGTCCATCTGGACAGGCTACCATCTCTTTGTTACCTTGAATCCTGGATAAGAATTTATTTATTTAATCATCTTGAATATGGCAGACACTATGCTGTAAGACTTAGTATGGTACAAAAAGGTGCCATGCCCCTCCTGTAAGAATCTGAGCCTTACTTTGGACGCATTACGTTAGACTATTCATATTTATTTATTTATTTATTTATTTATTTATTTATTTATGTGTTTGTTCGTTTTTCAAGACAGGGGTTTCTTCTATGTATAGCTCTGGCTGTCCCAGGACTCACTCTGTTAACCAAGCTGGCCTCATACACAGAGATCAGCCTGTCTCTGCCTCTGGAGTGCTGATATTTATGATGTATGCCATCACTGCCTGACCAATAATTTTTCATATAGTTATTACATGGAGTTAGAAAGACCTTTGCCAAAGAGCTTCTGGGACATAAGATGTCCCCATTTAATGTAGGAGCAAGGAAATTAGTAGCCTAGTTTTAAGCATTTCGTGTTCAACAACAGTTAGAGAAAATAAATGCACAGATAAATACAGTAGGAACATGAGACAAGTGAAACTTTTCTACATGCAGTCTCTAGGGGCTGTCTGTGGAGGTATAGCAGACAATTGTTTAATTCCATTAGATCAATATTTAGGGCATTGAGTAACTACAGATGAATAATTCTAGAATCATCAGGCAGATCAAAACAGTCGCTCATTTAAAGAATTAAAACAAAACCTACATGAATGCGTCACAATAAATCAAAACCCAGATTCCCCTATTTCTTGACGTCAAACTACTTTGCTCCCAACCTATGAAGTGCTTAGGACTCAAAAGTTGCCCTTACATTCTCTAAATGACGAATAGCTATCCCGAAGCAAAGCAGAATAATCTGGAGAGGCAAATTAGAGTTTTTGGTTGTAAGCTTGACTGGTGATTCTCCACAACGAGCAAGGAAGATCATGAGAATACATTTATACTGGGGTGGCACCGGCCATCTGTAAGATAGGACCTCAGCTGCAAATTCAAGAGTTTCACGGGGTTCAGTTTTTGTCCCTTCAGGAACCAGTCTTCTGCTTAAAATCATTCATTTAAAAACAGAAGAGGAAAAGCACCAGCAAATTTAGTAGATTTTTATGATAGTACCACTTTTAAATTAAAAAATAGATTTCAGTTGTTTCTAGGGAAAAAAAGAAAAGGAAATGACCTGAAATATTTACCTAAGAATCATCAGTAAGAATCATGAATTGTTACCCTTCTAGACAGAGAGCAGTCAGAAGTGGGTGCTTTAAGAGCCCAGTTTATGTGGCTTCAAATATTTAAATCCTTATTACTAAGTTAGCTGTATTGCATGAGTAATGGGCTCTTTGATAATAACTTTAAGTCAGAGAATTAGGTTTTGCCTAGTCAAAGTCAGATCAATTTTATTACTTATTTGAAGATTTCTTCTTATTTAAAGCAAATAATCTAGGTCAAGCAAATGTTCAGGTAACCAGGTTTTCCATGAAGCTGAGTGATTATCTTAGAAGTCATTGGTTTGATCTCTTCTCCTCCCTGTGTTGTTGAGATCATTATGTAATAAAAACACAAGGTAGAGGAAAAGACGCTGTTGGCCTATGAGCTGATCGAGACAGAAACTCAGGTCAAGGAACAGAATCAACTCCTCTAATTCCTGTGATTCACATAATGAGAGACTCTGGGATTCTCAACTCCACGTTGAATCTCCTTTAGTCTTCATCATGGGGAATTTAGCCTTGGGGGAAAGAACTTTAAAAAAAAAAAAACGAAAGAAAGGATGGACAGAAGGGAAGGAGAAGATGTCAGGGTAGGAGAATTAGGAAGAGAAATGAAGGGAAGGGAACTCTGATCTTGAGATTCAGCTTTGAGAACAGAGCCTGGGTGTCCACTTAAAAGGGAAAGTGGGTGAACATGAAGATGCAGAGTGTCTATAATATTGTACATATGTCTATGACACAGACAGAAAGACACCCATCCTACTCACTTGTACTCAGTAACAGTTCATAGCTTCTTCTTGGATACCAGTTTTATAATACTTTGAAGTACAAAAAATGTGATATAACTTATGTGTCCCAATGAAACTTTTTATTTTATATCTTTGGCAAAATCTTTGTTGTTAAAAACCAACCAAACAAACACAAACAAACAAAAGTATTCTAAGTTCATTGTAAGAATGAGAAAAGCAAACTATGGCAAAATAACTACAATTTGTCATTTTAAAAAAGCTCATGTTATTTAAGTATATTTTCAGTTTTCTTTCTGTCCATAGCAGTTAAACATTGTATACTGAAATACAAAAATAATGGGGAAAGAAAGAAGTCCTGAGAACATGTGGCTCCACAACTTCTGAAAGAAGAGTGAAGAACTCGCGGGGTGCCAAGCTTGAAGCTTTTCCCACTATGACATTTCCGTGTGGGAAGTCTTGTACGCAGATTTGCAGAATGAGGAAGATTTCGTTGATGCAGTCTGTGGTCCCATGGCGTATTTTAGGAAACAAACCAAACATAGAAGTATTTTTAAAAATCTCATGTACCTTCCCAATTGAAATTTCAAAGCTTAGGTTGATTAAGTGACTGATTTGAGGCCTTCTAGTTTTCTAATACATACACTTCCATATTGTCATTTCTGCTTTTGCTCCTGAACCAGACCTCTGCTCACACCCAGTTTTTCTATAACACAGACATCCTACCTCCCTTTCCCTTGAAAAGAAACATTTTACACTCTTGTCTGCCCTTGCCTTCTCTTTCTTCAAACTATGTAGTTTTAAAAAAATGTTGGAGGGTCTTGAAAAAAACCAATATTTTCTGCGATGTTTAAACCTGTTCTGATGCCCAGAAACTCTGGAGTCAGCATCTGTGTGCATGTTCTACCACAACAGAAAGTATGGGAGAAAGTGATCTGTGAGCTACAGAAAAGTAGAAAGATCAGGTTAAATCCCTCTCTGGAAATCATGGGCTTTTAGATAGCAAAAAGAGGGCCTTTGTCTCCATGGTGGTACCTAGTGGTGAGCTGGATTCACTGGGTTAATTTTCCAGCAGACAAACATAAATCAACAGCAGCTGGCAGATTGTCACCCTGCCCTGCATGGTGGTTGGCCACTTACCTACTCTCTTGGCCATTTCTCTTTGGAAGCCTTTTCTCTCCTAGGACTTTGTGGAGGGATGAAAGGCTGCCTGCCTCAGAGAGAACTCTGCTCATATTAGGCATCTTGATGATGGTACTTTACATGCCTTCATTATGCCAAGGTACAGTGTGTGCTTTCTGACACCTCTTGTCACAGGTCCTGGACTTAAAGGCCAGTACCATGATGCTATTGCATAGATAGGACATGTCATAAACGACCTCAGTCTTGTCCTTGGCTGCTCAGACAACATATAATCTATTGAAAAAAATGGTAGGGTTTGGAAACAAAGCCATTTAGGTCTTTTAAACTATAAACAGTGATTTTCACTTACTATGAATTTATCCATAGGTCTCATTGATTCTCATTTGTCACCATTGACCTCTTGAGGACTTTTGTATATTATTTTACTGGTATTCCCTGACACTATTCCTAGGTAAGAAAATTGTGAATTCTCCTTGAGTGTTGATGGCTCTTCTCCATTCATCCTCGAGCTGTGGAACAAGCTAAGAATCCCAACTAAAAATTACCATTTTTTTATCAGCCGTGAATTATGCATGATACACTGGGTAGGTGATAGACTGAAGAGCACAGAGAATTTGGAAACTTAATAATTAGATTCAAGATCTGAGCATAGCATCTATGGACTGCTGATATTTTTTTGTCTCTTTACTTTAAGATATAAAAAATCTTCTTACTGTGTTTTTCTTACTGTTATTTCATGGGGATTTGGTGAAATCATTTAATAAATGGTAAAATAGTGCAAATAAAATTATTGGCATTTATTTAAGAATTATACTGTGAAAATTGCCCAACTGCTTTGTTTAGAATGCAGGAGAAAATCAGAGCTACATGGAAAATACTCCAGAAAGCCATCCTGTAAAGAGAAAGTGGTCATTCTTCACTTTATATATTGAGATGGTATCTATAACTTGAGCCCAGGGTTTGCCAGTTTGTCAGTCAGGTTAGATCATGATTGAGGGATTTTCCTAAACCTGCTTCCTTGCCTCTGGAGTTACTGATCAATTCTCTAGGCCAGACTAGCATCTTCTATATCTTTCCCTAGATTATAGGTAGATTTAGAAGTTTCTAATTTTATATTAGTGCCTTTCTTGCTACTTTGTAGAACATAATATATCTTAACATAACATATCAGAGAGTCCTGGATTCCTCCAATAAATGCTTCTCATCTTGTTGATTATCTTACCTATAGCATTTACCTTTAAGGTTTTTCTATCAAAACAGCCACATGTCCACAGATTAAGAGTATACAATCTGACTATCCATTTTAAAGATGAGAAGACTTGTCTTGAATTGCTTATGATGTTCCATTGGGACTGGCTTAAATTTCTTCTTGTCACATGTTATCCCCTAGTGAGTGGAAGGTTGGGCAGTCAGTGCTTTGTGGTCATTGGCTAGGACGATGTCTGTGATGGCATAGAAATAAAATGGGCTGAAAGGCTCACTCCTGAAAACTACACAACTTAATTAGAACAAGCATTGGAGGCCACGTGTGGTTGACAAATTTGGGTCTCTGTGAAGGTTACTTAAGCCAATTTTGAGAGCTTATGTGGATGTTATCATCTGAGCTACTAGGTGATATTGAAACACCTCAAAGCATTAAATAAATTCAGTTTTCCTTGGTTTAACTTTGAGCATTTTTCTATGGAAGATCCTAACTTGCTTCTCCAGTGTCCTCTTTATCCCTGACAAGTCACCTTATCAAGTATTCCAGCAACCAATGATTTGTTCATTATTATCCAAACACATGTCTGGCTGTGTAGCATAGGCTGGTCTGAAACTCTGGATTTCCCTGCCTTAGTCTACCAAACCTGGCTTATTTTAAACCTTCTTATTTGTATTATTCCACAGAAATCCTCCCTCACTTTTGGCTTTAATACAGCTTCTTGTAGATATATCTAAAAGTATGTTTTCCTCTGTGGTCATTCATTTGGTAATTAGTAAGGCATTCATATTTTAGTGTAGACTTCAGTGGCTTACTTACCTTTGGTTTTATTACTGGTTACCTTTTTCTGAAATTTAACACTACTGTGGATTTTCCTTGATACAACATGAGCATTGTTTCTTCTTCTTCTTTTTCTACTTCTTTTCATCCCAATGAAGAACTGATTTTGCTCTACAGTCTTCAATGTTCTTAGTTGGGATATTTAAAGGACAGGAAGGAGTGACATGGGGTGAGGAAGGCAAAACTACTGACTTCTGTTCCTAATATAAATGTATCCTTTCATTTCACCATATGTGGGGGCTTACTCTATGGGTTTCATGATTTTCATTTCATTTTGCCTTTTGCCATAGAGGACCTAGTGCCTTTTGAGCACAGACGAGTTAGTACGTCAATGCAAGCTACAAACTGGAAGTGAGCTGTGATCAGTATGTCTGGAGTGAAGCAATGCTTATTTTAACTTGAAGTTTAGAGATTTCCACCCACAGCCACTGGATCTGATGATCTTTGAGCCCAAGGTGAGGCAGTGGGTATGTATTCCAGAGGCTGCTCATCCCTTGGAACAGCAGAGATGGAACTGGGGACCAAGGTTAGCCTTAAGGGAATGTCCCCAGTGTCCAATTTCTTCCAGGTAATCACTAATCCTAATTTTTCCATGTCCTCAAAACAGTTTGCTAGCACTGGGAATCCAAGCATTCAACACATGTGCCTACAAGGACATTCACATTTAAACCACAGGATGAATATAGTAAGACCTAAGTCTGACCCACACTGTCTCGCTGAAAATTCAGGACATGTATAAATGTGTGTGTGTGTGTGTGTGTGTGTGTGTGTGTGTGTGTGTGTATGCGTTACATATATATGTGTGTGTGTGTATTTCAGTCTCTCAAAACCTCAAATTTTTTACTTGGGAAATACAAAATTTTGGAATAGATTATTTTTCCTCTTTCCTTACCATACTCATTTCACTAAATTTTGGATTAGATTATTTTTTCTGTTCCCTTACCACACTCACTTTTAAAACCACTTCAAATCTAGAATATATGAAATGCCACCAAATGACACGAGAATTAATCTTTCAAATATTTGCTTAGTTGCGCTCTCTCTCTCTCTCTCTCTCTCTCTCTCTCTCTCTCTCTCTCTCTCTCACCATATATATATATATATATATATATATATATATATATATATATATCACATGATTTTTCTGTTCTGCCTTGGTACTGTAGCATAATGGTTAAAGTCACCTGCTTTAATAATTGAAGATGCACCAGTTAGATCAGGAAATAGAGGGCAAGAAAACAAAGAACCCAAAGTACTCATCTCCAATTTCTCATAAATAATAGCTAGTTATCCAGGGAAGGTGCAGTGGCACCTGCTAAGCCTCTTTCTGTCTGAGTTCAGCCAGGAGGAATGCCAACCAGATCAGTAATAACAGCCTCCTGAGTGGGGAGAAATGAAGGCTGTTCAATTTTGTATTCTGCTCATTTCTATTTCAGAAGAAAACAGTTGACACTGTCTCATTGAAAAGAAAATGCACTCCGATTTCATCATCAAATAGTATTTATTATTAATCCCCAGAGGGAGCACGGGGCTGTGCTGAGCATGCCAATTTGCCTGCCACCTGCGAGTGGCATTTCTGTGTGTCAGAACCTGGTCTCCTTGATGTTGATGCTAGAGGTTAGAAGGGGCAGTGACAAAAAGATTAAAGGGATGAAAAATAGACTTTGGAGGAAAGGTCACAAGAATTGCAAAAGGTTAGTGAGAGAAGGGAAGGCAAAGGGTTGCCTGGTTACTGCATCCCAGCCCAGGGAAGACTTTCACAGGATGCATTATCTATGAGCAGGTAGTCTCTAACGCTGCAGAATAGCAAGCAAAGGAGCATGCATTTAGATTAAGGAGAGGAAATGTGGAGCTGGGCCACTTCGACTGTAGATATTCTATTCCTGGAGAGGTTTAAGGAGGACTAGAAGTTCATATCTTTAGAGGGAGGGGCTGAGTGTATCAGGTCTATTTTGAAGTCAGGAGCACTGGCTCTTGGGTCGTGATGAAACAGTCATCCTAAAATGATCACCTTAATGTCCAAGTCAAAGATGTGAGTGATGCAGACAGTGTTACTTAGAGCATCAGAGAGTCAGGAATGATTTCACTGTGGAATGGGCATGCACACGATCCCTGGGTGAGATTTTCACAAGATCTGTAGGAAGTGTAAATACAAGGAAGTCAGGAAGACACTGTGTCAACAAGATAAGTGGCAGGAATACCTTGTCATTAACTGGTGGAGACTTCTGAGCTGATGATCTCACTGCCTGGATTTTCACTCTATTAATCATATGATTGGCAAGTTGCTTAGCTTCTAAACTTTAACTTTTTCATTTATAAAATGGAAGAGAGACCTAATTCCACACACACACAAAAAAAAAACAATTGCAAGAGTTAAACACAAAACATATTGAAAGTATAAAACAATGTGTGATACACAGTAGGTGTTTAGAATAATAAGGTGATAGTGCCCATGGCAATAATCATTACTGCCAAAGAAAATCAATTCTATTATTATGCTCAGCATATAATTGCATAAATAAGGGTTTATTATGATATTTTTAAAAATGTGTATATTATATTTAGGTCATTGTTAGCCACTCTATGCCCACTCTTATAATTACCTTTCTATAATGAATATAAATGAATAATGGAAATACATGACTAAAACTAGCCTTGACATCCCTCCCATGCACAATGTGTCCCTTGTAGTGAACTCATTCCACTCACTGTTCTAAATTAAGCAAAAAAGCAAACTCTGATGAACCCCCTACACAACTATCAGATCCATGGCCATACCCCATGAAAGGATCTTAACAGAGACAACCCTGAGTCTTGCTGTTGACCACATTCAAACAGTTATAAGTTTTTCTGAGTTTTGAAGCCTTATTCTTGGAACAGTGCACACAAAATGTGACATTAACTGACTTAGCTCTTTGCTTTCCAGTGCTATTGATCTCTCCTCATGTCCTGAGACAAGAGAAGCCATAGTGGTTAGACTTTATTTAACAACACTCAGGATACATGACAGGAGAAATACCATGCTCTGGGCTAGGATGGCTTCTGTTGGACATGGACCCCAAAGTGTCCACTCTCCTGGATGCTATAGTGGCCTTGGGGTCACATTATTACAACTGCCTAGCAAACTTGCAAACACAACTGTTTACTAAACCAGAATTGCATTTATTAAATTCTAAGAGGTAGAAATCTTCTTGATGTTGATGGACTCATGAATTGAAATAACCTGTTCTATCTTTTCAATACCTACCCATCAGCCAGCATGGGTTAATGCCAAATAATTCAATGCCATGTCTAGGAAGTCATACAGTTTGTTTATTCTAGTAACATAAGAGAGCCAATCACAAGGTGAAAGGTTTTCTAACCTTCCAGAATGGGACTTTTAGGGTGCCTATGGTTTAGTTAAAAAAAAAAACAAAAAACAAAAAACAAAAACAAACCTTAAATAACCTGGGTTTCAGTGTGGTTCTGCTTTATATTCTAAGCACTTCATCTCTGTGTCTTCCCATTTATCAGCTAAGTGGAATAACCATGCTTATTTCGCTACTCTATGAAAATAAGGTAATGTATCCACGTATACATGTATGCTTTCATTCATCCACAACTGTCTGATTCACATACGAAAAGCGATGATGTCTTGTGATAGTTTGAATTTATTAAGGCATAAATGTAAGGTGTTATATTATCCTCAAGTGTCTTTGAAGTGTTCCTATAAAAATAATTATTATCCGTTTTTATTAATACAGCTCTAGGAAGTGTGATTGTCCAAAAAATTCAGTACTCGATAACTAACCAGCTCACCGAGCCATGGTGATACAGCAGAATTCCCAATCTTCACATAATTTCAAGTGAACTACATCTTAAAAAAAATAATACAGAAACCGTTTTATCCGTTATGATCTTCATATCGTTTTACTGTGAAGAGTTCAGATTTCTGTAGGTTTTCCCATTAGTAATCATTATCACCATTTGCCTAAGGCAGTAATGGTCTTGACACAACCCTTTCCTAATCACTGAATAGTACCGAAAACTTTTTAAAAAGAGACAGGATGTGAAAATAAAAAGATTTTGAGAGGCAGCTATAAATTATTCTGCAAGCTGGAAGTGAGTCAGGAGCAGTAATTCCCAGCCATTAGAGAATTAATAGTAAATCCTCTCTGTTACTGTATGATTTGCCCCAAGACTTCTCTACACATGGAGCAGGGGGTCAGGGGGACATCAATTAGTGAAAATGTTATGCTAAGTAAAGTCAGGAAAAATTTCATGTCCCCTTTTCTATTTGAGACCCAAATAATTATATCTTTAAGTCGCTTGATCTTAATGGTTGCCTATAAACTCTTTACATGGTTGTTATAATATTCATCCTGCCTCCCAAACCTGTTGTAAAACTCAAAATCATCAATGTATGAAAAATAACATCTTAGAATAGACTGTGCATGTGGCCATGGTTAAACCCAATGGCTCACGGAGCTAAAAGTAAAATAAAACATGAAGCTAAAAATATAAAATAAAATAAAAAGATGAAGACTTGCTAGGAGGAACTGGGTGGGAGATAAAGTAACCCGAATGTATTGCTGACATTTATAAAGTTGTCAAAAAAATAAATTAATTTCATTTTTATATGTTCACAATAACCACTTAAACATTATAATCAAATTCATCTGAAGTTGAGTTTGGGGCCTACCAGTAGACAGTATTAGCAGAATGGTATTTCTGATTTCTATGGGAAACTGTAAATCCCGAAAGGTATGCTAAAGAACTATAACAACCCAGGTAAGAATTTCGAGAGTCTTAACACTCACTGTGGAGCTTGGTCCAATCTTAGCAATGAAGTCTTGCTTTTGATGTGTTAGTAGCTGGATATTCTATCAGAGTAATTACCTCCGGAATTCATCAAATTTAAATGTGGGCTTCACCTACCCGAGAAATGCAAGCAGTACATTTATTATCTAGACCAAAATTCCACACCTAAAATGACTAAAAAGCAACCTCTCCAAAACATGAAGCAGATAGATCGACTTCCCCTCAGGGCTGCACATTCTCATACCTGCTGCTTGAAGACTTCACATCCATGCACCCGAACATGCATAACTGGTATCTCTGTGGCTGCATTGTCAGACTAGTGAGGGCGTGGGTAGCTGACTTTGCACAAAGCCCATTGTATGCAAAATGATAGGAACTAGAGTTGTCCTAGAAAGTTAGAATACAAATATTGCAGAGTCAGAACCCTGAGGGAAAGGAGACAAGAGCTACCACAGATGGGTGGAGTGTAGCAAATCAGGTACAGAGAGCAGACCCTGGAATTATGGGTCTTGTAATGTCCACACCACTTTATTCCAGGGACTCTTGCAGAATTCCTTCCTTCCTTTCTTGCTTCCTTCCTTCTTTTCTTCCTTCCGTTCCTCCTTTCTTCCTTCCTTTCTGCCTTCTCTTCTTCCCTCTACTTCTCCTTTCTTCTTTTCTTCTTTTCTTCCTTCCTGCTTCCTTCATTCCTCATCCTCCTTCCTTCCATTTTTCCCCCTCTTTCCTTCTTTCCTTGTTCAGGAGGTAAGAGAGAGAGACTGCTGTATTCTGTGTTGGGAATACAGGAGTCACTTAAGTACTGTAGTCAGAGTGATTTCTGTCTAGCTCTGTGACTCTTCCACTGAGAAGTAGGTCGTTGCAATTTGCTTGCTGTGACAAGATTCTCTACCAAATGCAAAACCAAAGGCCCCTTTGTTATCAAGAAGTCGTTTTTCTCAATGGTATTTTTCTAATGATCACATATTGTTTCCCAGGAAGTGCTCCTCAATTATTTAGGAGGAACAGCCTGTCACCCCACACACTAAGACTTGACTGTGCACTTGATCTCATTCTTTCAGCATTGGGAAAAAAATAAACAACAAAGGTTTTCTATATGTTTTCCTGTTCATTTGGAATGCTTGCTTGCTTATTTATTTACTCATTCTTTTTTTTTTTTTTTTTTCGATTTTTGTAAAAAGAAAATGATGAAGAGTGTCTCTTAAGGAGAAAATAGAAATTACAGAAATTTTACTGTGTCCTGTGCTGGACTTGGATTGTAACCACAGTCCATACAGGTAAATTATACATTTCAAAATAATTCATTGTAGGCATTTTTTTTTTAAAGAAAAATGATGATCAGGATGTTGGCTTTCAGGTAGAGAGAGAGACAGAGACAGAGATTGAGAGAGAGAGAGAGAGAGAGAGAGAGAGAGAGAGAGAGAGAGAGAGAGAGAGAGATTGAGAGAGATTTCCCAGAGTGGAAATAGTAATGGGAGAATGAAAAGCAAGGATGGGGAGGCAGGGATGTGCATAAGGAGTGAAGATAGAAGGAAAGGAAGGGAGGGGAAAGGAAGACACTGGGAGGTGAGGGAGGGGTAAGCAGAGAGGCAAACAGGGAAGAGATTGCAGGTAAAAATAAAACAGAAAAAGCCCAGGTGGGATTCATGCAAACTGTTCTCATCAACACTGCTACTCCTCCTGTCACGGCAACTGTCAAACAGGCTCCGCTCGTAATGAAAGGAAAAATATTTTATTCAGATTTATTAATTTGAAAATGAAGCCCGCCTGTCGAGAGGGGGACAGTTCTTCTCAATCTGTCATCGTTGAACCACACGCTCCTGACACCGGGATTCATTTGTCTTGTCGGCTCTGACAGTTGGATTCTCCCAGAGCTCTTCCTAGCGGATCGCCCTGGGATTTTAAACCGGATGAAACACATTCCGACAAGGAACAGCCTCTTTATTAATGCAAATTACATGAGGAGGAGAGAAAAAAAGAGAGAAAGAGAGAGGCGCCGGCAGCCGCTGTGGCGTTCTTATCCCTGTATCAGTCATCCGTTATTTACATTTATACACATTTTTCAGTTTTAATAAAAGGAGACCCGGATTTTCAGTGACATTTATGGACAGTTTGTTTCAAAAAAAATGATGCCATCACTGTAATTGTATGCAAAAGAACGCTACTCAGAACTCCCCTCTGTTTGCACCGTGTCCAGGGAGCCTGGGCGGGCCTCCTTGATGCACACAGGGTACAGCTTGGGGACCACCTGACCGCTGGCATCCCAGCACCCTAGGGACTGTCAGCGCCTTACCACCGCCCTACTTCCAGCATCCACCTGTGCCAGGGGCCACCTGGGCTGCCTGGAGACAGTCAGCAGTCTCAACTTGGGACCACGCAGGCCTTTTTCTTTTTAACGCCAAGTCAGGAGCTACATTACCAGTTACTACTCAGGGCACATTTAACCCTCATACCCAAGCATCACAGGTTCCCACCAAAAGTGGATCCGACCAGAAAAACCCTTGCATTTATTATTTTTTTTAATCAGAAGAAATAATAATGATGTATATTTAATTACGAAGAAAGACTAAATTCTTTTTTACTTTTGCCAATGCTGTAACTTTAAAAAAATGTTTATTATTTTTCAGTGGAGAAAGGTTTCATTGATATCAAAGGGAATACCCACAAAGGTTTGGTAAGGCGGGATGTACAGGTAGGAGGTTTAGAAGTGGATTCTCTGTCCATGGTCCTGCTTGGATGAACTCTTGAGAGTAGGCAAGCTGTGGCATCACTTTTCTAGTTGGTTCCAGAATCCTGCAGTGAAGAGGCAAAAGTGACCTCCTCTGAGGAGCCTACAGGAAAAGCTCTAGCCAGCCCTGAGAAGGGAGATTCTGATTCCAAAAGTTGCTGTTGGTGATGCATGTTATATTGGGAGCTCAATGACTCCCTCTTTAGACATCAGTAGGCCTGGTAGATTCCTTTTAGCCCAGCTCACTGGCTCTTGCACCATAATCGCACGGATTCCTGGAGGGAATGACAAATAAATGTGACTTCCTGAGACCTGCTTGCAGTCTTCTCACAGTACCTGTGCACCCGGTCTCCACCCTGCCACAAGAAAAGCAGCATCTACACCCGGGTCTCTGTCCAGAACAGCTTCGGGCCAGAGACAGGGCCTGGAATACTGCCCATCTCTTCATTTTTATTTCCTACCCTGTAAAATGTAATCATTAGACCTGACCATCGATGCCGAGAGTGTAGCCAACAGGTTAGCTGACCAAACCCTCAGGCCTCAATTCTGCCCTGTGACTCAGAAACTCTGGGAAAAGAAATGAACAGTCTCCAATTGAGGGGGGGATCTTTGGATGTCACTGACCTTTAAGAACCTCTAGACAATTCCTAAACTCCTCCTCAGCTCCATGATTGTGTTTTCCTCTCTGCCACAGTTTAAAGGCTTGTCAGGTACCCCATCTGCAGGCTCAATCAACTGCAGATGAAAAAAAAAAGAGAGAGAGAGAAAGATCTTTGAAAGACAATTACATCCGTACTGAGCAAATACTGACTTTTTTCTCATTATTATTCCCTCAACAATACAGTCTAACAACTATTTACATAGCATTTACATTGTATTAGGCATTATAAGTAATCTAGAGATGATTTATAGTCTATGGGAGAATTGGGCAATGCAAATACTAAGCCATTTTATATAGAGACCTGAGCACCTGAGCTTGTGAGTATCTGGGATAAGAGCTCATTCTGGTATCAATCCACTGTGGATTCAGAGAGCCCATACCTTATACATGTTTTAGAAGTAACAATCATAGATGAATTTTATTAGTTTCTATGAGCTAACACATTATATATATATATATAATACTTTATATAATACACACACACACACACACACACACACACACACAAGAAATTAGAAAACAAGATTTACCTGGAAAGGGTCATCCAGGGCTGTCATTTCTCTAATGCCCTTTGGATAAGTAGTGCTGTTTTATTTATTTGTTTTTTTTTTAAATCTAGTTGCCTATCTAAACATGATGAGCTTTTATTCCTGCAGGAGAGCCTTAAAAATGGTCAATTTCTTTCATTCTCCCTAAAAATTGTCTTCCCAATTAAATGAAAGGCAAAGAGAAGACAAATAGCCAGAAAGGCAACTAGAATCCCAGTGATAGGGAAAGAAACAATTAACAGAAGCCTAGAGGGGGAGGTTGTCTTCTGCCTGTAAAACAACACAAAAGACTACACCCAGCCAACATCCACATGTAAAACAAATGCTGGGACCAGAGCGCACTCAGCATCAGGGTATATATGTTTGTTTAATGATGTCTCCACGGTCTATAGAATTAATATTTAATAGTACTTGTCAGCAAGATTCTATACAAGGGTTTGTTCTGCCTCTTCTTAATGCTTGTTAGTGGTTGTGTCTTCCTGGTTGGCTTTAATATTAGAATTATGTCTTTGCATTTGCAGTGATGTCTGTCTACTCTCTACTTTCAATTTTGCATTATTTGGCAGGGTGAAGGATGTAGAGAGAAATGGAGCAGAATTTAAAAAGACTTTAATTAGTGCCTCTTCTCCCCTCAGAGTCCTAAGACACTAAGAGAAGTAAGTTTTTGTTTCTTGTTGTTTTTACTAGTGCTGCAGGATCAAATGTGTTTTTTTTGTTTTATGATTTTTTGTTTTGTTTTATTATGTTATCAGTATTAGTCAAATGGAATGGGCTTGTGGTAATTTGACATATGGTTTTATTTATTACTCTGGCTTGGCTATGCCCCCCCCCCCAATTGCATATTGACAACTAAATCCACCGTGAAAGAGCTGGGAAAGAGCGCTTCAAGAGGTGACTATGTTGGGAGAGCTCTGGGGTCTTCAGTGGATTAATGCCATCAACACAGGACTGACAAAGGGAAGTTGGCTGCTCTTCCTGCACATACCTCCCGCCATGATAGGAGGTAGCAAAATGGTACTCCCCAAGTACCAGAACCATGCTGCTGGATTTTGTGGCTCTTAGAACTAAGATAATTAATAGTGTCTACAAATTATCTAATTCCAGGTGTTCTGTTATCACAGCAGAATAAAAGAGATTAAGAAACAGAAAGCACAGAGATATAATAGTGCTTTTACCTCCTAATCCAGTTATTTGTCTTGGTCTCAAAATGGAATATTGCACAGTGGTGAGAGAGGGGACACATTTAATGAATTATAAATTTAAATTCATACTGAGAACTTGATATTATTGAAGGATCTTGTCCTTCATAGAAAATCATGAACTGGAAAGTTCCCTGGACTCGAAGTCTGTATCTTTGCATCTATAATAGGAACAATTGGAACACTTGACTTCTTCCTTCTCATTCAGCTTTAGTTTCTTCATTGCTCTGTACACTGTACACACATATTATAAACAGACAGGGCCCTAAAATGTATAATGTGGAAAAAAACCAAAATCAGAAATGTGTTAATTTCTATACCTAAGCTCAAATAACGGGTCAAAATCAAAACAAAGTTAGGATGAAAATATCATATAAAAATTATACTTTGGAAGCACGAAAATGGCTTAATGGGTAAAAGTACTTGATGTATAAGTCTGAGAATCTGAATTCCATCCCATAAAGCCACATAAAAAGCCAGTTATGCTGCCTAATTTCAGTGCTCCTATGAGCAAGAAAGGAAACAGAGACAGAAGAATTGTCTCAAAGATTCCGAGTCAGCTACACTGAAGTAAGTGTTGAAGCGACAATGCACAACAGAGACCCTGCCTTAAAAAAAAAAACAAAAGAAAAAGAATGAATTGACTCTGGAAAGTTGCCCACTGACCGCCACTTATGCACAGTGGCGTACTCGTGTACTCACATGCACACCGTGCAATGCACCGTGGCATACTTGTGTACTCACATGCACAGTGCACACATCCTATCTAAATGAAACTTTTCCAACAACAAGATTCTTTGTGTTTTATAGTTTTGCCTGACACATAGTAGGAGTTCACTAAATAGTAACTATTATCTTCAGTATGGTCTCGAACACATTAGATAAAGGTCAGTTAAATAGTTATGTTATAATGTCAGCGTTTTAGTCACAATGAAAAACTATTTAAAGACGAAGAGCTTAATAGATGCTTGACTGGCTGAACAATTGATAAATTTAAGCTTTGAGCACAACAGAATAAATCTGTTATATTAACAACAGAAACTTGGAAATATTTGTCAGTAAGAACCATGCTCAAGGAGTCTTGGTTGTGTTAACTCAGCAGCTATTGGCAAAAAAAAAAAAAAAAAAAAAAAAAAAAAAAAAAAAAAAAAAAAAAAAAAAAAAAAAAAAAAAAAAAAACCAAAAACAAAAAAAAAAAAAAAAAAAAAAAAACACTGAGAAATGAACACACTGATTCTGAAGGGCCCCATCCTTATTACTAAAAGTGGGCTTCTAAGTCCGTGGTTTTGCCGGGCGGTGGTGGCGCACGCCTTTAATCCCAGCACTTGGGAGGCAGAGGCAGGCGGATTTCTGAGTTCGAGGCCAGCCTGGTCTACAGAGTGAGTTCCAGGACAGCCAGGGCTTCACAGAGAAACGCTGTCTCAGAAAAAAAAAAAAAAAAAAAAAAAAAAAAGTTCGTGGTTTTGATGACTAAACTGCAAGCAGATGCTCAAGAATTTTCCAAAACAGTGGTAGTCTCAGCAACTGTATCTTCTATTCAATGCATAATTTGCACATTCTGACCAAGACCATTCGAAATGTCTTTCCATCAGTCTAGCACTGTGCTGCCTTCCACCCTACTGTAGACAGTTTCTATCTTCCATAGACTTGACTTTATTGCTCTAACAAAAGAACATAAATTCATTTCCTGGGAAGTCTACATGAGTATTTGCTCCAGAGAAGGTGCTTCTGTGAAAGCCTTAGCCATTATTTTGTTAAATAGTAATAATAACTTAACGTGTGATGACAACCACTGCTTTCTGACTGCAGGGTGATGTCTACACTTGTCACTGTTGGCTGGCAGCATATGGGTGCCATCTTGAAGAAGGTGAAGGGATCCAGTGCATCTAATGATGTCATTCCTCCAGAATCAAGAAATCCACAGAAGCACAAAGGGTTCAAAAAGGTCTCTACAGAGTTCATTTTGATTGTATCAAATGAATATTGGTTGTCATCTGTTAGATGAATTTGAAGGACTTGTACATGCACACATTTATAAAAGTTTTTCCTGGGCTACTTTTAGGGTGTTTATTTGTTTGTTTAGTGTAAGATCTACAAGTATTTTAGGGGCAGCGAGAGAGCTCAGTGGGTAAATGTGTTTGCTACCAAGCCTGAGAACCTAAGTTCAATTCCTAGAATCTCTATAACAGAAGGAGAGAAGTAACTTCTGCATGCTTCCCTCTGACCCCCACAAGCATAGTGAGAAGACAAGTAAATGTAATTAAAAAAATAAAAATGGGTAAAGAATATTTAATTCTAAAAACCACAATTAGAAAAAGTCCAATCCCAAAGAACTTAAATTACAAAGCCAAAGAATGAAAGAGAAAAAAAAATCACCCAAATACATGAATTCACTTAACTACCACGGCTCAAACTCTCAAAATAATAGTTTGTAATTCTCGGGAGACAGCTCAATGGGTACAGGCACTTGCTGCACAAGCTTGTGGACATGAGGTTGAATATCCAGTACCTGTGTAAAATTCTGGGCCTAGCTGTGATGTGTCTCTGTAACAACTCTGTTCTGGATTGGACTAGGAGAGCAGAGACGGGAGGACTGCTGAGGCCTAAGGCCCCTAGCCTAGCTCTGAGTTGATTGAGGGAACCTGTCTCAAAGGAGTATGCCCAAGAGTGGCAAAGCAGGACACTACCTAACTTCTTCTCTGGCCACTGTGAGTACACACATAGGCACACTCACTTATACACATGAGCATACTCTACACTTAACACACACATATACACACACACACAGACATATTGGCACATATAAAAATGAAAGTTCTCTGGTTAAATTTTAAATCAGCATAGCCTTAAAAAGCCATATGTGTATAATGTGTATAAAAACTAAATGTTTTCAATCTTTTGAAAGTTGCATTAAACAATTCAATTTTCATCTACTGTATTACCTGATGGAACAGAAGGATACAGGAGCCTGTCTCTGCTCTCAGAGGGTCTTCATGGTTCTAGAAGAAGTAGGAGATACATATGTATCCATATGCCTTTGCTTTTCCTGGCCCAAATGGAAGTCTATCACATATGGCATCACTGTCAGCGAGCAGCTCAACCCGTTGTTTGACTTGAAGCTTGTAAGGAGTTCTTGGCCCTCCTCTGTCGCTCACCATTACAGGTCCATATCGCAGCCTTGTTGACTTTCACTCATCACCTCTCCACTTCATAGACTAGTACACATACTCTCTTGTTTAGTTGTTAACCAGGTCCCAACTGGTACATTTCTCCTCTTACTGTATCTTCAAAGTAATTAAGAAGCTACAGTGTATGGACTTAAATCTAATATCTGACTTTACCAATTGGGTAACATTAGGCAGTTAGCATCTCTCTACCTTTCCCTTATCTTCAATAAAATAAGGATAATAACAACTATTAGTTTGGTTTCGAAGATTGTAGTAGCTTTAAAATAATACCTAGTAATGAAGCACGACATCAGAATTAGCTCTTTTTATTTCTTAGTTGTGGTCCTAGGGATGGAACCCAGGGCCTTACACATGCCAGGCAGCTTCTCTCCATGAAGTCACACCTGTCTCTCTGTTTATCTGTCTGTCTGTCGGTCTGTCTGTCTGTCTGTCTATTTGTTTCTGAGCCAGGGTCTAGCCATTAAGCTTGTAATGGCCTTGAACTCATTGTCTAGGTCGGGTTAGAGTTAAATTAGTATCCTCCTGCCTCAACCTAAATCTTCCATTACCCTTTATTCTTAAAATTATTTATTTTGGTCAACAAGGTCTTAAAAAGAATGGCTTTGTACTTAGAATAAAATGAACCTCATCTGTAATGAAAGGCCCTGTGGATGCATCCTCTACCTCCCCGAGTCCTCATGCTGGACCAGTAAGAACCCATCACCTTACATCTACATTTCCAGTGCACTTGCTTTGTTTTACAGAACCTCAAAGCACTGACCAATGAGGTGACTTATCATGTTACCCTGCCCTTCTTTACAATCACTGCCACCTTTCATTCCTTAGGTTCTGTATAAAGCCATAACTTTGGGGGAATCTTCATATCAAAGCAGACTCCCATGCCCTTACACTACCTAGCCTTATGTTTGACTATGTAAATTTTCTCTTCTACTGGAAGAGAGATCATACAATTTTTTTTATTAAAGGACCAGGTGGTAGATATGATGACACCCTGTGTTCCATCTCACCTGTGTCACCACCACTACTCCACTCTGTCATTGAAGCATGTGAGCAACAACTAAGCATATTCATGTTTTAGTAATAAAGTGCAAACACACACACATACACACACGCATGCACACACACACACACACACATACACACACGCATGCACACACACACACTTAGCTCCCAGGGCATAGAAAACAGGTGGATTTTGGGTCTGTTGCAGAATACAAGCTTCATGGGGGCAAAATGCTTATTATATCCAAATATCCAACCCAAGACTCGATATGTAATGTATTTGTAAGTTTACTTTAGTGAAAGAATGACCTACCTGCAAAGTGTTAAAATTATAACAAGATCTAAAAGCATAAAGCCAAATAAAAATTAATAAAACACATTGTCATGCTTTGTTTTATAGTTTACAAAAGTATTTCAAGCTGGGCAGTGGTGGCACACACCTTTAATCCCAGCACTTGGGAGGCAGAGGCAGGTGGATTTTCTAAGTTCAAGGCCAGCCTGGTCTACAGAGTGAATTCCAGGACAGCCAGGACTACATAGAGAAACCCTGTCTCGAAAAAGAAAAGTATTTCAATGTGCACTGTCTCAGTTGTCCCCCTAACAAAGTTTGAACTAAGACATGCAACACATTTGGGTGAAAGAGGGAAGAACAAGGGAGAGAAGGCAATATGGGGAGGGATAAGTGACACTCAAGTGTTTATTTACATATCTACATAAAAGAGTTAAAATGAAGTTACCCTATAAAGAGGCAACAATGCCCATACAAGACATCAAAAACTAATAAATAAAAAGCCCAACATCAAGAATGGATTACTTCTTTTGGAATTTGTTGGCCAATGAAGTCTCACAGACCCCAAACACGCTGCTGCCAAGTATCCTCCATAACTTGACAATAAAACTATCTTGCTGAAGACGTAGAAAAATGATGCTGGTATTGACCTAGACTCGTTATCCCTACTGTCTAGCATTTATAGTGTTGGAAGATGACATGCATGTTACTGGAGGAAAAAAATAATCACCATTTTTTTCTCACTTGTGAACCCTGGGAGCTAAAGTGGTGACTGACCTGGAAAGATGTGCTCCCAGGTGCAATAGTGGTAAGGGTGTCACAGAAATAATCAACTACTTTCTGGTAATGCCCGTTCCAAAAGATGAAACCTGTAATTGGAACCATTATTAGGCCAATAGTCTATGCATAAAGAAATCGGAGCCCCTAATGGAAATTTACTGCTATGATTCCCAATAGACACAGTATTAAACTGACACCTGAAGACTTATCACTATACTCCTAGATTATTAATGGACCTCTCAACCCTCATCAGAGAAGGGTTCTATTTGTAGTAGTTGGTGATCAACATAGCAACCCATGACTGGTCAAGGCACAGAAAATAAAAGACTGCAGAATGCTTAGCTTTAAATGGAACATGTACACTGTACTCTCTCCTTCTCAGACTCAGTGATTACTGCAGATGATGGAGTGGAAACACTATAAGAGCCAAAGGCAGTGGATGACTAAAGAGAAACAATGTCTTCTGGATGTAGCAGGGCAGTTTCCCACATGAACCCTACAGTAGTTGGGACAGCATGCCCAAGATCAATGCAAACTCAAGCCAGACCAAATCTGAGAATGGAGAGGTGAGTAAGTCACGTAATCTCAGTGTAGCCAATTGTTAGCAACTTAGAGAGGGAGAGGGAGGTGGAGGAGTTTTTTCTAAAAGTATAACTCCTAGTATGTAGACCTTGCATCAGTGGAAGGACATATTTGGATAATGCAAATTATTCTTGATGTGGGGAAAAGACACAAAGTTGGATGGGTATGAAATCAGGGTGGATCTCTAAATATGTTATATGACTAAATATATTATATGAAATTATCAAAGTACAAATAAAATTCTTGTGGGTTGAAATCTCCATACAATGTGCAGAAGTATTACAGTCAATAAATGACAGGGTGAAAACAAGACTCTAGTGCTATTTCCTCAAGCCAGGGGTTTCTTAAGAGTTATCTTAGGAATACCCATGCAAGCATCCCAGAATTGCTAAATGAAAACTCCTGGTCTTGGGAGTAAACCCTCCCAGCTTTACTAGCCTTCTGTAGGTGATTCTGACAAATGTTAATATTTGAGAATAACCACTGTAAGGCCATTGGTTTCAGAACTAACTTCATCTTAGGTTCAGTCTGAAGCAATTGCAAAAATCTTCAGTATCTGGAACTCAGACACAATTTGATTTGTTTCTCCTAAGCTCAAGTTTGGAATTTGTAGTATGTGTGTGTGTGTGTGTGTGTGTGTGTGTGTGTGTGTGTGTGTGTGTGTGTGTGTGTGTATGTGTGTGTGTGTGTTGTGAACACATTTATATACATGTACAGGAGAGGCTAGAAATCAATGTCAGGTGTCTTCCTCGGTTGATTCTCCACTTTATTTTTTGAGACCGAGTCGGACCTGGAGCTCATCAATTATGCTAGGGCAAGCTCCAGGAGTCTGCCTGTCTCCACCATCCCTAGAGCTAGCTTGATGGGCACACACTGTCACACTGTGGGTAGCAATTTTCTCTGAGCTGACACCTCCCATCCTGGAGGGAGGCTCCTGAGACTCACTGAAGAACAGATAGAAATCATGTGTATGGGAAAGCTGAAGTTTAAGGTTCACAGGCCCCTCCCCAAGGCTGTAGAAGCAGAAACAAAGCTGGAGGAATGAACACTTAGCAGCTAGGGTACTAGAAGAGGCTTTCCAACCTGGGGAGCTGCCTATAAATTATAGACAACTCCAAAGGTAGAGCTTCCCTGAGTCATCACCTATGCCATGGTGGGCTTCCCTCACGCTCTGTAACTACGTCATACTCCTGTAAGTTACCAAGGTGGACTTTAATGTGATATTTACTTGGGTCTGTCATTAAAAAAATCAAACTGTGTTGCACCCTCCCCATGAAAAGTGTCATCCAACACATACCCAGCTTTTTCTTTGGGTGCTGGGGATTTGAACACTCATCTTCATGTTTGCACAACAAGCACCTTACCACGGAGCCACTGCTTCAGCTTAAGTACCTGTAGTTTTTAACGCTCTCCAGGTGATGTCACAGCACACCCAGAGTCAAGAACGGAATCAGGAAAGGTCACGATGCTTCTTGTAACAGGAAAGAAATGTTGCCCAAACCAGTTAGGATCTCTGGGCCATAGATCCAAGCCAATATGAGGCCCTGAACTTATTCTCCTCACAGGACAGCTGATGATGGATTTCCGACAGCCTCGGAGAAGTTAATAGAGTTTCACAGGCACCACAGGCCTACAGACTAAGACCTACCTCAATAACTGCTCATGTTCCAATTTCTCTTCCAGTTTTATTTCCATTGCCACAGTATGCCCCTGCCCCCTCTCTGATTCTCTGCTTCTGTCAGCTGACTGCACAGACGCCATTAGAACGAAGGGCAGGTGCAGCCTGGAATGAGGAGGCAAAAACTCATCTGTCCCCTCCTGTTCTCGCTCCTGATGTTTTGTAGTTTATATGATTAATTTTATCAATTTTCCTGACCTGCTTTGCCACTGAAATAAATACGACAGCTGCTGTGTTGCCTCAATCCTTCCTCTTGCCAAGTGAGGTGCCGAGGTCTGTTTTCTTGTTGATCGCAGACTTGGGTAAACAGCAAGTAAACAGACCAAACAGGAGTCATCCTGGTCACACTGACAAAGCAGGTGTGGAACCAAACCGCATCTAAATGCTAGAAAGCCAGTTTCCATCTTCAGGCTTTCCCAGGGACTCATCCAACACAAGCAAGCACCAACTCCCTCACTTCCCTGTCAGCTTTATTCCTTCTTTCTTAGTCATCATTTCTCAGCCAACTGCTTGATAGGTGACAATACAAAAATACTTAATCTCTGACTATACCTTATATTTACTGCCTAGAAAGGCCTAAGTAGCAAAGGAAAGATGGCGTAAAGATATTTTATACGTTAAAATCTTTGTGTTTCCTCTCACTTGCTGGAGTAGAGGCCAGAGGAGAATGTCAGATGCCTTTCTTGGTCACTCTCTGTCTTACTTTTTGAAATATGGTTTCTTTCAGAACCTGAAGCTGAGGAATTTGGTAGAGGGTTGGCCACCAAACCCCAGTAATCCCACCTCTCAAAGTCCTAGGATTACATGCCTACACAGCCGCTGTGCCTGGCTCTTAAATGGGTTCTCAGCATCCAAATTTAAGTCGTCATGCTTGTAATTTTACTGAGTGGTGATCCATCTCTTCTGCCCCAGCAATTCCATTATGAAAGCTAGGTAAGCTTACGTTAGTCTGATGGTTCTCAACCTTCATAATGTTTCAACTCTTTAATACAGCTCCTCATATTGTACTGACCCCAACTACCCCTACAATAAAATTGGTTTTGTTGCTACTTTTTAACTGAAATTTTGCTACTGTTCTGAATCTTAATGTAAATATCTGTATTTTCCAGTAGTCTTAGGTGACCCTATGAAAGGGACATTTGACTTCCAAAGGAGTCAGGGATCATGACATGACATACATGTTGAGAACTGATGTTGCTCTGGCGAGAAAGAAGGGGGTGACTCACAGTGTCTATTTGCTTGTGCCGAGGCGTCTTGTCATTGATTTTAACAGGTATACATTTCCATTTCTACAGAGAAAACTCATGACTGAGATGGCACTGGTCCTGTCCTCAGCTGTACTGTCTTGGCTTGAAGTCCAGACTGTTTCCCCCTCTGTATCCAAGGTCTGCTGTGCTAGTGGCCAGATACACAGAGCATTGGAAGTTCAGGCTTAGCATCAGGTAACACCTAGGTGGAGGGCAGTTCAGCCTCAGTGGAAAAAAAATAATGAAAGGAAGGGAGGAAGGAAGGAAGGAAGGAAGGAAGGAAGGAAGGAAGGAAGGAAGGAAGGAGACCACTTTCAGTGTGTTTAACTAGAAGAAAAGCAAAGCACTTGGCTGTGTGACTTTTGGCAAGTTCTAGCCTAAGTGTCAACTTTCTAACATAAAAATACATAGTGACAGTCCCAGCTACTGACCCTGGGGTTTAAATTACCCTTAAAAAATATGATAGATATGCATGAAAATGCCAACAAACGTTCCTGACACGTGCTAAAGGGTTTGCTTTTGTATAAATTTGGTTCTCTTCATAAGAGCTAAGCTGAAAAAAAACTACAATTGGCTATTATACCTTTGACTTAAATATTGTCAGAGTACTACTGGATCTCAATTAAAGTGTGCGTGTGCGTGTGCGTGTGCGTGTGCGTGTGCGTGTGCGTGTGCGTGTGCGTGTGCGTGTGCGTGTGCGTGTGCGTGTGCGTGTGTGTGTGTGTGTGTGTTAGAGAGAGATCTATACATTACTAACACCTGCTTACTTCTCAGCCTTGGGAACAAACAGGAAAATGGGTAAGAGGCCATCCAAGTCTGCAAAGAAATGGAAATAAAGCCAATTTTATTTAAAAAAAAAAAAAAGAAAGAAAGAAAGAAAGAAAGAGAAGAAAGAAGGAAGGAAGGAAAGAGAGAAAGAAAGAACAAAAGAAAGAAAAGGGAAAAAAAGAAAAAAAAGACAAAGTACCAGACCTTAGGTTCTGATATCCTTCAACTAGAAGGGAACCTTCAGAGGCCATGCTGCCTCCAGCCTGCAGATCTTATTACTTCTGTAGAACAAAAGGAAAAGACACTACAGCAACTTTGCAAGTGTGCAGCTCTGAGGAGCTGAGAACCCTAGCAGAGGTCCTAACAGAGTCATGCCAGTCATAAATGGCTTCTCCGACCTTCTGTCTGCAGCACTTTGCCCCAGATCTGGCTCTGGGAGAAGCCTTTCATTATGGATGCAAGACCTGAGAAGTGTTTGGGGGTCCTGGTGAGAACGTGTTTGTTCTATGGGGTGGGGGGAGGATGTCTACGACAACCTCACCTACCTCTATTCTCTTCTTCATACCCCTGCCCCATTCCCTTGCATCTCTCTCACTGGGCCAGTCTCTCAAAATAAATGAACAAAGTTACATAGAGACAAGCCCCTAAGAAGTCAGGGACAGGTTCTCTTAAGCCTCAGCTGATTACAGAGCTATACATGTTTAAAGCAGGCCATCGAAGCCACTCTGCACAGCTGTGTGCCTAACACTCTCCCTATGCAGCTGAGTGTCTAACCCTTTCTCTAGTTTCTCTGGAGGTCCTGTTTATCTAACAAGAAATAACAATAGCAATAAATAACAATTAATAATAATAATAATAATAATAATAATAACTGTACTCAGTATTAGCTTACAGCTGACTTGATTTTCGTGGAGGACATCAGCCAGGCCGCTCCTCTAGGCCAGGGACCACTCCCTCACTACCCACAGGAGCATCAGCTGAGCAGTTATTCTGTGCCTCTCATCACTTGGCTCCCTGCTCAGAGCAGGGTTGGAAGAGATGGAGACGTTGTCTGTCTGTCTCGGTGATCTCCTGGGCCTGCTGAGTACAGAGGTATGAGCAAGCGCTGGGCTCTTCCTCCCCCATCTCATTTGTAAAAGGAAAATGAGATCAAAGGGAAGGGAGTGCCCCTGTTACTCTCCCTTGCATTGATCACCGCACACACATAATCATCTCAGTCTCTGCAGTGGAGAGCTGGAGGAGGCCCTGCATCAGACACCCGCTTTCATGAGCAGAAGAATCCAGCATGTGACATGATGTCTAATTTCCAGCCTCCCAATTGCCCAGGCGGACCTCATCCTCTGAATTCAGCTCTTCCTAAATGAAGGGAGCAGGGAGGGGGTCCTCCTGCTGGCAGAGCGTTGAAAGCACGATCCATGACACAGGCCTGGGAGGAAGATTTTGCTCGGGAAATGCAAGGGCTTCCGTATTCTGCACACCAAGCCTGTCTTCTAATGACAGCCTTGGGAGTCAGACATTTCTAAGTGCTAATTAGAGGTGTTGATTATCGTGGTAACCCTGTGGGGACTCAACCCAAGCCTGAGAGCAAAAGCCACAGATAAAATAAAGATTGTTACAGTGGCTCCCGGTGTCACATGAACATCAATACTGGATTGTCAATGCTCAGTCGCAATCCAATCTGGGACTCCAGCTATTGCAATGACGGAGTCCCAGGGTGATACACGGGGTTGTCACACCTTTCACAATACGCAGTTCTGATGGAGGTACAGATACTCCATCCTAATCAATCAGGAGAAGAAGAAAAAAAAAAAAAAAAAACAACTCACCATTACTCAGATATTCAGAGATTGACTTATAAGAGGATTTCACTACTACATGAGCAAAAGCTGTGGCGATGGGACACACAAAACCAACTTACAGCCAGAAATAAATGAGCTGCTTAGGACGCTCGCAGTCTGCGGTGTCTCCATTTATGACCTGACTCACGCATGTTTTGACATGCGCACATGTGACTTCTCTCGTGGCTAAGAAATTTGGGGTATTGATTTCTTCTCACTTTACATCCATATCCGTTGACAGTTCATGACTATATTGAAAAGAGGATGGGAATGAGAGACAGAAGTCTTGAGACGGAGTCTTAATTTGAGGGGATGGCAGTGGCATGAGAGCAGGGGCTCTAGGGTCAGAAAAGGGTAAGGACCAGCCCTCTTTAGTTAAGCGCTGTAAACTTTATCATCATCCTCCATCAGTTAGAATAATATATAGCATCTAACCTCACAGGATCATCAGGGATTAAATGAAATAAAGGCTATCTAACTGTAAGATTGTATCTATGTTGACAGTGATAAATCAGTCACATTTGGCCTTATATTCCTTCTTTGGAGTAAACAAAAAATAATAAAAATTAAAATTCTGCTTTTAGAAGTTTTAAAAAAAGAATTGTGGGAATGTGCTACTTAGAGATTATTTTGAATCCAAAAATTATCCTGAATTTATGATAATGATTATCATAAAAATAATCTCAGAGATCTCTGCTTTGAAGCTGGATCATCAGGCCAAAACTTAGATGAGGTCACTTCCCCAGAGCCTTTGACTTGTTGCGGCTCTTGGAGACAAAATGGCCACATTTTCTTCTTTTCTTTCTTTTTAATCTAAAATCACCTCTCCAGAATTTAGGTGAAATAATCTGTGTGGGTCTCTTTTCCTGCCTGTGCATTTGCCAAATGACCCAATGAGCTTTGTCGTCAGGAGACGCAGATTCAAGTTCACATCTAAGAGACGCAGATTCGAGTTCACATCTGTCATTTACTACTTCTGGCTCCTGGGCAAGTTATATATGTTAATGTTGATTCTGTGATGAAGGAAATAGTTCCAGCCCCTGAGGTCAATATATAGGATGCCTAGTGCTGGAAACACCAACTCTAATAAATTTCCGCTCTCCACTCTTGCCCACATTTGTTTACTGAGTAAAACTAATTTAGCTAACACAGACACCTCTTTCCTCTGCGAAGGAAAAACCGGCCAGTTAAGGAAGTGTTAACATGACTCCTCGAGTGGGTGTGGATTTGTGCAGTGAGTGGCATGTGGAGGTGGAAAGATGGGGGAGAAATTGCTCTGCATTTGCACAGAGGCAGCCAACCTAGGGTACAATGTTCCACACCCAAGTTAAGCAGATGCCGGAAAGCACAGCCGCCAGCGATGGAAGAGGGCAGAGCCCTGTGCTCATCTGTTTCTTCTGAGCTATCCCCCGGCTGCAGATCCCCTCCCCTTATCCCCAGAGCTTACATTTCTCAACACCCAGCAATCTGTACATTGAAGTCACTTTACTCTGTGGGGAAGCATAAATCTGGCCTCCTCCGAGTCCACTGTGGCAAATTGCTAGCACCTTCTCAGACACAAAGGAGAAAATCAAGGTTGACTGCAAAATTCTTCTAGTTGCTTTGTGGAGGCATCCCACTTGAACGCGGAGGAGAGCATTCTTCAAGGTACGCCCTGGAGAATGCTTCCAAGGTATGTACATTTGCAAAGGGAAAAAAAGGATGTTTTATGGTCAAAGGCTGGCAACATATTACGTGTTATGACCCACTGCTTGTCAGTTACCATGAGATTATTACAGGGAGTCCAGGAAAATAACTTTGTATTTTGACAACTGCTTCCCAAAAGAATTTAACAATAGAAACCATTTTCCAAATAACACTTGTAAATAACTCTGAAACTAGTTTTTAAGAAGCCATTGTGTCAATGAGGAAAACAGTCTCGATTCTCCCAAATTCCCGAAATTCTGTATAAGTTGTTATGTGGGTCTTCGATTGGCAGACGGTGCTTATTAAATATTTGCTACATCTGTGAATTGCACAACTGATTAACAGTTTCACAAATAATAGACAATTACTTTATGTCTGTGTCGGTTAGCGCTAGATTGTATGCAACCAACTCACCTATCAATCCACAAATGTCCATCCAACACGTACACTCGGATGAATGGTTTCACATAAAAGAACTTGTAATGCAAGACAGCCTGCGCACTGAGCTGAACTTCAGTTCTAACTTGGTCCAACTCTCAGCCCTAGATGAAAATACTGTGCATCACACTTTTTTTTGGGGGGGGGGGGGATCGTCCTCATGTCCTCATTTTCAATTTTGTTTCCCAGGTGAAAACAATAAATCACTAAACTATGTGCAAACTCTAATTGATGTCTTCATCCAAGGCATATCTATCTTAGACATCTCCTTTTTTACCTGGGACTAACAGTTACCGTTAATCAGATTATATATTGGTTAAAAATATTTCATTACAGGGAGAGCAGGCACACCTGAGCAGCACAGTAGAGGTAGCCCTGGTTGCAAGGACATGGGTGAGCCAGCCTTGAGGGCATGAGAGCGGGAGGGCTGGCCCAGCCCCTCACCTGCTGCAGTACTCAGGAGAGCAGGCCTTGTACTTTGTGTGCCAGCACAATAGAACTGGTCTTTGCCCTTTGCCAACTGCATCATAGACTGAGCTGGTCAGGACAGTACTAGAGAGCTCGCCTTGGTAGTATGGGTGAAGGAGAGTTGGCTGGCTGACCAGCTCAGCTACCACCCAGGCCCAGATCCAGGGTTTGAGTTGGCACACCCCAACATCTATTCCATCTATAAACTGCTAATGTGTGTGAAGGGGCTGGACCTACAGATCCATAGCTGCAGGATCTCCATGCATAGGGCAACAACAGGATATCTGAGAGGAGTCCTAGTGAAGACCCAGTATTGATAGTGTAGCAGAAGCCAGAGGCCTTGAGCCCAATGACTCAATTGCAATGAACATTTGCAAGTAAAGTATTGTGGACAAAAAGGTATACTGTGGAACTCACTGTGACACACTACAGCTTCCACAATGAGATTTTATTGGGGGGGGGGTGGGTTAAGGGTGGAGAGTGGGAAGAAAGAGACTAAGAGATGAGTGGAATTGGGGTGCATGATGTGAAATTCATGAAGAATCAATTAAAAAGTTTTTTTTAAAATCAATATAGGTGAACTTGTCAGAAAAAAATGGTGACAGTTTTATGAGCCAGCTGTTTAGAAAATGTAATATTTTAAATGTATACTTTGGTATTTTGAAATAAGGACATTCCCATGTATGATCAAACAAATAAACAAAAACAAAAAAAAATTTGTTACATTTTAGTCATTGTGTATGTATACACACACACACAAACATGCACACACATGCACACACATGCACACGTGCCTGTGTATGCCACAAGTCTAGGTGTAGAGGTCAGAGGACAACTTATAGGATGCAATTCTCTCCTTTTACTAGGTAAATTCCAGGCACCAAACTCAAGTCTTCAGGCTTGGTGGCAAGCACCTCTATTTGATGAACCATCTAAATAGCCTCAGAGGACACACCTTGATGAGAAATTCATATAGTCAAAATATTCATAATGAAAGGTGGTGCTAGATGAGGTGACAAACGACGAAAGAAATTTAATCCATGCACCCACTTTTGAACACAGGAAACATGTCATTTCTGTTCGTGTTGGTTTTTTTTTAAATTATGTTTTATGGTAATATTTCAGTCTCTGTGTATGAGCTTACCCATTCTGGGGGTGAGGGGAAGGCCTTTGTCTGGAGGGAAATGCATACTGCAGGGCCCCTCATATCAATGCAAATATCTTTTTTTCCAAGGTCTTTGGGAGCCAGCAGTGGTGGTACCCACAATGATTTACATTCCACAGCAAGGGTTAACCTCATCTCATGGTCACTGTTGTCTCAGGACAACTTGTCAGCCCACAGGAACATCCCATAATGGATTTGAAGTGGATTGTGCACCCCTTGCAAGGTGCATGCTGTATTTATTGAATAGACATTAAAAAGAACATTTCTCAATTTCTCAGCACTGAACTCAGGTCAATGGATCTTCTTGGCACTGACACGCTGAGTCAACTCCTAGCTTGACGCTTTAAAGGGACTGGCTTAGATTAAAGGGTTAGAATCTGTCTTCAATGTTTCCCTGGCAAAATCGTTGAGTCTTAAATCATTTATGTTGCCAGCTTAGAGCTTTACTTGGTCATTCTCTGTTAGCTTTGAAATACACACACAAACACACACCACATATATCACATACATAGCACGTACACACTCTACATACACATAGACTGTACATATTATTCATATACACACCACATACATTCACACATCCACACCACATGCTCACACACTAAACACATATACTACAAACACACAAATATCACATAAATAAACACATACATGCACATATATAATATATATATCACATACACACACACAACACACACACACACATATATATATCATACACACCCATAACACACACACACCATATATACTCATCTTTATACAACATAAACTAACATATACATACTGCATACACACACACAGTACAACACAACACATGCACACACTCCCACACAGCACACATTCATTTCATATGTAAACACATAACACATGAAGAGAGTAACAGCTTATCTTTTGCAGATTTGACGAGGTACTTAGACTGTTCCAGATACCATATAGATCAACTGTTCCATCATCAACAATATAATCAGAAGACCACAGGACCTGCCTATAATCCTCTGAATTTCTCACTCCCAGAGCAGTAACCCACCTGAAATAGTTGTGCCCTCATATCATGCCACACAGTTATCTTTAAAGTAGACCCATTGACTGACTGACTTTAAGGACAATTGTGTTCCCTCTCACATGCCTATAGCATACATCATCCCCACTCAGCATTCTCCAGAATACTCATGCAGGTAGTCAATCACTGTCACCTGTCACCTTGGTAGGAGTTTATGTACACATAATGACATTCACTCATTGATGTCTTCTTACAAAAGAAAACAGGGCTTTATACTCTTAGACAATTAGATGCAGGTCAAACAGAAACAGCATCAACAAACTTTTTATTAATTAAATTTATTGTGTGATAATTTCACACATGCACATAATAATTATTGACACCCCCCCCCAAATGCCACCCTCTGATTACTCCTTTTCTGCCCTCATTGCCTGGAGTTCTCGCCCGCATTTTCATGTCTACTGTTTTATTCTGTGACACACTAGAGCTTTATATGTGACTATGAATTGAGAGCTCTCTACTGCATCCTGGTAGCATACTACTGATAGATAACTAAAGATAATGATGTACCCTCGTCTGGTCCATCACTAGCAAGTAGTTTAGCATTAAGGCCCTGTGAGCCCCTTCCCCTCCCATAAATGGTTGTTAACAGGGCAAGTCTTGTGTGGGCCCAATGCAGATAACAGCAGCTGTCATGAGTTCATGATAGTAAGAGAACCCCAAAATAGAACATTGCAGCTCTTTACCCCACCTTCTAGATCTTACATATTGCCTGTCCTCTCTTTCCCAGTGTTCCCTAAACCTTAGAGAGGGGTGTCATAAATGACACATTTATGTCTGAGCCCTCAGCCATCACTTACCCTCAGCATCCTGGGCAGCTTTGTATCTCTGATCCAGTCTTTCACTGCAGAAAAGCTTCTCTAAGACTAGGAGAAGCTTTTTGTCTATGAGTATAAACAAAAATCCTCACAAGGCAGTTTGTTGCTATATCAACTTAAACAACAACAGTTGTCTCCTACTTGGGCTTAAGATCTTCCCAGGCATGGGTTGTTAACTGGACTTCCAGTACTAAGAATGAGTTCCTTCCCATGGAGCAGGTCTCAAGTCTAATCAGAGCAGAATCACCCCCACAACAGTAGAACCTCTACTTCAGGCTGGATGCTTTCCTCTCTTTTGCATCTTACACAGCATCTTTCAACTGATGAGAGCTAGTCATTAGCAGGCAAGTTTCCAACTCTGTTTCAGAATACTTTCTTTATAGCTTGCAATGGAGGTTTACTGTGCTTTCTTTGATAGGATCTTACCCCCTATGTCTTCTGAACAACCAAGAAGACTGGCAAGAGTTTCTATTATCTTAGGATTCCCCACAGCCTCCCTGACGAAATTCTATAGAAGTACCTGACAAGTTTTATTGAAAATTGTTTTTGGTAGCTCAATGCCTCTGAGAGGAAGTTATTTAGTCAACTAGTGGAACATCCTTCAGTTGCCCTTTTGTACTTATTATTTGAGTTTTAAGACATTACCTTTCCAAATTATGTTTTACACACCCTTTATTTTGGTTAATGCCCACACTTGTGCCATAGTATCCCCAATATCCCCACCCCCTCTAAAGTGGGAACTTAAGGGTTCTTTGGAAGTCAGTTGGATGGTGTTTTGCTGAGGCAAACACCTGAAGGGATGTTTCCTTAAAGTGGATATAGGTGTGAAAGGCTAGGGCAGACTGGTGAAGGAATGTTTTGCTGAAGCAGACACAGGAGAGAGGATGTTCTGCTAAAGCAAGCATGTGAAAGGACAAGTGATGAAGAATTCTTTGCTAACAACTCACATGTATTGGTCTGCCTTACATCTCATAGTTGAGCTACATTTTTTTCAGGACTCCATGGACCAGGGCTGATTGGATGCACATACTGAGGCAAGACCCATGCTAAGGTAAGGCACAAGGAAGACATGTGATGTTTGGAAGGTATAAATAGGACTCGAGGGAGTGACAGAGACAGAGCTTGGCTTGCTGGTACAGCTAGCTGTGCAACACTTGTGGATCTCACATCCTCCCTGAGAGATGGACAGCCAAGGGTGTTCCTGTTGGTTTCTCCTGCTGACTCGAGCTGAGTCTGAGGCCTGGCTGTCTCTGTTATGTCTTGTCACCACTGTTGCTAACCCAACTCTACTGAGCTGGACTGCTATTGTATCCATGAAGTGTTCACAAGTGGATTGACCTACCGCTGCTGATCTGTGAACTGAACTGCCAATTACCAGACAACACTGACAGGAGTTGCTCCAAAGAACCCTTCTAAACAGGTCCATTTCCCTAGTATCCTTCTTTTCCACTACCTCTGGTAGGTGGTGGGCTAACAGTGAGGGTAAATCATTTACGCACCACCATTAAAAACATGATTTTAAAAAAAATTAAAGCTACACCCCTCCTTGCTTAAACTTTTCTAATACCAATATTTCACCTTCTGCTTTCTTTTTTACCTATTCTCTACTGTGCTCTCTCACTTAAGGCAGTCTCACATGTCTAGTTTTGTGGCTTCACAGATACCTCAAATTAAAGAAACACACTGAAAGGTACAATCAAGATCTACATTTGAGGAAGAGCATAAAGCATTTTTCTTTTTTATAAGCACATTTCTTAATTCTTTTTTTAAATTTATTTTTTATTGGATATTTTATATACATTTCAGATGCCATCCCCTTTCCCTATTTCCCCTCCCTAGAAAACCCCTATTCTACCCCCTTCTCCTTTTTGCTTTTATACAATTTTTTAATGTTAATCAAAGGCTTTATAAGTTTGGTAATGCTCAATATCAAGATGCCCATACAATCAGAAGTGTAACCCAATACTCAACCTAGATATATCAACTATCTTTGACTGGCGGAAGCATGTGAACATCTGCCTCCATGTCAATCCCCTCTTGTCACCTAGCTCCTCCTCTCCTCTCCTCTCCTTACTCCTCCTCTTCCTACTCCTCCCACCTTAGCTCCTCCTACATATCACTCTTCCTGTTAAAATAAAACTTTTCTCTCAAAATACAATTAGAGCATAACTATACCAATTTGTGTCAGTAAGGTGCAAGATACACCTAATACCCAGTCTATCATTTTGTTGACTAACCAGAACCTCTGTCATCTCTCCTAACTAAAAGACTTAGTTCTGAACCTGCCTTTTTTCTTGGCTTTAGAATGAATATCAGTCATCTTGCTCAGTATATTATTTTTTCCAATTTCATTCATTACATTTTCTCATAATTTCTTTTACAGCTAAATAAAATTTCATTGTGTATATCCACTTCTGGGCATCTATTCACTCTCTACGGTATATGGAGATGCCAATGTACCTATATTCATTTATGTTCTAGTTACAGTAGGCAGCAAATAGAAGCAGTCTAGATGTCCATCAACTGATGAATAGATGGTGGAAATGTGGCCCATAAACACAACAAAATAAGTTTCTCAGCCTCCACTTTATTTTCCAGAGCTTGCTCTTTTTGAATGGTCTCTCTCTGACTTTAACTTCTAGATTTCAGTTGAGATTTTCCTCTGTTCTCCAAGTTCTGATGATCTTTCTGACACTTTTTTTTTTTAATCATTCATGCACTGCTCTGAATCAAAAAGACTAAATGACATATTTCACGAAGATGGTACGAGGGAGCAGGGGAAATGGCTCCATGGGAAAACATGCTATGTAAGCATAAACACCTCAGCATCCACACAAAGAGGTCCATGCACACCTATGACCACAGAATTGAAAACCTAAATACAGGACGATCATTGGAGTCTGTGAGCTGGCCAGCTTAACGAGACATATTTAGCTCCAAAATTTGTGGCAGACCCTGTCTCAAGCCATTAAAGTGATAAACAATCAAAGATGATACCTGATATTCTCCTCAGGCCACCACAAGTGCACACTGGCACACACACCCACATGTACGTTGCCATACACATCACACACACACACACACACTTTTTAAAATACAGTACTATTTGTCCTTGCATTTTAATTAAGAGGGAGATAATTTTAAAATAGCCCACCACCATAACTAGAGGTACTGTGATATATCGACTAAGCTCCATTTATTCTACAATCATCACATGAGTACAGTTTCAAGTGCCTGCACCAAGTGTCTAATTTCATATCTGGATTCTGTCTGTCCAACAGACTATGTTATCTCTGGGATGAGGATAGGTCTACATCAGCTATAACTTTATATCAGTGTACTGACTGGACAACAGAACAGTCTGTGGGTATGAATTAGTACTGCCGCATTTGTGGCTTGACACACCTTCAGGAAACCTTATAGATAAAAAGAATAATGAGTTTTTAAACATCTGAGCATTTGAGAAAGACATGGTGCTGCATGTATGTAATCCCAGCACTTCTGAGATAGAGGCAAAAGAACCTGCACTTCAAGAACATGATTAGCTACATAAAGAATTGGAGTTTAACATAGACTACGTGATACCTTCTCTCATCAATGAAACTGGAATACAAATAACAGGAAGGACAAATACAGGACTCTTCATAGTGGGCTACAGCTAATTCACATTTCCTATACCCTTGAGCCAGAAAAAAAGCTTGTGCTCATAGCCCTAGATATCCAGATAAAATGCATCATGACACTGTGATAGGTTAGACAGAAAATAACTAGTCATTACTAGAAACAAAGCACAGTATGCCACTAAAAGGAGTATTTTGCTAAGAAACAATATGGGGAAGTTTTCATTAATTTTTATTTATTTATTTATTTTTTAACAAAGTGATCATAGAGTTATTTAGAAAAGGAAAAAAAGGCCTCTAAGAGTAGCAGGTGCTCCAAGAGAGGAATTAGGACAACCTAAGAGTTTCCTCCCTGGAATTTCTTATACAGCTCAAGCAACAGTGCTGTCCTGTTCCAGTCAACTCTGAGGCCCCCATACTTATCCATGATATTAAGGTGTATCCTGTTCAAAAATCAGGAATAGCAGAAACACCTGAAAAAAAGATATTACAATTCATTTACAATTCATTTACATAGAAGAGAATATCCAAAATACTATGAGTGGATTTAACCATCAAAATTTGAAGGCAAAGGGGAACTAGAAGAATGAATATATTCAAACTGCCTAGGGACAAGTGGAAACCCTGCCAACCAAGAATGTTGCCCTGTCCTTCATACAGGAAGATAAATCTTTCACTGGGCAACAAAGCTATAGCAGCTCATCACCTTAGACTTGCCTTAAAATAAATGCTGAAGTGGGTTCTTCAGCTTGAAACAAAGTAACAGGAACTGTCAAGATAAGAACAAGTAAAACAAAATACATTGTAAGGATAAAAATACAGGCAAAATCAGAATATCTTATTACTGTAAAGGTCATATGAAAACAACATTTAACTCTAGCATAAGAGGCTTAAAAGGGTATTACAATATTTATCAATATAGTGATTTAGGAATGAATATACAGTATAAAAGATATAAATGGTAGCATTAGTAGTAAGAAATATGAAGGGATGGAAACCTCTAACCACATAACCACTCGTCCATTTATTGTTCTACATCTGAAAGCCTGAGATATGATATCCATCTCTCCGGGAATATGGTGCCAAGTTTTCTGCACATCATAAAAACAGACAGGTTCTAAACATAACCCATCAGTATACTTTTTGGGCACAAAGATTTTCCTGTTTATCTCTGTTTCTTTTTATAAATTTCAGTTAATGGTATTTTTAATCAGCATAATATAAATTGTCACAGGTATAATATAAAGAAAATCTCATGCTAAGCACAAAAAAGTTTTGTTGTACACACACACACACACACACAAACACATTCTATTTTGTTTCAAGAAAGGAATTGAGACATACTACTATTTTTTTTTTACATCTACCAAATTATAAAGAAAGGCAGTAAATGACTAAGAAGGGAATAAAGGAACAGAAAAATAAAAAGGATGATCAAATGACAATAGTAAAACCTTGTCACTGCTTTCTTTAAATGTAAATGGATTCTTTTTTTAATCAAAAGACATGGGACAGAAGAAAAAAAAAAAAAAAAAAACAAGAATTAACACCATGCTGCCTGCAATAGACTATTTGGTCTTCAAAATATCCCTAGGCTAAAACTAAAGGCTAGAGAAGAATAAAAATGGTAGCCAGGAGGGAACAAAGACAATTAAGAAAAAGCAAATTTCAAATTTAAACTACCACAGGAGGAAAAGCAGCTCATTATGTACTGAGAAATAAAACACTGAATAAACAACATATAGTAATTGCTAATATTTATCTACCCAATATGAAGAATTTAAATATATAAAACAAATGCTAACATAGCTGAAGGGAGAAATACACAACAACGTAATAATGGTAAGGACCACAGGTATTCAAGGTCAACACTAGATAGACCATTGATACCAAGAGTTAATAAGTAACAATGGGCCAGAACTACATATTATTTTTTTTTAAATTCATTTAATAGTAATAGGATTTACTTTCTTTTACAGTACACATGGAACGCTTTTTAAGACAGACAAAATAATAGGTCATGAAAGAGGCTCAAACACATTTTTAAATATTTGGGTTTAGTCAAATGATTTTCCTACAACAGAATGAACTAAATAACAGTGATAGAAGGAAAGGTAGGAAATATACAAGTATAGAGAAATTAAACAATACCTTCATAAGCAATCAATGGCTCAAATAATACAATATAAGGTTAATCAAAAGTAAACATTAAAAGATATCCTAAGACAGGCTAGAGAAATGATTCGAATGTGAGGAAAACACGCTGATCTTGTTGAGGAGCCAAGGATTGGTTCCCTGCACTCACATCAGGCAGTTCACAACTACCTGTAACCCCAGATTCAGGGAGTGTAAAACCGCTTTCTTCCCTAGGCACTTGTACTCGCATGTACACACACAATTAAAAACATTAAAATAATTCTTTAAAAGTATCTCAAGACTAATGAAAACAGACAAAATAAAAAGTCTACTAGAACTTATGAGAGACAGAAGAAGCATTTTAAAGACAAAATTTTATGCTGGTACAGGTTTACATAAAGAAAAATAAAAGATTCCTTATAAATAACGTGAAGTTACATCTCAAAGAACTAAAACAAATAATAAAAATAATGAAACAAAGATAAACAAAATTGACAAATATTTAGTACTATGAATTAAAAAAAGATGTCAGATTCAAATAAATAAAATAGTAAGTGCAAATAGATTGATACAATAAAAATGTATCTAATCACTAATCACTGTGAAAATATGATTATGTGCCAATCATCACAGAAACTCCTTTTTGTGTCAAACCAAAACCAATACAGAAATCCACAAGTGGCCAAATTGTTAAGAACAACTGACTGGACATGAGGTACCCTGGCCTAATTGATGCATCCACAACAGACACCTTACACTTACGATCAGGAAGTACCATGGAACAAAAGTGGTAAGAGACAGAGAACAAGGACATCGGATGCGAGATAGTGTCATCTATATATGACAGGAAAGCTGCACCCATGACACTTCAACAATATTACATCCTAAACAAAGTCTTTGCAGGACCAACACCAGTTAACATACATAGGGAAAATTCCCCAAGTTCTCACCCCTAGATCAAGTGCTGCAGTAATCAGTGATCACTGAGAAAGGAAGCATCAGTCTTCACCAGGAGCAAGCCCCCTAATTAGTATCCTAGTACTAAGTGAGAAAAAATGAATTTGAGAGAAAGTGGGTATACATGAAAGCATCTGGAAGGGAAGAGGTGGAGATGGTGATGACGTAAATCCAGTACTCATATAAGATTATCAAAAACATTTTAATTATATGCCATAAATAAATATTACAAATGATTTTTTTAAAAATCACCACAAATAAAGACTATATCATAAATAAGTTTTTAAAAAAATAGAGTAATAAGTAAAATGGTTGTTAGTCATCAAAATCCTCCCACCACTAGCTTTAGGAAATAATGACTTTATAGTGGATTCTATGAGATATTTAAATAGTTAATTATTCAAAAAATTTGAGGCAATGCTTCTTCTGACCCTATACTATTTATAATACTAGTATAGCAAAGCCAGGCATGAATTCTGTAAGAAGTGAAAATAATATGTTAATATCCCAGAGGAGGAAATGTAAAAATGTCAACAAAACGCACAACCAACAACAGAATTAAAGATTTACACACTATGATGTAGTGAGTTTCATCTGTAAGATTCAAAAACAGCTCAACACATACAAGTTGAAAATGTGACATACCACATTAACAAAATGCAGGATATAAAGCTACATAGTCATCTAAGGAGACTCAGAAAACAAAAAAAAAGCATCCAACAAATAATTCAACATCTTTTGACACTTAAAAATCTCAATGAATTAAGTACAGAAGTTCTTCAACACAGAAAAGTTCATATATGATTTTATATACTATCAAGAGCAAAACAAGGGTTTCCCATCTCTCCTTCTTCCATACTTTATAATGCTGGAATTTCCAGTAAAAGCAGTTAGTAAAGAAAAAGAAATAAAAGGCATCCAACTGGGAAAAGAAGAAGTCAATTTAACTCTGTTCTCAAATGACAATGAACATACATGGAGAAAACAATAAAAATCTCACCAATAAAAAAGAAACAATCTTTAGAGCTAATGGAACAAGTTTAATAAATTTTCATGACACAAAATCAACATATGAAGCTAGTAGTGTTTCTGTAAACTCAAAATGAACTTTCTGGAAAAGAAAACAGTCCATGTGTAATATCATCAAAGAATAAAATATTTAGGAATAGATTTAATCAATGTGGTAAGGAAAAAAACCCTGCCCATTGAAAACCAATGGAGATTTAAACACACACACACACTGAAAAAAAGACTGTTTTTAATAAACTGTGTCATAAGACTTGGATATTCACTTGCAGAAGAGTAGAATTAGACACATCACATACCACATACAAAAATAAAGTCAGGTTATATTTAAAACTGCCACATAAGACCTCAAATATATATGGCACTATATATGGTGATATCTTATTGGTGTTGAGGTGAAAATGATTTTAAATATATAACTTTGCATGAGCAGACAAAAAACAAAACTGGGAGAATGAGACAATATCAAACTAAATAGCTTCTATGCATCTGAAGACACAAGAACAGGCTGAAGAAAGTATAATGGGCAAGACATAGATTCAACTTAGGTATCTATTAGCAGGTGAATGGATAGAGAAGATGGAGTAAATAGATATTATTCAACCACCAAGAGTGTGTGCCGTGTGTGACAAAGTATGGATGAGCATGGAGAATATAATTACATGATTATTATTTTTTTATTAGCCAGGCACAAAATAAATACGTTATCTCACTTATAGGAGGGAATTTGGACTTAGTCAAACTTTAAGATGCAGACTAGAATTATAGTTGATAGAGTAGGGAGGGGACGCCACGGGAAAATGAGAAGACATAGGTCAAAGCCTACAAACATTCAGTTAGATGAGACGTGCCACGGAGCTGATAGAGGACATGGTGACTATAATTAATAGCACTGAATTGTGTGCTTGAAATTTGCTAAGAGAGTGGGTGTGAAATGCTCTTACCACAATAACACAAGTAACGGTGTGTGCTTATAAATGTGTAAATTAGTTTTATAATGGCAATCATTTCACAGTGTGTAAGTAGTTGAAAACACCATTCTGTACACCTTAACTATGTATAGTATTATATCAATTGTACCTCAGAGGGACTGTAAGAATGAAGAAAACTGCAGTGTTTAGCTGGAGCCTCCCTCTCTATACTCTTGAGTTCAAGAAGATACAGCCATTGACTCCCATGCTCCTCTCTATACACAATGATGTTCTTTTACCATAGCTGGGACTTTTTCCCAACTTATCTGTATACACTTGACTGCGGCAGTTGAAAGTGACAGTTTAAGCAACATTTAGCCATTCCATGACATAGAATACCATGATTTACTTGCACTGCCGATAGATACTGGGCTCCTAATACCAGACAGATCCAAGAACTAACATTCGCTGTGCCTAATTTTATTGTCCTTTTTCTCTGAAACACTTTTGGCCCAGACACATGTTCGATCCAACTTTCTTCAAAGAAAACAGAAACCATTTAATGTACTTGGAGCATAAAAAGTTAATATGGGGATTGAGGGTTGAGAGAATCTTTGGAACAGCTAGAAGTGTACAGTAGCAATCAAGAAAGCCACACTGATGCTATCAGGACCACATCTTTCAAGGGTGTTGCTAAGAACTCCACCAGAGAACTGACAAGAAGTTTGTCCCAACTGTGTCAGCCCAAATACAATGAGAAAGGTTATGAAGGCTCCTTGGGAAGGTACAATGAATCTCAAAACGACATCTCCTCTTTGTCCTTCTGAATATGCATTTTTATTTGAAAATTTAAAAGCTATCCTAGAACTCCAGCAGCAGAGAGAGTCTACAGCCTGTAATTTTTGGCTTCTGTGTAATTCCTGGCTTCTACTCTACAGTGTGTGTAGAGTTGAACAGGGGTGATATCCTGTTGACAAGAGACCACCACACAACAATTACTAAAAGGAGTGAGTTGTGGATGGCAGAGCTCTGAGAGTGTGATCACAAGGACAGTATTTGGGGATAGGATTTCTGTGGGAATGTCTAATTCTTAGCGAGAAGAACAAAGATTATCTGGTTAAGCCCAAAGCTTATTCCTTTCTTGTTTCCCAACGCGTATTCTTCCTCTGCTATATAAGAGAAAAAAGCAAAACAAACAACCAATCAACAACAACAACAACAAAGTGTTCCAATGTCTTCAAATTCCCCAAGCTATTTTTTCATCTTCACTGCACTGGTGTGTATTGCAGGCAACTGTTACCTCTTACTTAGAGAATTGTTTGTTGTTGTTCATTTGTTTTGGTTTTTTGTTTGGGGTTTTTGTTTGTTTTGTTTACTGACCTTTCTAGAGTACAATAAGGTGACAATTCCTTCCTTAAAATTCTTCCACCTGACCCTGGATCCCACCTTGAGTTTCATCCATAACAAATTCTCTGATTATTTAACTAGTTTTATTTTCTCCACGCAAACTTTATTCACTCTACCTGTTACATCCTCCTTTTCCCAGTTGGTCCCAACTTCCCATTGTCCTTTATTTGAACAAGCAAGTCAAGAATTTAACCAAGCTGGAAGGTAAACAGCACTTCTTTAGGCAGTTTCTCTTAGTCTTAATCTGCGTCTCTGTCTCTGTCTCTGTCTCTGTCTCTGTCTCTGTCTCTCTCTCTCTCTCTCTCTCTCTCTCTCTCTCTCTCTCTCTCTTCTCCCTCCTTCCTTGCCTCCCTTCCTCCCTCTCATTCCTTTGGTTACAGTACCAAGAGCCACTCTAATTCCTAGCACTTGCTTTCCTGATCACACATAGCCATGGGAGCAGAAGGTGAGCTAGAACAGGATATAGAGTTCTCCCTCTCCCTGGATGAAGCTCTGGCTGACAATGGTGATTGAGGCTACACATCACCATCAGGCTAGGACCAGGGGTGCTGTCACCACATCCCACTGAATACCTTCATGGGAGGCAAACAGTCATTGTAGAATGATCAAAACTAGAGAGCTTAGGAACAAAAGGAACTTCAAAATTATCCTCTTCAAGCCTGATACTGTGCCTGTAGCAATGCTCAGTATTCAGTCCAGGGGACAGAATCTGGGATCTCACAGGCCAAAAGCTCTCAAAACAGCTTGCTGAGTAAGTGGCTAGTTGATGAAACAAGCGAAGTGTCTTGAAATTAACAGAAGCCTTCAAAGATCATGGGCATCTGCCACTGTGTCAGGAGAGGTATGCTTTCCTTGTTTGTCTCTGTCACATTTGGGGTTTCTAGTAGCATTCAACCATACCTCTTTATATGGAGCTTTTTCTTATATTTTTGGTTGTGAGCCTAGCCTTTAATGGCTGAGCCACCTCTCCAGCCAAAGTTTTTTCTTAAATAACCAAATGGACATAATTTCTATGAACAACAACAAAAAAATAGAATTATTGACTATTTGAGTTTGGATTTATCTAGTCAAAAATGATACTGTACATCCTTCTAACTCTCCTTTATTAATTCAATATAATGGAAGATTTTATATCAAATTACTGTTTTGAAAGTCAGGCATTAGTGACATGCATATGTATCCCTGGTGCTCAGAAGATTTAGGTTGGTGGTGGCTCTCCAAAGCTTGTTGACCAGAAATCTTAACCTATTCAGTGACTTGCAAACCAATTTCAGACCCTGTCTTGAAACACATATTAGATGGGTCCTGAAGGATGACCTGCAAAGTTGATCACAGAACAATGCAAACAGACACACACACACACACACACACACACACCTACATATATACAAAATCAGTAAATAAAAAAATTTGTTTTAATGTGCAAAGATTATATATCTGTAGTTCCTTTTTTCCATCAAGAGAGATGTCAAAAGTCTAGAGCTTCCCATCTGCCTGACAAGTCACTCTCATGGTGTAATGAGACAACACTCACAGTGAGGAGGAAACTGGTATATCCCATGGTGTGGTTTCCTCCTTGACACAAGCCAGAGTCAACACTGCTGGTTTTTATTCTTCAGGATGATGTGGGTTTATGTCTCAAGTATGACTGATTCTTGATAATTTTTGGAGTACAGTAAAAAGGATCAGGCACTTCCTCAATTAAATTCACTCCTTCTACATTCCTTAGGCGAGGCCCAGCAATCTTGATTGGATTTTTGAGCATCCCAAATGACGTACATGCTTTCTGATGCTGTTGAGGTTTGGTATCACAGATGGCTAATCTCTTCCTTTGTATTTCAGATATCATGTATTATGTATATAAAAAGCCTAAACCCACGTACTTCATTGCCAGATTTCGGGGAAGAAGGGCTGCTCAGAGGGTTCGAAAAAGAGTAGTAACAGCCTTCAAGAAAATCATAGGCAAAATTAACATGTAGGTGGTTCTTGCTCCAGCAAAGGGTTCCACAGGGGAATTCCCTTTAAAGTTAGAGGTGCCTAATGAAGACAGAGCATGCGTGGACAACTAGAATGGAAACTTGCAAAACCAACGAGGTGGTATTACATTAGCAAAGGTATTTTGATTTTCACACACTCTCTCTCTAATTGGCAGTATATCGCACATAGCAACAAAGCAGAAGAGTCTCTCTAGGACATTAGGCATTTATGTCACCCAAGATAAAAGAGGCACAACAGATGCAGCCTGTTTTGGCCATCTAGTGGAAATGACTATAATCAGGGTGTTTATAGGGGCTATCTATTTCTCGTCTTTTTACGCCTTCCTTGAAACATTTGGTGTCTATGAATGAGTCAACTGGGCACGGTCTAGGGTCTCTCAAATAGTTTTTGAATCTGTTGGAGCACACCACACTGAAATGAAACCGTACAAAACTGATTCTAGGTCTAAATACAAGACCCACAAGTGCTTGGAATGTGTTCACCACATTCAGACTTTCAGTAGGCTCAGTTCATCATGCCATCTTGGCATATGAGCCTCAACATAGGTCAGCAACACAAGATATAGGCACCATCTCCAGGAAACATCCAAAGCCAGAAGTAGTTAAAAATTAAAGCTTTGCATTTTGTGGCAATATTGTCTCTTTTATGGTAAATGGAGAAATAAGTTTTGTAATTGGGAAATTGAACTCCAAAGTGATTCTTCTATTAATTATTTTCCCAGCTTAAATGAGTATAAGTTTTTAAGTAATCAATGAGCACTTAACAAGCACAGAGTCATTATTTTTAATAGGATCATTAGTGTATTTTTTTTCACAAAATGGTAGTGGTTATTGAATCTATACTGCGTGTGAATAAAAATGTCAGATTTCATTATTACCATTCTCTAGTAAAGTTTAATGGGTACATTGTATTCTGTTGTATATGCAACACTACTACTTTGTAAATAGGGTTCCTCTGTCTCTCTCTCTGTCCCCCATCTTACTCTATCCCCCTCACTCTCCATCTTCCTCTCTTCAATTTTTCTCACACACACACACATGCACACACACATACACACACACACATACACACACACGAATACACACACATACACAAATACATATATATGCTTAACGCAGTCTTCAAAAAGTTCTGGTCCAATGGCCTTTAGCTTTCTCAATTTATTTTTACTCTCCAGCCTTAGAGATCGTGTTACATCTTTGCATTCAATGTTGAAAATGTCGGGCTCATAATATGTCACCTCTGATTTTATTCTTTTCATCTATATTCCATTCATCATAATTGATTTTCCTGAAGATGTATTAAAAAATAAAGAGACATCTTTTTTTTTCTAGAAGCAACTCATTACCAGGTTCTGAAAGTGTGATCTGCTTCCAAAACAGCACAAATAAAGGCGAGCTTCAGAATGACCATATTGGTACTGATAACTCCAGACACAGACAGTTCACTCTGTGAATTCTAACCCCGTAGTAAGTGCCAATACTGGAAGACTCCCATATAGCAATCTGGTGGCATAAAAAGACCACAGTTAATAATCCACCGTTCTGTTTCACAGATTTTGACACTTCTTCCATTAAGAGGATATTCTGTTCTCTTTATCCCGTAGAACAAAGGCCAAATCTTGGGAATGAGAGGCTTAATTAATAGGTGACCAACTGAAAGAGTAAGGTAGGGGGTGGGCAAGGCCTTCAATTTGTGGCTAACCTGTATTCACTCTAGAAGCCAGTCAAGTTTCTAGTACTTGCAGTCTGTGTGTTTCAATATCAAAAATAACATCTGGGAAAGAGCTGCCACAGAAAAGGGGAGTAGGGAACACAGGCATGCCACAGTTATGCTCTTCAGCTGATCCAAGGACCAACACCCGAGTTAGAGAGGAGGAGTGCTGAGAACACTTCTTTCCTGAGTCTCTTGGCAGATTTTACAGCATCACATGCTGCCGCTGTTTTGTTCTGTTTTGTGTAATGATCTTTTTGAAAACATAAACACAAGGAGTCTTATCTTCTATTTCAATAGAAATGAAAGATGGTACCTTCCAGGCTTCGTGAGACACCTCTGTAATGGAAGCTACTCAGGAGGATGGAGAATCCAAGTCCTGCCTTCTCTACATAGTGAGTTCAAGACCATTCTAGGCAAATTAGTTAGACCCTTTCTCAAAATAAAATCTGCAAACAAAGGGTTTGGGAATACAGCTCAATGAGAGAGTGCTTGGCTCATATGTATAAGAACATAGCTTCAGTTCCCAGGACAGAAAACAGCAGAGGCAAGGAATGGATATCATATTTTCATTATGTCAGAGATACCAGGCTAAGACATGGGAATCTAAGCACACTGGATTTCGACACATCCTGTGCAGACAGGAGCAGGAGAGTCCACAGCTGTGAGAATTCTTCACTGAATGTCATGGGTGATAATGGAGGCAGAAAACAACAAAAAGTCCCAGTAACAAAGAGGAGCAGAGAGAGACATTAGTGACACAGAGCTGGAAGTACCTTACTCCTTGCACACATGAAAGCACACCAGCACACTGCCATACCTTTTCTCTTTGCGTTAAAGCTTCCCCTCACTCCATTACCAAAAGAAAATAGTCTCTGGGAGTATTCATTGCTGTTTTGTGGTCTTACTGCTCCCAACCTGTAATGAATGGTGGGAGATGTATATTGCAGAAAGCATTACACAAATGGGAGACAAGGGCCATATGTACCCATCACATATAATGAGGTTGGCACGACCTCTGGAACACAGCTAGGCAAACTTCCATGAAGCCAGAGCCCACGCCAAGTTTTCCAGAATGAACCATATACCCAAAGATAAGGCTGATTAGAGCCGAGTAGCTCCACAAGGACAACATGACCACTGAGCCAGAAACAAAGAATGAAAGGGCACTTAGTGGTTTGTTTCCAAAATCACACTCAATCGACTACTAGAAAGAAAGGGTGAAATCTGGGCACGGCTGAGCCAAAATCAACGGTGGACAACAGTCAGATTGAAAAACGTGCCCCAAGTATTAAGAAATTAAGTTAAGAGAATAATCAATTTTTAAAAAGAAAGAAAAGATGTAGGAAGGAGGAGAAAGTACTGAAATGGAAATAGCTGAACCTGGAGAGCCAGAGATACTAAAACGTAATTCTTAACCTCTACTGAGTTCTTTGGTACAAAGCTTTGACTTAGGTGCTCCTGGTATGTAATCAATCCAAGAAACTAGGAGTCTATACTTAGAGAGCGTCATAGTTTACTGTCATGATTTAGATACTATTCAACTATGTTTTTGCATATACCTGCAACAAAAGCATCAATAAAAATCTCCTAGTGAATATCTTAGGCCACATCCACAGGTGAAAATATCTCCCCTTTAAAAGCCATACCTATTAACACTTGATTTTTGACAAAAAAGCCAAAACCATACCTACATTCAATAAATGGTGCTGGTCTAACTGGATCCTGCATTACCAAAATGCAAATAGGTCCATATTTATCACCCTGCACAAAACTCCAAATGGATCAAGGATCTCAAATCTTGTAGAAATAACTACATTACCATATGCACAGACAACAGTGTAAAAGCACAAAAATCATGAATTAACAAGGTAACATGACTCTACCCAAGAATGTAATAACTCCAAAATAACTTTTAAAATAAATCAAAACAGAAATAAGAGTTGCCTGAAACAGAATTTGAAATAATTATCACAAGGAAACAGAGATTTAAGAAAAGACAGCTAGGCAATTCAAAAAATATCAGAGACACAATTCATAATATGAATGAGAAATCCAATAGGAGATCAATATGTGTGGTATGTAAATGTGTATATGTGTATTGTGGTATGTGTATACATGTATGAATATGTGTGTGTGTGTGTGTGCGTGTATATGAATCTTGAAGGTGACATCAGTAAATTATATAAAAGAGCACTAACATCAGAGTAATCAAACAGAAGGAAGATGTTCTAAATTGGAAAGCAAGTGTGCTGAAATAGCATAGTGCTTGGGAAGCAGAAAAAAAAAACAGATGAAAAGGAGCAAAGGCTGTCTATATAACCTGTGAATAATATTTGCATTATGGGAGTTCAAAAAAGAAAACATGGAGAATGCACAGAATTTTCACCTAGTAGAAGAATAGCACTGTAAGGCCCAGGAGAGGGCTAAAAATTTAGACCCACAACCCCAAAGAGATTATCTCTGAAGTATCTGCAATCAACATGACAAAAATCAGACAAAAATAAGTAATTCTAAAACCATCAGGCTATATACAAAGAAATTTTCCATAGATGAATAATAGGTTTCCCAATAAAATATTAGGCCTAGAGAGAATGAGATATACAAAAAGGTCTGGAATGAGAAAAATGCCACTCAAATATAGCCTATCTAGCCTAAGAAGTGAAGGAGAAATAAAATCCTTTCCTAACAAGCAAAAGCTGAAGGAATTTAATCAGCACTCAGCAACCATAACAGACAATTGTAGTAAAGTATTTCAATTAGAAGACCAAAGAGGTTAGCGATCACCATGACAACATGTGAACATACAAAGCTCACGAATAGAAGTAAATTTATAATCCAGAATATTTCATTAGTATGATGAACATATCTAAATATTCAAATATATAATAAGAAGATTAAAAGGCAGAAATAAGCGAACACTAAGCAAACAGCTATAAGGGACTCACGATGGAAAAAGAAGGAAATGTAACAATATCATGCGGGGAAGTGGGAAACTGTAGAATGTTGGTACAGAACTAAGAACAGTTGCTTTCAGATAAAACAATAATATTTTATGTCCATAATATTTTATGTAAGCCACAGAGTACCCATAAAATATAAGATTACAGCACGTACACAAGCGAGAAAGAGGGAAAACATCAAAGTTGATCAATAAATAAAAGCACTGAACCATAAAGTTAAACAACAAAAAATAAAGTAAAAAAAAAAAAGAAATATAAAACAATCAGAAAACCACTAACAAAATGGAAAGGGTGTGTTTCTACCATTCAGTAGGAACACTGAGGGGCTGGAGAGATAGATGGTTTCCATGTTAAGAGCACTAGCTGCTTTTGCAGAGGTCCAGGGTTCTGTTCCCATGTGGATCATGATGACTGCAAGTAACTCCAGCTCTGTGAAATCACATGCACTGCTGCTTGCCAAGAATCTGACATGGGCCCAGGACAAGGAAATGGGCTGCTTGGCAGGAATATGACATTGGCCAAGGACAAGGAAGTGGGCTTCAGGCAGGGATCTGACTTTAGGTTAGAACAAAGAAGTAATTTCAGGCTGGAATCTAAATCTTAGGCTAGAACAAAGAAGTAGGCTTCAGACATGAAAATTACTTTGGGCTAGGACAGGGAAGTTGGCTCAGATATTTTGGTCATCCTGATAAAGCCTTAGAAACAGTGATCATGGGAGTGTTCACAGAATTTTGTTTATTGCTTTGCTTGTTCTTTAACTATTTGTGTTTATTGTCTTGCTTGTTCCTTGACTGTTTGCATATATTGTATTGCTAGACCCACAACCTACAACTGACCTTAATACATGCATGTAATTAAAATGGTATAAAAACAAAAAGAAGGAGGGGGTATGGATATGAGGTTTCTAGGGAGGGGAAAGGGAGTAAGGGAAAGGCATCTGAAATGTAAATAAATAAAAATCCAATGAATTAATAAAGATATAAAAATATATATTATTCATCTAATCAAGGAGGCTTCATCCCAGGGATGCAGGGATGGTTTACTATATGAAACTCCATCAACGAAGTCCACTATATAAACAAACTGAAAGGCAAAAATCACATGATCATCTCCTAGGATGCTGGAAAGGCTTTGACAAAAATTCAACACCCCCTCATATTACAAGTATTGGAAAGATCAGAGACTCAAGACACATACTTCCATGTCATAAAAGCAATACAGAGCAATGAATAGCCAACATCAAATTAAATGGAGAGATATTTAAAGCAATCCCACTAAAAGCAAGGACAGGTCTGTCCACTTTCTCCCTAAAGTTCTAGCTAGAACAATAAGACAAGAAAAGAAAATCAAGGGGATACAAATTGAAAAGGAATAATCAAGTTATATACTATGTGTATATGATAGTATACACAAGCTATCCCAAATTTCTACCAGAAAAGTCCTACAGCTGATATACACCTTCAGCAAAGTGGTTGGATATAAAATTAATTTAAAAGAGTCAGTAGCTCTCCTTTATAGAAAGGATAAAGAAGTCAAGAAAGAAATTAGAGAAATAGCACCCTTTACAATAGCAACAAGTAATATAAAGTATCTTAGTGCAACTCTAACCAAGCAAGTAAAAAAACTGTATGACAAAAACTTCAAGTTTTAAAGAAAGAAATAGAAGAAGATATCAGAAGCTGGCAAGATCTCCCATGCTCATGGCTTGTTAGGATTAACATAGTGAAAATGGCCCATCCTGCCAAAAGTAATCTACAGATGTAATGCAATCCCCATAAAAATTTGAACACAATTTTTTACAGACCTTGAAAGAGCAATTCTCAATTTCATATGGAGAAACAAAAACCCTGGATAGCCAAAACAAACCTCAACAATAAAAGAACCTCTGGAGGAATCACCATCCCTGACCTCAAGCTGTACTATAGAACTATAGTATTTAAACTGCATAGTGTTGGTACAGAAACAGACAGGTTGATAAATGAAATAGAATTGAAGACCCAGAAATAAATCCACATACCTATTCACACTTAATTTTTGACAAAGAAGCCAAAACCATACCTACATTTAATAAATGGTGCTGGTCTAACTGGATTCTGCATTACCAAAATGCAAATAGATCCATATTTATACCCTGCACAAAACTACAAATGGATCAAGGGCCTCAACATAAAACCTGATGCACTAAACCTAATAGAAGAGAAAGGAGAAAATGGCCTTGAACTCATTGGTACAGGAGACAATTTTATGAACAGAACACCATGACTGGGGCCCTAAGATCAACAACTGATAAATGGGACTTAAGCTTCCATAAGGCAAAGGACACAGTCAATAGTACAAAACGGCAGCCTACAGATTGGGAAAAGATCTTCACTAACCTTACATCTTACAGAGGACTGATATCCAAAATAACCCAATTTAACAATGGTATGTAGAACTAAACAGAAAATACTCAACAGAGGAATCTCGAATGTCACTTAAAGAAACAATTGACATCCTTAGTCATCAGGGAAATGAAAATCAAAACAACCATGAGATTCCACCCCACACCAATCAGAATAGCTAAGATCAAAAACTATAGGGACAGTGCTTGCTTTGGAGGATGCAAAGATAGGGGAACATTCCTCCACTGATAGTGGGATTGCAAACTTGTACAACCACTCTGGAATCGGTCTGGAGGTTTCATAGAAAATTGGAAATAATTCTACCTGAAGACTCAGCTATATCACTTTTGGGCATATACCAAAAAGACGCTCCATCATACCACAAGAATGTATACTCCACTATGTTCATAGTAGGTTTATTAATAATAGCCAGAAACTAGAAACAGGGGGCTGGAGAGATGGCTCAGCGGTTAAGAGCAGTTAACTGCTCTTCCAGAGGTCCTGAGTTCAATTCCCAGCAACCACATGGTGGCTCACAAGCATCTGTAATGGGATCTTCTGTTGTGTCTGAAGAGAGCAATAGTATACTCATATACATAAAAATAAATAAATCTTTAAAAAAAAGAAACTAGAAACAACCCAGATTGCCCTCAATTGAAGAATGAATATAGAAAATATAGTGCATCTGTGCAATGGAACACTACTCACCTATTCAAGACAAGGACATCATGAATTTCCCAGGAAGATGGATGGAACTAGAAAATATCATCCTGAGTGAACCAAAAGGACATGCATAGTATGTACTCATTGATAAGTAGATATTAGCCATCAAGTACAGAATACCCGCGATATACCATGCAGACCCAAAGAAGTTAAACAAGTAGGAAAGCCCAAGCAAGAATGCTTGAACACACTTAGAAGGGGAAACAAAATAATCATAGGAGGCAGAGGGAGGGAGGAAAATAGGTGGGAGAAGGGAGGTGGAGAGGAATGGGGAGGCAGTAGCAGTTGTGGGGAGAGACAGGAGAAAGGCCTAGAGGGCCAGGAGAATGAAGGGAAATCTGCAGGTGCTGGGGGTTGGGAGGCATCTCTAGGAATTCCCAGATATCTGAGATAGGAGAGGTTCCAAGGAGTCAATAGGGGTGAATTTAGCTCAGATGCCTAACAGTAGGGACATGGAACCTGAAGAGGCCACCTCCTGTAGCCAGGTGGCACCCCCAGTGAAGAGATAAGGATACCAACCCACCCACAAAACCCCTCCTTTCTTCCGCCCCCAATCTCACAGAACCCAGAGGAAGCAGGCCTCATAGGAGTTCTAACCCGGGTAGTATCTTAGGTAAGGAGAAAGCAACACCAGCCCCAAACAGGGAGTTACTGGGACCCACTAGGACCCAGGAAGTCACTCCTGGCCCAGAGCACTGGTTTCTTCCAGTCTGGGCCTGAGCACTGAGCAGATCTTGGGCTGCAGCTATAACCCCAGTAGTAACAACCACCCCACACAGTTCTGATACAACCAAAATAATAGGAAAGACATGCTCCAGTCAGAGACAGGGCAGGTACCACTAAGGAGATCCAGGTGGTGAAAGGCAAGCGCAAGAACATAAGCATCAGCAACCCAGGGTACTTGGCATCATTAGAACTTAGTTCTCACACACAAAAGCCCTGAATTCCCCATATCACTAGGAAAGCAAGATTCAGATTTAAAATCACTTCTAACTATGATGATGGAAGACTTTAAGAAGGACATAAATAACACTCTCAAAGAATTTGTGAAGAACACAGGTAAACAGGTAGACGCCCTTAAAGTGGAAACACAAAAATCCCTTAAAGAATTACAAGAGAACACAACCAAACAGGTGAAGGAATTGAACAAAACCATCCAGGACATAAAAATGAAAGTAGAAACAATAAAGAAATCACAAAGGGAGACTATCCTGGAAATAGAAAACCTAGGAAAGAAACCAGGAGTCATAGATGCAAGCATCACCAACAGAATACAAGAGATAGAAGAGAGAATCTCAGGTGCAGAAAAAAATATTGACACAACTCTCAAAGAAAACATAAAATGCAAAAAGTTCTTAACATAAAACATCCAGGAAATCAGGACACAATGAGAAGACCAAACATAAGGATAATAGGTATAGATGAGAGTGAAGATTCCCAACTTAAAGGGCCAATAAATATCTTCAACAAAATTATAGAAGAAAACTTCCCTAACCTTAAGAACGAGATGCCCATAAACATACAAGATGCCTATAGAACGCCAAATAGACTAGACCAGAAAAAAGAAATACCTCTCGTCACAAAATAATAATCAAAACACTAAGTGCACAAAACAAAGAAAGAATATTAAATGCAGTAAGTGAAAAAGGCCAAGTAACATATAAAGGCAGACCTATTAGAATTACACCAGACTTCTCACCAGATACTATAAAAGCTAGAAGATCCTGGACAGGTATCATACAGACCCTAAGAGATCACAAATGCCAGCCCAGGCTACAATACTCAGAAAAATTCTCAATTACCATAGATGGAGAAACCAAGATATTCCATGACAAAACCAAATTTACACAGTATCTTTCTACAAAATCAGTATTACAAAGGATAATAGCAGGAAAGCTCCAATACAAGGAGGGAAATTATACCCTAGAAAGAGCAAGAAAGTAATCCTCTTCCAACAAATCGAAAAGAAAATAGCCACAGAAAGATAATTCCACCTCTAATAACAAAAATAACAGGAAGCAACAATCACTGTTCCTTAATATTTCTTAACATCAGTGGACTCAATTCTCCAATTAAAAGACATAGGCTAATGGTCTGGATACATAAACAGAACCCAGCATTTTGCTGCATACAGGAAACCTACTTTAGTAACAAAGACAGACTCTACCTTAGAGTAAAAAGCTGGAAAACAATTTTTCAAGCAAATGGTCCTAAGAAACAAGCTGGAGTTAGCCATTCTAAAATCTCCAGCCCAAGAACACAAAAAGGGAGGGACTCATGGCTCCACCTGTATAGGTAGTTGAGGGTAGCCTTACCAGGCATCAGTGGAAGTGGAGGGCCTTGGTGCCTGTAAGTTTGGATTCCCTAGTGTTGGGGAATTTCAAGAGCAGGGAGGCAGGAATGGGAGGACTATAGCAACTCCCATAATTATATGGATTAGACATGACAGAGGCAGGTCGCCAGAAGACTAGATTCCAGAATTCAAACAAAAAATTATCTTGATACTAAAATTTGTTTTGAGAATTGTATAGTGCAGAATACATAGCCTTGGTTTATCTACTCATCAAGCGAGCTGAACAGACCTGCTCGAACCTCTGATGTCTTGGAATTCCAGATGGATGCAGTAAAGACACAGCATCAGAGGCTTATCAATTTACTCTTCTCCCTGCCCCTCTTCTAATATCTCAACACCCATAATCAGCTTGAAGAAGTTAATGAAGAGTCAGCGCCCCTATTCCCTGGGCTTGGGGACTGAGGTGGTTAATATTGGGCTGTCTTTCTAGGGGAAAGTAGTGGTTTTGTTGGAACAGGGAGGATTAGCTAGGATTTATTGCATAGCCCATAACCTATTGGTGAAAATATGTATAATTGTTATTAAGATGAAGTTATAATTTATCAAATGGTACAAAATTTACTTTGATTTCAAATTTAAGCCTTTCATTAGTATGTGTTTCTTATTAATATAAAAGTGAGATTAATATTGTTACTCTCATAGGCATTGTGCCTATATAACACATTTAGGAATACAAGGCTTAGACCCAGTCCTTCTTTAACTTTTCTAACTGATTTGAGATGGTTAGCCTGTGAGTTAAGGGCCTATAGCAAATTCATGGCTCTGAGTTTATTGTTAGGGTGTTTTCCATATTTTATTTAGAAACAGCTGAGAGGAGTTAACAGACAACAGTCCAGATTGCCTTACATGGATTGTTGGTTTTCAAAATGTCAGAAGTCCACAGAATTGACATTACAAACATTTCTGTATTAATGTTCATTTTGATTAGAGACCTGTCTGCTCCTGACAGCTTCCTTGGATTCTAAGAAGAAATTGAGCATCTTTGGAGTTACTCCAGTTGTGGTGAGACAGGCACTAGGCAAGAATTGCCTCTTTTCATCTACAGACAAATCACTATCCAGAAAAGGACACACTTGCAGAATAGTCGACTGATTATATCTGCCAAGATAGAGTAATCAGCCCTTGATAATTCTGCATCACTAGGTCTGTCAGATGATCCTGGGCCAGAGGCTGAAGATAGGATGCTCCAACGTTTTATAGTATAGGGCTGTCCAGGTGTTCAGTGGTCTGTATAATTTGGCTAAGTTTTAGAAGCTATGCTTTGTGCTTCCCATAATTTCAGTTAACTCAGTCATTCTTGATTTCTGACGGGGTTGAAAATTTATAGTTTTATAGCCAATCCTGGCTATTTACTTTGAGAGAAAAGGTTTGAGAGGATGGTTTTCAGATGACATTCATTCTAAAGCCAAGAAAAAAGCCAGGTTAAGAACTAAGTCTTTTAGTTAGAAGGGATGACAGAGGTTCTGGTTAGTAAACAAAATGATGGACTGGGTATTAGGTCTATCTTGTACCTTACTGACACAAATTGGTATAGTTATGCTTTAATTGTATTTTGAGAGAAAAGTTTTATTTTAACAGGAAGGGTGATATGTAGGAGGAGCTAAGGTGGGAGGGAGTAAGGAGAGGAAGAGGAGGAGTAAGAAGAGGAGGAAAAGAAGGAGAGGAGGAGCTAAGTGACAAGAGAGAGGGTGGGGGAAGGAGAACATGGAGGTGGATGTTCGCATGTTTCTGCCAATCAAAGGTAGTTGGTATATCTAGGTTGAGTATTGGGTTACACTTCTGATTGTAAGGGCATCTTGTTATTGAGCATTACCAAACTTATAAAGCCTTTGATGATTAACATTTAAAAAATTATATAAAAGCAAAAAGGAGAAGGGGGGATGGATAGGGGATATATATATATATATATATATATATATATATATATATATATATAACCTTTGGACCCAAAACTTATCCTGGCAACAAAGAAAAAGCAGGGATGGAGCAGAGACCGAAGGCAAGGCCAATCAATACTGGCCCAAATCAAAACCCGATCCATGAACAAGCACCAATCCTTGACATTACTGTTACACTTGCAGCCAGAAGCCTAGCATAACTCTCCTCTAAGAGGCTCTACCCAGCAGCAGACTGAAATAGATGCCATAGCAAAACATTAAATGGAGATCAGGGATACTTACAGAAGAGATGGGGGAAGGATCAAATGCCCAGAAGTAGATAGGGACCCCACAGGTAAACCAAAAGAGTCCACAAACCTCAAGACCTGAGAGCTCTCAGAGTCTGAACCACCAACCAAAGGACATACCCAGGTTGGAACAAGACCTGTGGCACATGAGTCAGGCAGCTCAAACTTCATGGCTGCCTTGTCTGGCCTCAGTGGGAGAAGATGTCCCTAGTCAGGCTAAGACTTGATAGGCCAGAGTGGGGATATACCCAGGGGATTGGCACTATTTCAGAGGAGAAAGAGAGAGGGAATTGGGGAGGCACTATCTGAGGGAGGGATCTAGACAGGGAACAGTGTTTGGGATGGAGAGAGAGAGAGAGAGAGGGAGAGAGAGAGAGAGAGAGAGAGAGAGAGAGAGAGAGGAAGAAGGAGGAGGAGGAGGAAGAGGAAGAGGAGGAAGAGGAGGAGGGGAAGGGGAGGAGGAGGAAGAAGAGGAGGAGGGGGAGGAGGAAAGGGGGAGGAGGAAGAGGAGGAGGGGAAGGGGAGGAGGAGGAAGAAGAGGAGGAGGGGGAGGAGGAAAGGGGGAGGAGGAAGAGGAGGAGGGAAGGAAGGAAGGAAGGAAGGAATTAATTTTATGTGCATATATATATATGGCCTTGAATTTTCAGTAGATTGATTCCACATTTAAAAGATATGAAGACATGGAGTGGCTAAATAATTTCTTTCAAAGATCTAATAATACAGTCTAAATTAACAGACTTCTCTTAAAAGGATACACAATGAGGTGAAGCATAAGAGAACAAGAATAGCTATCCTTCTATCAGTTAAAAAGCCAAGATGTTAACTTTCTTCCCCGTCTTCAACCATAGGCATCAGATATCAAACATACAAACCATACACTGCCCAATGTAACCATGAGCATTACATATTATGCTTTCTTAGGATTTCTTCTCGCCATAATATACCCAGATTCAGGAGCCTCTCCCTACGCCAGGCACAAGCCTGATGACCGTTGGCTATATTCATGAATAAAATAACTCCTTGTTTCCCTTTACAAAGTTCCCAAGCTAAACGTGGTTTTAGAGCCTATGCGGTATAGACTATAGTCCACATGAATTCTGAGATCTGATCGTTTTGGCTCCTGGACATACAAGAGCTTTTCTGTCTGTCCATGCTCATTAGAGTCTTAACTTACATCTCACTCCTTATTGACAAGCTTTTGAGCAGTGTTATCAGATGGAAGTATAATTTGCAATAGAAAGTGAGTCATATAAATGATTTTACATTGTCTGGTGGTTTCAACAAGTGTAAAGTGAAATCATTAAAATTACTTTAGAAAACATGTTTAACTGGGGGGCTGCAGAGACGGCAGTGAGTAAGAACGCCCGCTCTGTAAGCATGAGGACCTGAAGTAGAGTCTTCAGACTCCATAGGAAAGTTTGCACATGGCCATGTGACTGTAAGTCAAACACAGATGAAGCAGAAATAGGCGCATCCTAAAAGCTCACTTTGCAGACAGCCTAGCTGAAAGAGCAAGTTTCTGGTTCATTGAGAGATCCTCTCTTAAGGCAATAAGGTACACACTGACAGAGGAAGAAAGCCCATGCCCTTCTCTAACCTCCACACACATGCACCAAGTACATAGAGTAAACATACGTATGCCAAGCACAGCATACTCCCCTACATGCAGCACCAACATTAATAAGGATTTATTTTGCCCAACAGCTTCAACTTATTATCACTTCTAAGTGCAATCAATATACAATGCATTGAGATTTTGTAACATTTGTTTTTATATGCAGTCTCTATAATTCAGTGTATATTACACTCAGAGCTCAGCCCCATCCTTGAAGCCATGTGACAAATGTCTAGCAGCCATGGGTGTTAAATCTTTAAAGTCCATACTGTTTCAGGGGTAATGATGTATGCCTGTGATGGAGAAGGCACCATGGGGAAAACACCAGAGGTAATGATAAGGACAGAGAAAAGGCAAGCTTTAACATATTGTCACTCTTCCTGAAGTGTGTGTGTGTGTGTGTGTGTGTGTGTGTGTGTGTGTGTGTGTGTTGGTGACCTTGGTGGGATGAAGCCAGAGGTCAGTTAGCTAAGCATATGTGAGTTTTCCTAACGCGTGCTGTGAGAGGCAATGGAGCATCCTGTCATTCACATGTTCTCAAGATTTTTATCTCAAGCTGTGACCTCTTCAGGGAAAGTCATTGGAATTTATTCTGATTTAACAGCTAGAAGTCTAAGAATAAGTGCTCAGGAGCCTAAAAATGAATACATACATACATACATACATACATACATACATACATATGACAAAGTTTAATCCAAACTGTCTAAACTCTGTAGAAAAAAAGAAAACATTAGAAGATTCAAATTGCAGACAGTGAACTTGCTTGGGCCCAGGGACATTAGGCCTGTAGATTCAAATTCCTCTTTTGTTGCCTTTCTGTTGACTGAGGCAGAAAAAGTAACTTTTCTTCATGCTGCCTAGTTTTTTTTTTTCCATTTGAAAATGATAGTGATGAGGAGAACTAAGTTCACAAGATTCTTATGAAACTAATACTTTTTAAACGATCATATGATTAGGAGTAATCCAGGTTTGCTTTGGCTCTCCTCAAACCCAGGACCTGTGACCTTTCCATCCTAGTGACTTGTCATCCCCACACCCTTCTTTTTCCGACTTCTGGAGAGGCCAGTGCTTCTGGCCATTCCTTTCCTCAGACTGTTATTTTTTTAAAGTAAATTTCTCTGTGCTGACAAGTAGGAGTGAGTCAGATAAAATACAGTAAATTAGCTCTCAAAGCAGTATGAGCCAAATTAATGGAGTGTTTTAAACTCTGTATAAAATAAACATAACACCAAGAATACAGCTGCAGTCACCACAGGAACACGTTAGCTCTTTCTATGAAGGACTAATATGACCTAAAATGGGTGCAACCCTGGTGGGATGAAGTCAGGGGTCAGCTAGATAAACATAAGTACATTTTCCTAAAGCATGCTATGAAAGGAAGTGGAGCATCCTAACAGTCACATGGTTTTGGCATTTTTATCTCAAGCTGTGACCTCTTCAGGGGAAAGTCATTGGAGTTTATTCCAATTTAGTGGCTAGAAGCCTAAGCAGAAACCTCCAAGAGCCCAAAATGAAAACCAAGTAAGTAAGCTGTTTCAAGATCCTATCTTGGTTTCAATAAAAATGTAAGGAAGATTTCACTGCCACAAAAGTACCTTATCAGGGGTCACTAGTGTCCAATAACTCATAGGAAGAATCAGTACTTTGAACATAGTATCTTTTTTTTTAATCTGTTAAACAGCAAATATTCTAGGCAATGTAACATCAAAATGCTCGCAGGTATTTTCCCCTCAAGCAGAAAAAAAGATATTTTAACTTTTGTTTCTGCGTATCCCATTTCCCCAAATAGAGAGGCTAAGAAAAAGGCTGATGTCCAGCTAATTTATGTGAGAAGTGTTGCTCCCAGGAGGAAATAAGTTTCAGGGGGAAGAGAATTAGCGAAGGAGGGAGCGTAAGCACAGCATCTTCAATGGGCATCTAGGCTCCACCACTGAGACTGGTGAAGGGTCTCCCAGAAGTGAGTCTTGAAGCTTAGCACTTCAGATATGGTAAGGAGACAAATTTATCCACTGCCAAGAGTAGCCTCATGGCTACAAATGTCAAGCACATATCACCTTATGTCCCAGATTGTGGCATCAGCAAAATCTGTGGAATTCACGTAAGAGGTACACAGTATAGTCCCAATTAGAAAGGTGAACTTCCGCCTACACGGGACAGACTGCAGAAATGAAGAGGGAAACCTGAGCTCTTTTGATCTGAACAGTACACAGCATTTTGTACAGCACAGCCTATTCCACTGTCACCTCGATGCCTGTTAAGTCCAGAGCTTTATCTCAATGGTAATAATGAGCGTGGTATCTGAATGCACTGAGCAGCAGCGTCAACAGCACATGTTTTAGTTCTTAAGGAAGTCACTTACAGCCACTATCTTTCCTAGCATGAGCAACCCCGGCAGCAACAAATTAGTAGCCTGCACTTCAGCTGATATAAGAAACTTTCATCTTTCAAGGTCTCTGATCTCAATTCTCTTGTCTTTGTTAGGTCTGTATGGGATTGCCACCTTACTTCCTCGTCACTGGTCATGGAATGACCAAAGGAGGCAACAATCTGCACAGGTCTTACCAACCAAGGGGTAATGTAAGAGTGGAGACCTGAGCCACACCTTAGAAGAAGCAGAGGATTGGAAACCAGGACAAGAAGGGGAGGAATTCTCAACACAACCACCAAATACAAGACAAAGGGGCCAGAAAGATGCTCAGTATCTAAGAATGCTTGCAACACAAGCATGAGAATCTGAATTTGAATCCACGGCACCCATGTGAAAGGGCCAGGCATAGTTTTGTGCCTGCAACTTCAGCACCATGTGATAGAGAAACAAAAATCTGAGTCCAGGGAACTCACTGCCTTTCTGATAGCCAGTCTATCAGAAAGAGCAAGCTTCCGGTGCAGTGAGAGACTCTGCCTCATCGGCCTCAGGAGAAAAAGGTGGAACAAAACACTCAACCTTTCCTGTGACCTCTGCAGGAACAGAGTAACAACTAACAACACACACACACACACACACACATGCACGCACAGAGAGAGAGAGAGAGAAAGAGAGAGAGAGAGAGAGAGACAAAGACAGAGAGACAGAGAGACAGAGACAGACAGAGAGACACACAGAGACAAAGACAGAGAGACAGAGACAGAAAGACAGAGAGACAGAGACAAAGTCAGACACAGAGAGAGACAGAGGAAACTAGGCAGGAGGGAGAGAGAGGAATAAAGGGTACAGAAATACCTCATGGAAAGAAGGAAACAATTAACAAAACAAATTCTGGAGTATGCGTGAAAGTGATCCCTGTAGGGAGAGAACGGTGTAGGTTTTCAAGTGTGACCAAAGAGCCTGCTCACTGCTAATGTGATGAAAAGAATAACAGTGGCAAAGAGAAGTGAATGCTCGCTAAGAACTGTTTAGTCTGCTCACAGCAGTCGAAATGGTTAATCTCTCATGCACTCAAATCCCTGATAATTATTAATAACTTGTCAAGATGGGAGAGGAATGTTCAAAAACAAAGTGTGACCAAGTCTCAAAACTATGAGGAAAGTAAACAGCAGAGGAGAAAATGTAAACAGAACAGCTTTTCATGGACATCTGAAAGACATATTTCTAGGAAAGGAATTAACTGTGGTCACAAGGGCTTTGCGTTCTGCCTCTCACTCCGGTTTTCTGCTGCTGGTTCACTCTTTCAGAATTCTCACTGCCCCTCCAAAATAAGAAAATTAATCCTGAAAAACCATTATTAGAGATTGACTCATAGATGACTTGATTGTAGTTAACCTGTTCCAGAGAATGTCCAACTCACAGAAATTCTGTGTGTATTGATTAATTGCTTTTTAGTGGAGGGTAATAAAATCCAATTCAAGTTAACTTAAGCAGGAAAGGTGAATTGACTAAATGAACTCGCTCATTCATGCAATTTAAAGGCAGAATGGGGGTAGGGAAGGTACTGGAACAAAGAAGCAAAAAGCAATCAAGGTTTCCTCCCTGCCTTGTCTCTTCTTCTTTCTATACGTATGTTTCTTCTCGTTCTCTTTGCCAGACAGACGTCTTTGCTTCTTATTTTATGGGGCAGGCAAATTATCCCCCAGCTTCCTGCTCTTCCTTCAGTGCCTTGATTATTAACCCTCCAACTCCTCCGGTATTAACCCTCCAACTCAGGAGAACATCCTGATTTGAAACAAATTTTGTAGTTCTGTGTTTCAAAGTCCTAGGGAAGAAAATGTGTGGAGTGTATTGACTGCATGTTCTGTACAACCTGCCTCCCTGTATACATGGCTTTTGTTTCTCTAGCTTTGCATCATACTCCTCCCATCTTTTCTTGGCAAGCTTACCATTTGCAGTTTTTTATAAACTGGCAAATCCCTTACCTCCTTAGGGACTTGTGCACTCAATGTTCAAACTGACAAAAAAAAAAAAAAAAAAAAAAAAAAAAAATCCTCCACACAATGTGGCTATAATTGGCTTGTTCTCTCAGATATATCTTCCCTTCAACGTTATAGCCTCCAGGAAGCTTTGCATATTCTACCTTAAATGGGAAATTTTTGGATCATCCACCCCTTGTATTCCATGCCATGGGACCTTGTTTAATAATTCTTCTTCTTCTTTCTTCTTCTTCTTCTTCTTCTTCTTCTTCTTCTTCTTCTTCTTCTTCTTCTTCTTCTTCTTCTTCTTCTCCTCCTCCTCCTCCTCCTCCTCCTCCTCCTCCTTCTCCTCCTCTTCCTCCTCCTCCTCCTCCTCCTTCTCCTTCTCCTCCTTCTTCTTTTTCCCCTTCTTCTTCATCTTCTTTCCCAGAAGCAAGGTTTCACTCTACATCATTGCCTGGTCTCCAAGCTCCACCCTCTTACCTCAGTCTTTTAAGTATGGGGATTACAGACATGTCACCCCACCCTACTAATTTAATTTCTATTTTAATAGTCATCTCAATGTAATCGTTTCTTTTCCTGTTTGTTCACTTGCTTGGATAACTTCCATTTTACTTAATTGAGCATGACCATGCCAAGAACGCTGGGTAGATTCCCACCAAACAGCTCTGGTTTTACTATCAGAGCCTTATTTGTTCCTGTCACCTCACCCTCCCTCACACTGCACTGTCAGGAGCTTCAGCCAAGGTCTAGATGTCACTGTGGTATAAGGGTCCTCAGTGATTTTGATCTTTAATACCCACAAAGAGCAAGCATTTGCTTATCCACCTCTGGCACTTTCAAGAGAGGGTGGGACCTCTGAAAAGCAAAGCCTAAAAAAAGGAAGCTATATCATTAGGGACATGTCCCTAAAGGAATTTTACAAACATCTGTCACTTTCTTTTTTGCTTCCAAGCTGTCCTGAGGGGAACAACATTGCTTTAGGATGAGATTCCACCATGATGGTTTGCCTCTCCAGAGCCTCAAAGTCATAGTGTCAAGAGCACAAGCTAAAACTTCTATGGCCAGGTCCCAAAATAAGGGTTTCCTCCATTTTCGTTGTTCATCTAAAATTTTTGTCATTAGAAAGGAGCTAATTATCTCAGAGCCACATTATGATTCTGAGCAGTGTTTTGCTCTTAAATAGGACATAACTCCAACTTTCTCAATAGCACATGGGTGAGAGTCTGAGGAAGGGATTCTCGGCCCCCAAGAGTCATTATAAGTCAGTAAATTCTCTCCTATTGCTGGGTATAATTCTGTACTGTAACGCTAGAAATTGCAGCCACCATCTTTCTGTCAGCCAGAGGATGCCACCAGCATGAGTGAGGATGGAAGCGCTTAGATATGAAGACCCCCCCACCAAAGACCATGATGATACTATTGAAACAAAAACTTAATAAGCTCTGAAATCTACTCCACCACAGAGTTCACATGCTTTCTCTCTCTCTCTTCTCTCTCTCTCTCTCTCTCTCTCTCTCTCTCTCTCTCTCTCTCTCTGTCTCCCTCCCTCTCCAAAATACCATCTGCTATTTTGCAATGTGTTTACAGAGATCTGATTGGGAATAAAGTTTGGGTTGTATTGGTACAATGTATAGATTTGTCCTACCAATTGATATGGCTGAAGCTTTAGAGACAGCATCTTATAATGCCAACATGACTGCCAGAGGCACCAAATAAATTAAATGGAAAAGAAAAGGTTTCTAATAAACAGCACTGAGTGAGTGCTAGCCATCAAGGAAACTATGTGAATCTCAAGTCCTACCCACTGGATAAGCACAAATTGACTTGAGATCAAAACAAATACAAATGTTAAGAGCACGAGAATGATAAAGATTTTATAAAACATGAAGGAAGTATGAACAGAGCAGAACGAAAGTATCTCTACGTGGGTCTTAAAATTAAAACTGGAAGAGAAAGCCTTGGTAGACTAGACTTTGTGAAAATACAAAATTTCAGTTCATAAACCCATGACATAAGAAATGATAGTCAAGTTCAAGGCCAGCCTGGTCTACAGAGTGAGTTCCAGGACAGCCAGGGCTACACAGAGAAACCCTGTCTCGAAAAAGCAAAAAAAAAGAAAGAAAGAAAGAAAGAAAGAAAGAAAGAAAGAAAGAAAGAAAGAAAGAAAGAAAGGAAGGATAGTCAAGCTACAGCTTTAGAGGAAACAACTGCAATACAAATTCTATCAAACGTTTTCTAGAATATAGAAAAGACACATAAACAATATTCAAAAACAATCCAGTAAAAAATGGGAGAAAGGCATAAACAGGCATCTCACAAAAGAAAACATGGGGTAGAAATGTATACCACTTCACATTTACTAAAACTTACAAAGAAATGTCAATAAAAATGTTAGGAGAATGGAAGCTTCTCACACGCTGTGAGTGAGGTATAAAATAGTCAAAGTACTTGGCAAAGCCTTACAAACTGAACTATACAGAGCTCTATAACGAGGCAGTAATTCCACTCCCAGACAATTTCCCCTGAGGAATGGCCAACAGAAATATTTCTTTAATAAAAGCAACCTTAGTCCCCAAAACCAGAAGCTGCAATTCACCTACATGGTATTCACCAGGAGGATGCTTAAAGAGAATGCTACTGAGAAATGAGTAAGTATATGATGATCACAATAATGTAAAACAACCCTGGAAGGGTGCTTCTCAAAACACAAAGGTTCCTTGTCACAAAGATCTCCATGTATCAGAAGGATAGGGCAAGTGGGACAGGTGAACAGGGGACACATCAGGAACACGTTGCCTTGGTGGTAATGTTGGAAAGATCGGATGGGAAAGGGATGGAGTACCTTTCTGGGCTGATAGAAATATTGCCATTCTTCATTCCCAGTACATATACTTATCAAATCTTATAGACTGAAGCATTTGATATCTGTGTGCTTCATTTTTCACGTGCAATTCCTAAATAGAGATGCGTGGATGTACACACATGTGTGTACTTATTTAACATGTGTGTGGCCCAAAGCTAACTCTCAGAGAAGGGCTGCAGGATCACATAGCCCTTGTGGAGGTTACACAAAACACTACTTACACCAACAGGACATATGTTCAGTGTGTTTGCTAAGGCCTGTAGTTAATAGTGTCCTCCAAATAAACTACCTTCTGTTATGAATTTTGAGCACTTCTCTGTGACATTCTAATGACACATGATGGCATTAGGTTGAAATACTGTCTGCCTTTAAAGTACCCTTCCCCTAAGGTTCCAGTGACAAACCTTGGTATCATCCTACCAGAGTTCACTCTAAGACTTTATGGACTTCCTTTACAGTTTATTGGAATTCTCTACAAAGCATAGGAGATGGGTCACTTACAGGATTGTGGGTGTCCCTCCCCATCAAGGCTGCACCAGAAAGTCCTCACCAGGCTACACTGGGGGTTTTCCCATAGCCAGACAGATAAAGCTCCTCTCCTAGTCTTCCCTGGATTTATACTCAAGCCCTTCCCCAAAGCCACATGTGTAAGGCAGAAGTGCATAGAACCAATGATATGGGCTTGCTGGGTACTCTGGTGACAGTCCATGACACTCCTGCCTCTCCTCCTGCAGGGGAGTGTAAACAAGCAACAAACCAAGCTGGGTTAACCTTTTTTAAGCCTGCACAGATGAACTCCTAAACATGACCATCATTTGGTTCAGAGGATAGTCCCACACAGGTGCTGGTAAGTGTGATACATTAGGAACAGAAAGTGGACATTGAAGAAGTGGCAAATGATAATTCCCAGGTGAATTCTTCTTAGGAGCAATGTTCTTCAAGGTATTAATCCCCACTAACTGAAAACAGAATTTCTTTACTAAATTAATATGGGAAATAATGCCTGCCGTATCCTTCATGGCAGACAGTAGAGTTTGAAAATTCTGGGGGGAAAAATGTAACATAGAAAACTGTAGATTTTATTTAACTCAGATTTCCCCAGAAGTGTCTCATCATAATTTTCAATAAGCAGCAGAGTTATTCATCTTAACTCACATTCTCTAAGCCTTGTTTTCCCAGGAATTTTAATAATGAAGGTGAAGACATTCAAAATTTAGCTGTTTATAAGTCTATTAGATAATTACCCTGTGGCAACAAAATTCTTGTTTTATAATAGAACTCAAAATTGGAAGGTAATATTCTTCCCTGCTGTCTGCCTTCTCACTTCATCCTTACATACTTCTGGTGGAAGTGCTAATTCTTTCTGTTTGCCTTCTTAAAACTGCCTCCTGGGGTTTGCTTTCTTCCTCAGTGACTTCTGTGGTTGATTCTTTAGAATACTGTCCAGAATGCACTTTTTAATATTTCATTTTACAAGGCCATAAAATGGATATTTTAAAAAAATATATTGGATTGTAAATATTTTAGTATACTTTGTGAACTACTTGGGCCATTTATGGTAAAAACATATTGTTATAGTTCATGTACTATTTGGGTCTTAGTTCTTTTTCTAATTTCATGAAGTTTTGTTGGGCACCTACTATGAGAGATAATTTGGAACACAGTTCTTCCTGTGTCATGTTGCTGTTGCTGCTGCTGCTGCTGCTGTGCTGCTGCTGCTGCTGCTGATGATGATGATGATGATGTATTGGTTCTATTTGAGACACAATCTCACAGACTGGCCTGGAACTTACTCAATAGCTAAGGATGATTTTGAGCTCCAGAGGTATGTCACCACACCCAACTTCATTGTCTATTCTGAAAAGTTCTTTCAAAAAAAATAAACAAAATGAAATCAGGCCTATATCTATCTACCATCCTTCTATCCACTCTTTCATTTTGTTTTGTTTTCTTTGAACCTCTCAGGTTCAATATATATCATACATACAGACTTGGCCATGTTTGTTTGGGCACATATTGCTCTTCCAGAGGACCCTCGTTCCATTCTCAGCACCCACTTCAGGTGGCTCACAACCACCTGTAACTCCCACTTCAGCAGTTCTGACGCCCTCTTCTGGCCTCTGAATGCATCTACAATCATGTACACATACCTACATACAACCACATACACATACTCACACACAGTCATATACACATACTCACACAGAGCCACATGCACATAACTTAAAAAAACAAAAGAAATCTTTTTCATTATCTTTTGAGTACTAAGTTTGAAATGTCTTTTAGACACCCAGTGGAGAAGTAGGGTAGACAGATCTCAACCCCACCAATGGAAACATAATATGAAGAATATTACAAAATACATTTCCTCTAAATTTGTGGAAATAGAGAATAAGAAACAAACAAACAAAAATACTCCAACTCAAGCCCTGGGTTCCCACAGCATGTAGAAGAGAGAAAAGGGGGCAGGTAGCAATGAAAGTTTATTTGAAATAGAAAACGATAGGCATGGTAAGCCTAGAAATATATTCTAAGATACATGTATTTCAAAAGCCAAGAAATTATGTATTAAATAAGAGGAAGAACCATTGATACTTTTCTCTGGGCCCCTAGATTGGTGCCGTTTTCAGTCCTCATTGGAGAAGCTTTTCTTGAAGTAGACGCTGATTAATCCAGAGACCCACAAGCAATCAACATGGAAAAAACAAGAGACTGTGGCATGTATGGCTCTAAATAGGATATCTGCATCATGCCCTGTTCCAAGGCTCAGGGGTCATCCCAGAGTGGGGGCAGAAAGACTGTCAGAAGCAGATATAATGGAAGACTGTTTAAACAGTTCTTTCTGGATATGACAGGGCTATTGCACACAGGAATAAACAAAAGCTAAGACTCTGGACACAAGAGTAGCCAGTATAGATGGGGCAATGGGATCATGGAGCCCCACCCATGGCTGAGGAGCTACTGGCAACTTGAGGGTTGCTATAAGAGAACTCGGGGCATGGATGCAGGGAAATTAGAAATTCAAGCTCATCCCTGGCTCTATAATTACTTACAGCCTGTCATAGTTTCTACATGTCAAGAGATACCATGACCACAGCAACTCTTATAAAGGAAAACATTAGGCTGGCTTAAAGTTCAGAGGTTTAGTTCATAGTCATCACGGTGGGAAGCACAGTAAGCACCCAGGCAGACATGGTTGTGGAGAGGTATCTGAGATTTCTACATCTGGATCCGCAGGCAGGCAGCCAGAAGAGAACAAAACAGTGGGCCTAGTTTGATTTTTGAGACCTCAAAGCATACCCCTAGTTATACACCTCCTCCAACAAAGCCACATCTACTCCAATAAGGCAACATCCTCACTCCCTGGGGGCCCATGGAGGTCATTTTTATTCAAACCACCACATAGGATAACCTGACAGATAAGATCCTATCTCAGAATGTATACAAATAAAAATAAAAGAAGAAAAAGAAATAAAAGAAAATCAGAATTAATCTACTAAATAAAATAGTTCATAGAGAGATGGAGAGCAAACCCCAGCTTATGCCAAAGCCAGGCTGTGGCAGCTGAAGCTTGTGTAAGTCCTTTGCTGAAGATAGCCACTCTTTTCAGAGAAAGGGAATGCTCCCTCACTGATACCAGTGGTCTTGGGGACGCATTAGTGCCTTGAGAAGGGAAGAAGGTATGGAATGCATGTGTGTCAGTGACCCGAGGATGCCCAGAGGAGAGGATGGGCTGGGACCTGACGGCCCAGCTTTGCTTAGCCACTGTGAGTCTGAAGCCAGACTGCATGGCTTAATGCTGTTCCCAGAGGTTCAGTTACATGTGTTCAGCACAGTGAGAGGGAACATGGATCTAGTCAGGATATGTTTTTGCCCCAGTGAATAATTGCCATAATTAAACTTTCGGATCTTAGTTACGTCAAGAGATATGGCAGCTATGGACAAGGAGAAGGTAGGGGAAAGGGAAAAGGGAAAGTAGCACTCACTGGAGTGCTGCCCACATTTGAGAAACTTTCAATCCCCTGGGACTCCCACTACAACCGTATGAAGTAGATGTGTTTCGTGTATTTCATATTAGAAAACTAAGGCTCTAAGAAATACAGTATCTTCTCCCACCCTCACTTCTACCCCCTCCTCCAAAATAAAAGATAATACAGCTAGGAAGAAATAAAAGAGGGAGAAGAGAATAAGTTTTTCTCAGACCCTCACAGGTTGGTCTGGATGAAAGATTTGGTGTGGCCTTCTGGGGAAATATCATTGCTTCAGGGACCACACTGTGGCTGAGTCAGTTGGCCAGATACCAGGACACAGCTTCCTGCCATCAAAACCCCAGGTGGCAAACACAGTCACCAGTTTGGCTAGGAGTGCTCGGCGCCACCACTCACAAAACCACTCATTTGCTCCTATAAAACAGTCATCACATAGCAGGATGCCAAGGAAATCAATCATGACTAAACTCCCAATTTGGTTTGATTCACTGACCACGTGTAGACATGATCATAATGTTTGCTTATCATTCTTCATACTAGTCATCTGCAAGTTGGCTGTGGCTGTGGCCTGAGCAAAGCAGAGTTTTCAGGTGAATTTGCTTAGAAAAAAATGTGGGTCTTAGAGACTCCTAAACAACAGGGGTTGCTGACCTCAGAGAGCTGAAGGAGACTCTCAAGAACATTGGTCCAAGTCTCCTCTTTTGAGGAATTCTAATGTCAGATCAATATGGGCATGTTATCTTGGCTACTAAATTTGTGTGTGTGTGTGTGTGTGTGTGTGTGTGTGTGTGTGTGTTGTGTGTGTGTGTGTTGCATGTGTATGCCTCTTTTGCATGTGTATTAGTATGCATATGTAAAAGAACATGTAGAGACAGGGGTTGATGCTGAGAAAAATCCTAGATGATACTTCCACAAGAGGCAGTGTCTCTCAATCAAACCCGGGCACACAAATATGACTGCTCTTGCTATCCAGCTAGCTCTGGGGAATCCCCTGTCTATGAAGGTTGCCATTACAGACAGGTTGGAACATGCAAGAGGTATCTTCATTAATCTAAACTCTAAACTTTAACCACTGAGCCACTTCTCCAGCCTCTGGTTACAAAATTTTCTAGGGTTTCTTTATTTATGCATTTTATGATATGAGTGTTTTGTCTGTGTGTATGTCTGCACAACAGAAAAAGACATTGAATCTCGTGGGACTACAGTCATAGATAGTTATGTGGATGCTGGAAACCAAAGTGAGGACCTTTGGAAGAATAGCCAATGAACTCAACCACTGAGCCCTCTCTCTAGCCCTAGTACTAAATTCTTAAAGAAGACACACAGGGAAGAAAATATCAACTGGGATTTTTATGTGTACATTATTTTTATGTGTACATTCCTTTATAGAAACACTGTGATACAGAAATAGCACGGCTGTTAATTATTACCTGCTGAAGAAAACTGGATAAAAGAAATAGAGCCATAGAAAACCCCTCGGTTTCAGCAGTCTTCCTTGCATGGTCTCTTGCACCCAAATAAAGATAGTGGTGGAAAAAATATAGAGGCAGGTGGTAGATGTCATATAAAAATAAATAAATTAAAAGCCTGCAAAACCCCCTATGTCTATGAGACAGACTTACAAATTCCTATCCCCAAGTCAACTGAGCCTGAAACCCCAATCCTGACTGCAGATGTGTGGCTATGTCAGAGGCAAGAGAAGCCTAGTTGTAGCCATCAGAACAAGATCTGAAGGGGCTGGTATAATCCACCTGAATCTATACATTAGAAAGAGTGAGGCAAGATGATTTGAGGACATATATGTGCACATGTACATGCGCACACACACACACACAGAAAGAGAGACAGAAATAAAGAATATAATTTTTCATTAGAAAACTCACTAAACTTTCACTCATTTATCTCACTCATTTTCCTCATTGCTTTTAAGTTAGTGAAGAATATTAATTAGATGTGCACCTTCATAAGGTGAGAGCCTAGAGTCTTGCATAAATAGGATTTAGGCACGCAGGCTTGCTAAAAGTGACATGTGGTAAATGTCACATGAAGTAGGGTGAAGCAAGTGGCAAAAGGTCTGAAAAGCACTTTCTCCGTTTATCCATGCTGACAGTGGCTCCTCAAGACAGTGTCATCATCCCTAATCCACAGATAAAGCCACAGTAGAGACTCAAGTGCCTTGCTTCAAATCCTCTAACTAGAATAGCTGGTGAGTGAAGGGCTGGCTCAGGAGAGGCCATCAGTGGAACAGAAGTGGGGGTGGGGTGAAAGAATGAAGAGTGTCAACCAGACAGGCAGCAGACAAGAGCAGACAAGAGCAGTGAGGAAGGAAGTGATGAGAGGTCTGCAGATGACCACTGTTCATAGCAATAAGAGATTCAGGAAGTGTGAGATGAGGTGAACAATAGGTCTGGGACATGAGTGGTGATGCTAACTGAAGCGATAGATGGTTCCTCTGTCCTAGGAAAACTGTAAACATACTATGAAGATCAGCAGAGAGTCAGCTCAGGGACATAGAGAACTCTCATGACAGGATCCCAGATGACTTCCTAAGCCACTCAACCAATCAACCTCAGTAGATGTGAGTAGAGTGCCTTAAAATCTCCCCAGCTGATTTTTCTGGGTTCCCAATATGACAGGTATGGCAGCTCCATGGCTGCCATAATGAGCCCCATTACTGCGGGGTTCTACTCTGATGTGGCTACTGATGTTCTGCTCTGATGTTTGTGTTCTTGCTCTCCAACAGCAGAGACTTGAAATGATAGCAGAAGCACCAAGCAAGCACCAGTGGGAAGGTCTTAGTCTGCCCTGCTATTAACCTGTCTTCCCCCCACAACAGACACATACCATTGCATTTGGTGACCAGAACTATGTCTCTACTCTCCTCGTGACATTGCCATACTCCCTGGATCAAAGTCAGTGGTCAGTAAAAGGTATTTAATAAGTGATACGATATCAGGGAAGGAAATGGATTTATCAAGTGGTTTAGGGGAAAGATCTACAAGGGGGTTAAAACCGCTTTATTCACAGGAGGATTTATAGATTAAAAATTTGGGGGGTAGAATAATCAGGACTGAGGAAGCTGTACAACACACAAGGCAGGAGGGGGCACATTGGCTCTGCGCTTGGAGGACTTCTCCAAATTGTAGTTGTTTCTGAAGAGCTATGTGATTGGAGGTTAAAATCAAAAGAGAGAAGAAACATTACCCAACTCCCATCCTAAGCTATAGACAAGGGTACTGACAAGAAACCACAGGCTTCTTTTTGTGTTACCTGAATTGTTTTCTGGGCCCAATCATGAGACATTTAAGAATGACATTTTTATAATTTTTAATAAATATATCATTCCCTGAAACACATTCGTTGGTACTCATTTGGGAACTGCATTTTATCTGGTAACAAAAAAAAAAGTGAGAAAAATTTCTACAATGGATCCAACAATATGTAAGAAGTAACTATTCTAGATAGAGCAATAATAAAATTTTGTGAAATTAATAGCACACAATAAAATTCTATCATACGGCACCATGACAGTCAATTTACAAAAATATTCTTAAACTATTGCATCTGATTAAGCAAATCATTTGATACACCAATGACGTGATCACAGACATATTTAGAACTGAAATATTGAGCCAAGTGACCAGCCTCGTCCCTTGTGGTTTATTTGAATGTTTCTTAAGACCTTTGTGTGAACCTCAGTTTAGGGTTGACAGCCATACCTTTCTCCTGGATTTCTGTGGCAAACAGCAGAAATAAGCAACGTTCAAGTGTTAGTATGATAACTACTTAAATAAATGGATGTCTTTTTATTTCTCTGACAAATAAGGAAGAAAATGAGAACAGCAAATGGTGACACAAATTTGGATGGTTGAGCATCATCCTGGAACCCAAACAGTTCTACATCTGGAACCTGATGAACCCCCTGACAAGGTATAAGTTAAAGATTCATTTCAGTGCATTTTCCAATTGCAAAGCAGTAAGGAAAGGACTCTGCTGAGAAAGGTAACAATGAAATGTCATAAAGAGCTACTTCATGGGAGACAGTCTGCAAAGATGGCTGCTGCCGTGTAACCGTCTTCTCGGCATCAGCAATTTGCAACTCTAGCTTCTGAAATTCCCAAATATCAGTAAACAAAAGACCTGTGGCCAACAAGAAGCTCAGGTGGAGGCTTTGAGTTTCCCACAATATTCTCTAGATCTACTAAGAGGAAGCCACACTTTAGAACATAAAGAATTTAGGGGAATGTAGCTCTGAGGTTGCTATCTCCCTTCTATGCATGTGGCCCTAAATTCAATCCCAAGCCCCTCCCCCCTCTGTCTCTCTTCTCCTCTCTCTCTCTCTCTCTCTCTCTCACACACACACACACACACACAAGAGAGAGAGAGAGAGAGAGAGAGAGAGAGAGAGAGAGAAAGAGAGAGAGAATACAAAGGACTTTTCAATTTCTTCACCTTGTTGCAGAAATTCTTTTAATGTATGTAGACTGAATTCCTTTGTCTTAAAAATAATTACCATGTCACACTTTTATGAGAGCAGCCATTTTAGCAATTATTACCAACTTGTAAAAAAATAAAAAAGATATTATAAATAAATAAATAAATGCCAAACAATTTTTTTTTTTAAATCTCATAAGATTTTAGTAATGCAGAGGTGACATCATGGTAAGGGTGATATTTTCAGGACGTGACAATCAAGTCATAAATTTCTTTGGCAATCAATCTTAAGGCCAATGTTTAATTCAAGATTTGATTTACATACTTGAGATGACTGTGCAGAAGGTGCTAAATAAGTAGGAACTATCATATTGGCAGCCTTAATGACTGGTACTTAGTGTTTGAGCACTGAACAATACTCAGAGAGTAAGCAATTTAATAAACTAACAATTGCTCATGCAAGGGCAATTACCCCCATTTTAGTTTAATTATTAATGTGAGGTTTTTTTTTTTTTTTAATGTTCCCAACTTTAGCAAGCAATCTTTTTGTAATAAAAAAGAAAGTAGGAAGTAGTACATGCTACGGTGATATATAATGATAATTTCGTTACTATTATGAGCTTCTAGTAATTTCAGTTAATACTATGCCTCAAGATCTTGCAAGTCTCTGTCTCCATCCACAGAGAAGATGCAATGTTAAAAAATAAATAAATAAATAAATAAATAAATAAGAAAATCCTCTTTATCCTGAAAGGACCAATGTGTATCAGAAGCTCTTTCAAAGGCCAATATTGCTTTTATAATGCCAAGGAAGAAATTCTCACAAGCTACTCCATGTTCTAAGCAAAGGTGGACTCTGAGGGCTTTCAGCTATAGGAAACTAAAGACATTTACACCTGTGAGCTGGAGAAGGAGGTGAGCGAAACCAAAAGGCAGAGAGAAGTCTTACAACCACAACCATATCAAGACAATTCTGTAAGGTATCCCTAAAACATCCATTTACGAAGGCATCCACTGAAGCCATAAATCCAAGCCTCCTGCGCTATTCTTCACCCTAACTTCAAATAACATTTTCTGCAAGTCTGCTGATCTGACCCGATTTTTCACTCTTCTTCTCCTAACCTTCCTCACTATCATTTGAAAACCCGAGTCTACACTCAACTTTCTAACATCTCCCAGTGTCATTTCACATCCTTTACCAGAAAATAACTGTATCCAAAAGTCCCGAATTCTCCTACACTTTATTCTGGGGTAAGCTTTGCATCCTGAGCCAGAAGTATCAAGAGGAAGGATGAGGTCTTTTCTTTTTAACCAACTTCATTTCTGTTTCTCATGAAAACCACGCCCCTCATGCTCCACCCCACCTGCAATCCCACACCCACACCCACCCTCATCCCCCTTTTACCTACCACTACTCTCCACCCTCACCTCCACCGTCCACCCACACCCCTATGCCATCCCCCACCTCCCCACTCAGAAAACACCAGAAACAAGAGGTAAGCATTAGTCCTGACTCTTTAGAGGTAAAAGTTACTAGAAAAGAATCTGAGCAATATCATGCTAGTAACTATATAACTTGTACATAGCAGAATTTTTTAATAGAAAGAAACACAATATAAAACTGACTCAAGGAGAAATAAGCCATCTGAATAAATACTTATCAAATAAACTGAACTGATAATCACAAAGTCATGCCATCCCCCTAAAAATTAAAAGTCCCGGATAATCTGATGGCACATTCCACCAAACATTCAAATAGTACCAATTTTTCACGGGCCTCCAAAATTAAGAAGAGAAAATATTTTCTAGTTTTTTTTAAGGCGCCATTATTCTGACACAAAATAAAAGATATGACAAGAAGACTATGGACAGTATGTCTTCCATTTAGGGGTGGGAGTTGTTGAGGCTGGGTTTCTCTGTGTAGCTCTGGCTGTTCTGGAACTTGTTCTATAGACCACGCTGGCTTTGAATCAGAGATCCACTTGCTTTTGCCTCCTGAGTGCTGAGATTAGAATGTGCCAACACCTAAATGCTGAATACCCCCCTAAAATCTGTCTATAAAGGTATGTTCCCCCAGTGACACTGTTTGAGACTGATGGAAGGTTTCAGAGGTGGAGTCTAGTACAAGGGCCTGAGGTTACCAAGGTCATTAAGTCCCTCAGAGAGAATTGTGGGACAGCAGCTGCTTCCATTTTTCTCTCTTTGTTCTTCCCTCATAGCATAAAGAATTTCTCTTTGCCTGTGTCCCTGCCACACACTGTAGCCCTGCCACAGGCTAACACAAGAAGCCTGATCCATTACCAAATGGAATCTCAAAACAACGAGACAAAATATTTTCTAAATTAATTAGCTCAGATAATTTTTATAGTGATGAAAATGTATTTAACGAGATCATGTGATCATCTCAAAAACTTATTTGAAAAAGCTAACCTGATTTCATGATTTTAAAAAATCTTTTTCAACAAACTAAAAATAGCAGTGAATTTCTACAGTCTTATTAAAAAACATTGTGAAAAAACATTTGAGCTAACATCATATTTAATTAGGAAAGACTAGATACTTTTCCCGGTAGAATCACAAGCATAACAATAATTCCCACTCAAAATTCTTCTGTTTAATACTGTACTAACAGATCTAGCCAGGGCAATGAAAAGTTTACTAAAAACTGTTAGACCTAACTAAGAAATAAAAAGGGAAACAGAATAGAAACTCAATACATAAAAACTAGTTCTGTCTCTTTATACTTACAATAAATAATTCAAAAATGAAGAAAATGATACCAGTTAAAATAGCAACAAAAGGGATAATATACTTAGAATAACATTTCATAAATTAGGAGTTTCAATACTGACAATACAAAATGTGTCTGAAATCTCAATGAACAAATAAATAAAATAAAATAAATAAAAAAAATCTCAATAAACCAAATAATAGCCCATGTTCACAAAACGGAAGATTTATGTTACCTTAGATGCTAAATGTGACTTAGTAAAAGCCCTGTCAGTATCTTGGCCCACATCACCATAGGAACAGACAGGCTAGTACTAAAAGGCATATGAAATTGCAAGGGACAAGAAAGCCAAAAAAAAAAACACCCTTCAAAAGCAGAGAGGGAATATCCACACTCCTCGGTATCACAGCTTCCCACGGAGCAATAGCAATCAGAACCCGGTGCTACTGAAGCTGGGCATATAAATCAGTGGAATTGAGTTGAGAAATCAAAAATGAAACCATGTGTCTATGCTCTCACTTTCAGCCTGGACGTGAAGACAATTCAATGATGAAATGGCACTCTTCAAAAGTGGTATGGGGACCACTGACTGATCAGCCATGGGGAGAAAGATACTAGACTACTACTCACAACAGATGCAAAATGGACAAAATAGAGAGTGACATATGTGTGACTGTTAAAACTCCACAATCCCTTAGGGAAAGTTATAGGTGAAAATCTTCATGGCTTTACACTAAAATGACTTCAAGATTTAATGGCAAAAGCATAAGTTATGAAAGAAAAAATGGTAATTTTAATTTGGATTTCACAGAAAACTTATCAAGACAGCAAAAGAGAGAAGACATCTCAAAGAAAGAATATAATTGATCACTGTATACAATAAGGTGTTGTTATCAAGAATTTACAAAGAATGCTTAAACATTGTTAATTAAAAGACATAACTCAACTCTAACTATGACATCAAGAGGTCTTTGTAAGGCATGCATTAAGGGCAGGAGAGTAAGTGGTGCAGCCACTTTAACAGTTTGTCATCATTTCAAAATACTAAACCTAGAGTTATCACAAAACCCAGCAATTGTACCCTGTATATAGATAATAGCTATATGTTAGGTAAATGCCCAAGAGAAATGAAAATACAAGCCCATGTACAGTTTTATATATAAACATTGAAAGGTATTTATGATAGGCAAAAGTGAATATAATACATACAGTCATCAAATGACAGATGAATAAAATGTTCTATAATAGAGCTAAGAAGTGGAGTATTATTCATGTATGAACAGTAAATAGGTACTAAGAACATGCTTGGCTATGAACAAAGATTGGGAACATTATACTAAATCTAAGAGTCGGATCATTCTCTTTCAATTAGAGTAGATCCATGTTTGTCTAATGTCATCAAGGTTTGGAAGTATGACTGATAATTGAAACATGGAAGAACCCACTTCTATAGCAATGAGCATGCTCTCTCATATGGTGATGCTATTTCTCCAGAGCTCTGAAGATGCTAAAAACCTCTTAATTACACAGTGTAAAGGGGGTGCTGCATATGAGGATGAGACCCCAACAGAGCTGTGACTTTAAAAGTAGCGATTGTAAGAAACTTAGTGCAATCAGAGTAACCTTATCCACAACAGACTCCAGAAAAATAAATAAGAGATACATGAAAATAAACAAAGGGCTTTCCCCTAGATATTCCATAATGATATATAATAACTCATCAAGAAGTCATAACAATCCTAAGTATATTTGTTCTAAACAATATTGCTTCAAGATATGCATCAATGGCTTGTCAAACAGAAAACAATAATAGAAACAGCAATAATTTAAAAATAGTTTCTGAGGATAAAAAAAAATGGTTCAATGGTTAAGAGAGCCTTGCTGTTCTTGCAGAGGACCCAAACTCAGTTCCCAGAACCCACATGATTATTCACAACCATCTAGTTGAAAATTTTGTTACAAATAATGCAACACTCTTTTTTTTATTACTTATATGGGCATGAGGTATGGATGCAGTATGTGCAGGCAAACAGTTTATAAATAAATAAATAAATGTTAAAATTAAAAAGTTAAAAGTAGCTTCTGCTTCCTCCTGTTGGCTAGGCTTAATAACACTGAAAGATATTATGATAGCCACTGGGAGAAATTAAATGGCCTTTTTCAGCACTGGACCCTGCATGCTATAATATCAACCAACCAACCAAGCTGTACCCACTGTTGCAACAGTGGCATCACAGTTATGGAGTCACTAACCACTTTCCGTTTAGCCTTGTTGCATGCTCCATTACATGAATAACCTAATCTTGATACTCTAATCTTGGTCAAAACTTCATAGACATGGAGGCCATAGACCCTATCATTATTTTGCTAAATGACCATGTTGTCAAATTGCCTTCTCCACGTATATTCATGTATACATGTATATTCATGTATAAACTCATAGAGTAGGCCTGCTCACCACCTTGTTCAAAGAACCTTCATTTTGCAGTGGACAACAGTCAATGCACAGTGGTTTAAAACATTGAAAAGAAGCAATTGATATTCAGAGACCTGGAGCCTGGATAGCTACCTGGTTAGGCTGGGACTCGGAGACCTATCTGCAGTGCTCCTAACTGAAGACTTCTGACATTAGAGGATGAGTCTTCGGACCCCACCCACACTCCAGAAGCTGGCAAGGCAGGCTCTGCTCAGAGATGAGGCTTTGGCCATGTCCTCTCTGGAGGAGCTGCCTCTGGAACTCTTCCCAGCACTGTTCAAAGAGGCCTTGTATGGCAGACACACCATGCTCATGAAGACAATGGTGGCAGCCTGGCCTTTCCCCTGTCTCCCTGTGGGGGCATTGATGGTGACACCTGACCTGGAAACCTTGAAAGCTGTGCTAGACGAAGTAGGCATGCGACTGACAAGAGAGTTTCACCCAAGGAGGCAAAAGCTTCAGATTCTTGACTTGAGGAATGTGAACCATGCCTTCTGGAACACATGGGCTGGTGAAGAGGAGTGTGACTATTTAACAGAGACTGTGGATGAGAAGCAAGTAGTGAAGGTCCTTCCCAGGTATGCGCTGAAGGACTGAGTGTGGTAGTTGACTTACCTCCATTACTGTCTGAAAGAGGAAGAAGCATGCTTACTGCAGGGGGCTCAGCAGAGAAAGGCCTACATAAATGTCTGCTGTGTGAAGATGAAGATCTGGGCTCTGACTTTCTATATTATCCAAGGAATTTTGGAGGTTTTCCATCCTAAGCACATACAGGAATTTAAGCTCAGCACAGAGTGGACTGGGGACACAGTGTCACATTTTACTCCTTGCTTCAGGCAGATGACAAATCTCCATACATTGTCCCTGGCACCCACCTACAACAAAACCTTTAAGCTCGGCTGAAGCACTAGTGCTAGAGAACAGAAGTATGGCAACAAGTTCATTTCTCAGTTCTCCAATCTCAAGGGTCTCCAGCATCTCTCCATGAAGGGCTTGTGCTTCCTCAGAGACCATATGAAGCAGCTCTTCAGGTGCCTGAGGAAGCCCTTGGAGACCCTCTCCAACACTCACTACCAAATTTCACAGTCAGACTTGGATTCCTTTTCCTGCTCTCAGAGGCTCTTTCAGCTCAAACATCTGGACATGAGAGGCATAATCTTATTGCTTTTAGATATAACGCCTCTCAAAGTTCTCCTAGAAAATCTGGCAGACACCTTGCAGTCCCTGGACTTAAAGGGTTGTAGGATGAGTGACTCTCAACTCACTGTCCTCATACCTGCCCTCAGCCACTGCTCCAAGATCAAAAAAGACAGCCTCTACAACAATAATTTCTCCATGCCCATCCTGAGGGACCTCTTGAAGCACACAGCCAACTTGAACAAATTGAATGTGGAACAGTACCCTGCCCCTCTGGAGTGCTATGATGATTTGGGTGACCTCTCCACAGAGCTACTTGTCCAACATTGTGCTGAACTCGTGGATATACTCATGGCAGTAAGACAACCCAAGAGCATCTCCTTTGCATCAGGAGTCTGTGTTTGATGTCATCAGCGCTGGGTCTATGCCGTAGTGTAGCCCGCTCTCTGACTATCAGCTTTGCAGCCATCTCGAGCCATATACCCTGACACGAGACTTCCTTTTCAGCAGCCTACAACAGCTGAAGCACACTCTGATAAACATCTTGTTTATCCCACATATCTTGTTTTGGTGTTTAGTGCCCACAGCTGCAAGGCACACGTGCTATCCATGCCTGCAAGGCGCACAGTGCAGGAGCTATCCATGCTATACACGTCTATAAGGCGCACGTGATATCCACACCTGCAAGGCACCTGGTATCCACCCGCCTACAAGACATGTGGCAAAGTGTATAAATGCCCCGGACTTGCCTTCAATGAAGGAGAGACAATAAAAGAAGAGAGACGAGAGAGAGACAATAGGAGAGATGATAAGAGAGACATGAAGTGAGACAATAAAGGAGACTTGAGATTTGATCAGAACCTCTGTCTTGTCTACATTCTTCACGTCTCTTGCTAGACCCTGACTGGTGCAAAATTTTAAGGACTGGTGCAAAAGAGCAGGCCGGTACATTTCTGATGGCTTGCATGTGTAGCTTATGGTTGTGTAACTCCATAATATTAACAAACCTCAGAACACACAGAACACAGTATTGTTTGTAGTCAGCTTGATCCTGCCCTGAGACAGGGTGTGTGGAGAGAAAGAAAGCTATCTGGAAGACAGAAAGGTTGTTTTAATGTTTTTCTCTATACCCTATGCCAACCTAGATGACTTTATATGTCCCACAATGTTTATTTTAGTTTTTTTCTCTAAACAATATGCAATAGCCAGTAGCTAAGGAACAAAATAGCTACAGCTCTGGCAGGGAGGAAGGCATCAACAAATAAGGAACCTTTGGATCTGAAGAAATGGAAAGCTTCAGACATATCTCAGATCCGGGATTCTCAGAGACTATGGCTTCAGACACTGCTCAGAAGGTGGAAATATAATATGTAAGGTGACTGGGATCTTGGAGGTTGAGCTTGACATGGGGAACAGTTGGATGGGCCATGGGAACAGAGGCCCTTGTGGAGTCAGAAAGACAAATTGGCAGTTTTGACTGTCTTCTGCCCAGACAGTTAAACTCGATGCTTTGTCATGGACATGTAAATTTCTTGTTCTTCACTGTGATACTTAGTGAATAAATAAAACATGGGTCCTTTGTTTAGATGTCAAAAAAAGAGAAGCAATTGAGTGTGTAGCCCTAAACAAGACATCTTCATCAGACTGCCATTCTACCCACTACCAAAGCTCGGGGAACATTGTAGGTGAGGTGGCAGAAAGAATAGAAGCTGAGGGATGTAGAAGAATGCTGAGAAATGTTGTCTTCTCTATATGGCATGGCTATTGCACTTATGAACTCATAGCAGCTGGTGTTACCTGCACAATACCTATACATGATCAAGCCACCCAAAACCTCTATGTAGATGAGTAGACTATCTCCAGGTCCCACCCATTACTAAGGAGCTATTGGAAGTTGATAGATGCTCAGAGGGTAGAGAATATACTTTGAGAGTAACCACTGATAGGTTGCCCATACCCCAGAGGATAGCTCCCACATTCATGCACATGGAGGCAGCATTAATTGGACTTAGTGGGTTATCAGAGTTAGGCACAAAGTCTTGAGGGAAGAGATATTAGGAGGAAAGAAGAGTTAAGTGGACAGCAAACATGGTCATACTTAATTGTATATATGCATGAAGTTCTAAAAGAGTAAAAAGTAAATAAAGGTAAAATAAAATTGGCTTCAAAGGCTGCTGAGGTGGTTCAGCAAGTTATATGTTTGTACACACATATACACACACGAACGCACGCACATACTCACATATCATGTCTACACACATTCAGCCCTCACAAATAGACATCACATATACAAATATATACACACATTCCCACACATATGCACATCATCTTCTCATGTGCAGATATTATATACATATATATTGTATGCATATACACACAAACATATATACAGGTGCCATGCCTCCTATAACATGTCCACACACATACTAATAAATAAAATAAACTTAGACTTTTTAAACGATTACCAATATTCCTATACTCAACAATGCATAGAACAAGCAGACAAAAGCCTGTAATGAACTGAAATACTTATTCCTATGAAGTAACTTAAACTGTTGACAATTCTAGGACATTTTACCCAACAACAGAAGAGTAAATATTGCTTTCAACCACATGTAAAACATCTATCAAGATTGGATTGATGGTAGGGAATAAAATTTTACAATCACAAAGGCTTCAAATCATGGAGAATTTGTTCTCAGAGAAAGATAGAATCAGATTATAAATATCAAAATTTTACCTAGAAAGTCTATAAATAATTGGGAATTAAATAAAACATGCTGAAATAACTGTTGCTTGTAAAGCTAAGTCACAGGGATTTAAAAACAATATTTTGATATGAATAAGTGAAAACAACATGTATCAAAGTTGTAAGAAGGATCAAAAAAGTTGGCTACAGGGAAATTCATAGTTTTCAAAGATCATATGATCATCTCTGTCATCTGAATTCCAGGATCAAGAGACTGGATAGAGAACAAAGTAACTGAAAAGAAAAAAATATTACAAGGAATTATTCTCAACCTGAATGTATATGTTAAAATCTTAACACCCCTCCATATATAATAGTAAGCTTTCGTGTAGGTGGAGCCCTCTAGAGTGTGATTAGTGCCCTAATGAAGGAAACTCACGAAGTCTATCCTTTCCACCATGTAAAAACTTCACCAAAAGACAACCACCTGCAATCCAGGAGGATAGCCTTCAGCAAACACTGAATCAATCATTGCTCTTACCTTAGCATTCCAAGCCTTCAGAACTGTGAGCATTTGACACTCAGCTTCTGTCTGTGGTGCTTCATTATAGGAGTCTAATTAGACTGAGAAAGCAAGAATGAAGCCCTGTGAGGTGATACAAGCTTCTACTGTAATCCTATCACTACAGAGGGTGAGAAAGCAGAACCCAGAGCCTAAGGCTAGACTCAGCTAATACCAAGGCCTTGCCCAAAAAAGAAATTCAAAAGAAAGATGAAGGAAGGAAGCAAGCAAGCAAGCAAGTAGTGAGGAAGGGAGATGGGGATGGAGGGAGCAAGGAAAGAAGGAAGTAATGATGGAAGGAGGGAAGAGCGGGTGGGGGAGGGAAGGAAGAAGAAAGGAAGGAAAGAAGGAAATATTTGGTTTGCATAGCAAATTAATGAAATAGATGATAAAAAAGCAGTAATAAAAAATAAGTCAAAAAATTTGCAAATCTCTAGCTCATTTGAGTTTTTCTCATTAATGTATGCTCAGTTTTGAAAAATATTTTTATAGTTATTAAGATAATCACATATATTTTTTCAACTTAATTACATTCTTCAGACAAGTATATTAAGGAAATAAAGAACAAAAAAAAAAAAAAAAAAAAAAAAAAAAGTGAGCCAAAGGCCAGAAGAGAATACCCAGAAATACATAAACCTGAGAAAAGAATTGGACATGAAATACGCTTTAAAACTTTTTGTATCTCAAAAACTAGATGACAAATGGTTCAATTAAAAATAATTGAGAGTTAGTATATAAGAAATAACTGACATTGTGAGTTCATTTATTTGTTTATTTGAGTATTTATTCATTTGTTCATTCATTCCAGGGTCTAATTGTGTAGTCTTCACTGTCCTGGGATTCACGATGTAAACCAGGATGGCTTCAAATTTTCAAAGATCCACCAATGAGCTGGATTCAGCTTCCTAGGTGCTGAGATTAAAGGCGTGACCCACAGCACCCAGCACATCAGAAGTTTGGAACAAAATGGAAATTAAATCTCTGAAGGAATCTCATTATATCCCCTACAGATCCTGGCCATCTTTGGTGTTGATGAGATCTAGGAGCCATGGCAAACACATTGTGGAGGAGAATAGGTGTTTTCAGACACTTCAGAAAACAGACTGGCAGTTTCACAGTAATGTCTATCTTCCTTGTGACTCAGCAGTCATACTCATACACACTTGTTCAATAACTTTAATAAAAGCATGCAAACACAGTGAGGGACTACAAGATTGTGTGCAGCCTCTAAATTCATAATAGTCAAAAATGAGGGAGAATATTCAGAGGCCTAACATTGAATGAGACAAAGAATCCACTGAGAGAAAACTAATGATGAGACGCTCTTACTGTCTAGCAATTTTAAAGAATAAATAACTGAAAAGTAAATAAACATGTAGAAACTGCAAAAACATTGTCCTGGAGGTGGGGATGACAGACAAAAAGACACACCCATGCCTTAGTTCCTTATCCTGTGATAAAATGCTCAGATACAAGCAATGTGAGAGAGAGAGAGGTTGATGTTGGCAGCCAAGTACATGGCTTGAAACTGAAAATAGACCCACAGACAGAGTTATTAAATTAATAGGCTGGCAAGCCAAGGATGGGTAAGATTCTACAAAGAGCCTTACCAACCTAAGAGAGAAGTTCATTGCCTTTGATAATACATATTCCATGATGGGTAAGGAAGGCATTCTTGGCAGAACAACCTAAGACAGGCTCAGTCTTATTTATGAAATAAAAAGTGGGGAGAGGTGGAGAGCTTTTGGGGCTGCTTGGCAAGAATCTGACATGGGCCAAGGAAAAGGAAATGGGCTTCTTGGCAGGAATATGACATTGGTGGCCAAGGACAAGGAAGTGGGCTTCAGGCAGAATTCTGACATTAGGCTAGAACAAAGAAGTCATTTCAGATAGGAATCTAAATATTAGGCTAGAACAAAGAAGTAATTTCAAACAGGAATCTAAATCTTAGGCCAGAACAGGGAAGTAGGCTTCAGACATGAAAATTATGTAAAATATGAGAAGAATCTTCATTGACATGAGATTAATAGATACTTGTGTACCATTCTATGTATTGTCTTTCTCTGGTATGGGGTGGTAGCTTGTCCTCTGGAGATTTAGCATAGGCCTCCTCTTGCATCAGGACCCAGATTCTTGACATTAGAGACGTGCCTATCTGTAGAGAAACCCTGCTATTTAAGGGTACATTCAGTCATGTCTGGATACCTACTGAAAGGTTTGTTTTGTTTAGTTTTTTATTTTTAATCTTTTTTTAATACTTCAGATTTTATTCCCCTCCTGGCTCACCCTCTGACTGTTCCCCATCCCATACCTCCTCCCCATGCCCTGTTCCTACCCCCAACCCCCACCCCCTACCCCACAAGACCTCTAAACTCCCTGGGGCCTCCAGTCTCTTGAGGGTTAGATGCATCTTCTCTGACTGAATCCAGACCCAGAAGTCCTCTGCTGTATATGTGTTGGGGGCCTCATATCAGCTGGTGTATGCTGCCTGCTTGGTGGTTCAGTGCCTGAGAGATCATAAGGTTAATTGAGACTGCTGGTCCTCCTACAGGGTCACCCTCTTCCTCAGCTTCTCCCAGCTTTTCCCTAATTCAACTACAGGGGTCAGCAGCTTCTGTTCATTGGTTGGATGCAAATATCTGCATCTGACTATTTCAGCTGCTTGTTGGGTCTTTCAAAGGGCAGTAATGATAGGTCCCTTTTTATGAATGCATCATAGCCTCGGTAATAGTGTCAGGCCTTGGGGCCTCCCTTTGTGCTGGATCCCACTTTGGGTCTGTTGATGGACCTCCTTTACTTCAGGCTCCTCTCCCTTTCCATCCCTGCAGTTCTTCAGACAGGAACAATTATGGGTCAGAGTTTTGACTGTGGGATAACAACCCCATACTTCACTTGATGCTCTGTCTTCCTGCAGGAGGTAAACTCTACCAATTCCCTTTCCCCCACTGTAGGACATTTCATCTAAGGTTCCTCCCTTGAGTTCTGAGAGTCTCTCACCTCCCAGGTCCCTGGTATATTTTGGAGGGTTCCCCCAATCTCCTGCCTCCCGAGGTTGCCTGTTTCCATTCTTCCTGCTGGCCCTCAGGGCTTCAGTTCTTTTCCTCCACCCAATACCAGATCATGATCCCCTCTTCATTCAACCCCCATCCTTTTTTTCTCCCAGGTCCCTCCCTCCCTCCCTTTTTCAGCAGTGCTTTCTCTTCTCTGCACACCGCCACACCCTCTACCTGAGAAAGGTCATATAATCCTTGGCAAACCTACATGTTCAACTTCTTTCCCCAATAAGAAGCCCAAGTACTTATGATTTCTGGAATGCTTCTTCATGCAAATGAGGTATTCCCAATGCTTTAAGCTCCAGCCAATGATTTACATTCACTCTGAAAATTCCTTCCCTCTCTCCAAGGTTCATATATAGCCCTTGTCCACCACAAATAAAGTGTATGCACACAAGCTTTATCACTGAAGATCATCTAAGAGAGCTGTCTCACTGAGTGCCTTCTAAAAGAGCTATAACACTAAAATCTTCAGAGAAGGCATTCTGCACTGGCCCCACCAACAACACACTCGTAGCTGGAGTGGGATACTGCAGACCCCACCTGGCAGTTCTGCTCCATCCTTCCAGCCCCATGTGCAGCAGCATCTGGACACCCTGAGGGAGGAAGCATATACTCAGAACCACACCAGTCTTCATTAGATAGAATCAAATTCCCTTAGGCCTTAGGTCTTAGAATACCCAATTAAGCGATGCTCTGATTGAGAATTGTACCTTTTAAAAAATTACTTATTTATTTACTTTATGTATATAATCACACTGTCACTGACACACCAGAAGAGGGCATTGGATCCAAATACAGATGATTGTGAGCCACCATGTGGTGGCTGGGAATTCAACTCATGACCTCTGGAAGATCAGCCAGTGCTCTTAACCCCTGAGCCATCTCTCTAGCCCCAATTTAGAATTGTACTTTTCTGCTTTGTATATGAGTTAGTTAGGTATGTGCACACACATTTGTGTGGGTTCACATAGGTGTGTGCATTTGCAGAGGCTAGAGGGAGGCATTGGGTGTCTATCATTTTTCTTCACATTCTTTTGAAATATTACCTCTCACTGAACCTGAAGTCAGGCTGGCAGCCAGACACCCACACAGATCCTAATGTTTCTGTGTGCCACAGCACAAGGGTTATAGCAACATGGTCTATGCCCGGTTTTTAACACACATGTTGGGATCTGAACTCATGTTATGCTTGTGCAACAAATGCACTTACTCAATGAGCTAAACCCCACCCCCAATACCTAGAAGTATAAATTCATAAAGATTTCTAGATTCTGACTCTAACAGCTATAAAATACACAATTGGTCCTGATATTGTCTTAAAGAATGTTCTTTGGTGTGACCCAGAAATCATCACATTATTCTGATCTCATTAGAGAACAAAGCTCTGGCCTCGTGATACATTTCAGATAAGCCCACAGACTGCATCTAAGCCTGCTGGTGAGGAAAAAAAAAGCACAGAGCTGACAGCTTTCATCTACGGAGAAAGGGATCAAAAGACAGGGGCCTACTAAAGCGCAAGGTACTAAGGAAAAGTAGGTAAATTGTACACCAAAATTAAGGGCTGTCGTGCTTCAAAGGATCCCATCAAGAAAGTGAAAAGACAAACCAAGAGTCAGGATAGCACTTGGAAATCATATAGCAAATAGACGGTTTGTATCCAGACTATGAATAATGCATACAACCCACAGAATAAAGACAAAGAACCTTATTAAAAATGACTGAAGAGTTTAAAGAGACATTGTTCAAAAGAACATAAACAAATGTCCAGAAAGTACATAGAAGGAGGATTAGCAATATCGGTCTTTAGGAAAATCCAATCAAAAATTACAGTGAGGTGTTAGTTCACACCCATCATGAGAACTACAGTTAAGAAGATGATAACAAGTGTTTTCTAAAATCTGGAGAAGTTTTTTAGAGCCCTCTTAAGCTATTAGGAGAAAGGCAAAAGAAGCTGTGGGAAGGGCTCAATGGGTGAAGCACTTGCTACTAAAGTTTGAGGACATGAGTTTGTGTCACCTGAACCCACATAAAGCAGGACAGAGAGTAGTAGCCTGCATCTGCAATCCCAGCATTCCTACAGAGCTAAAAGGTGGAGACAAGAGAACCCCCAAGAGAGTACAGGCCACCTATCATGGACTAAGCAGTGGAACAACAATGAGAATCTTTCTTAAACAACATAAAAAATGAAGACTAACACATTAGGTCATCTTCGAACTTCAACGTGGGTGCATGGCACATGTGCAGACATGCACACACACACACACACACACGAACATGCACACACATTATACACATGCATACACACAACTTTTTTCAAAAAGATAGGATAGTAGCAAATGTACCCAGTTTGGACAACAGTTTAGCAGTTACTCAAAATATTAAACAAGTTGCCATCCATCACATTAGGGATGCACAGGTGATCAGCAGTGTCTATTTATGAGTCATAAACCCAAGAATAATAAAAACACAGGGGTCTACACAAAAACGTGAGTGTGAATATTTACAGCAGTATTATTCATGAGAACCAAGACCTGGAAACAATGCAAATATACCACAACTGAGGAATAGACTTTTTAAAAAAATATATACGTATTCTCTACATGCTGGAATCACAGTTGGCACAAAAGGAAATAAAATGTTCATGCACCGTGTAGCACAAACAAGCCTTGGAAGCAGTGTGCAAGAGACAGGAGGTGATCACAAAAGTGCTAGAAACAATGCAATATCCCATTCCACCTGGATGAAATGGCAAGATTTCACACATCGATGAATTACTGGCTGCCTCCTTTGCTGTAGAAGTGAGAGGAGGATGAAGGGCTTGGGTGTTCCAACAGTTACAGGAGTTTCACTCTAGGCTGATAAAAGCCCCCTAAATTTAAATAGTAATGTTTTACTATTCTATGAATATAACTAAAATATTTTGAATTATACACTTTACGAGGGTGAATTTATGGTATGTGAGCTACGTATCAGTAAACCTGCTGTAAAATGTATTAAGATGTAGGTGGTTAGCCAGAAATGCTGAGAACTCTGGTTCAAATGGCTGATTCTGAACCTGACTCCCAAGCCCTGATTTCTTCTATCCCATGTGTTGCTTGTGTTCTCTGCTCCTGTGTCTAATGCAAGATACAGGTTGTTGGGAGAAACAGATCTGGAAAGTGGAGCGGGGAGCAAAGCATGGAGGGCATCCCAGGAAGTGTTGGCTCCCATACAGTGCTGCTCATCCTTACAGGCCACTGGCTTTTCAAACAATCAAATCGCTTCTAGTTTATCTTAATATCTTCCTTAATTACTAAGTGAAAAGAAAGTTACCCTTTTCTCTGCTAGGATTAATCAAGGTCATACAAGTGAAGGAAAACATGTCTCCTAGAAAGCCACAGAGGTGAACCTCTATTTCTGCAGTAGTGTGGAGACCTCTGCCTCTTTACATCCCTTTGCTCATCAACTGCAGTGAAGTGGTTCAAAATGGTAGACTGAAGACAATAGACCAAGAAGGGGTATATCATGCAGAATTTTTCCCCTTAAGAATTCATCTAGTAGGGCTGGAGAGACTAAGTGGTTAAGAGTACTGACTATTCTTCAAAGATAGTTTTTATATCTAGATTGGGTATTGGGTTACGCTTCTGATTGAGCATTACCAAACTTATAAATCCTTTGATTAACATTTTTAAAAAATCGTATAAAAGCAAAAAGGAAAGGGGGGCATGGGACAGGGGTGTTCTAGGGAGGGGAAATGTGGAAAGGAGATGGCATCTTAAATGTAAATAAAATATATATATATAAAAAAAAGAGTACTGACTATTCTTGCTAAGGACCAGATTCCATTCCCAACATCCATATAGCAGCTTACAATCATCTGTAACTCCAGTTCTAGGGCATCTCGTACCCACTTCCAGTGTCCACAGGCTCTGCACACATTTGATGCAAATATAAAAATACCTATACACATTAAGAGAAAAATAAAGCAAAGCTTTGTTTAAAAAAAAAATTGTCAAAGTCTGCCATGGTAATTCTTGCACGATAAGAACCATGAGAAAAACAGAGTACAGAGATACTATTCACAGTGATAAAAAGAATACTCTTTTGTTCATTTTGGGGCACAGGGGCTTCCTCGCTATCACCTGGGGCTGTACTGTTCTCATCTCATAGGTGAAGCAGTTGCAGAACAGAGTGACTCTAGGATGTTGCTCATGGAACATCAAATCACCTATGAACAGAGATTCTGTTCTTTCAGTCTCAATGGCTTTAGTTGGTTTTGGTGGCTAGCTTCTCTAACTAAACCTTCCAATACTCTTAATCCAACTGGCAAAAGCAAGCATCCCTTCCTTGCTCTTCATTAAAACAAACAAACAAAAAAAAAATAACACTTTGTTTTTTCCATTGAAAAAAACTATGACTATCATTATAGTCTCTGAAGTTCTCCACATAGGGCTTTCAGTTTCTAGTGAAGTATTAGTTTGAGTCATGAAGGGTTAGGATGAATCGTGAAATGGTGCTTGTCTTAGTTACAGTTTTCACTGTGATGATAAAACACCTTGATCAAAAGCAACTTGGGGAGGAAAGGGTTTAATTTCCTTTTTTCACTGAGGGAAGTTGAGGCAGTAACCTCGAGGCAGGAACTGATTATTATTATTAATTATTATTACAAATTATTAGAGTGCTGCTTCATGGTTTATTCCTCCTAATTTGCTCAGTCTGCTTTTTTATACACCTCACCTGCCCAGGGTGGCACCACCCCCAGTGTCCTGAGCCCACCCACACCCATTATCAAGCAGGACAATACCTTACAGCCTTGCCTACAGGCAATCTTATGAAGATATTTTCTCAATTAAGATTTCTTCTTCTCAGAAGTCTAGATCTGTTGGCAATAACCAACCATCACGCTGTTGAATTTTTATTTTATGTATTCTAGGGCTCTATCTGCATGTACACCTGCATGCCAGAAGACAGCAACAGATCCCAGTATAGATGGTGATAAGCCACCATGTGGTTGCTAAGAATTGAACTCAGGATCTCTGGAAGAACAGGCAGTGCTCAACCACTGAGCCCTCTCTCCAGACCTACACTGTTGAATTTTGTGAAGTGCTCTCCCTGGATAAATTCATGTACATGATCATGTACTTTATCTACTTTGTTCTGTTAAGATTGTGGATTATACTGCTTTATATATTGATCATGTTTGCAGTCCAAAGGTAAATTTTACTTATTATACATAAGCTTTTTAATGTGCACTGAATTCTGTTTAGTTGAGAGTGTTTTATTAAGATCATGAGATGTTTTTATATAGTTTTGTTGGTTTGGATATCAGGATGATGTGAACCTTACACATGAGGTGGAATGTATTTCCTTCTCTTCCAGTTTTTGGAAAGGTTTGACAATCACTGTTGTCTGCTCTTTGACTGGTTGGTTGCATTGGCCAAGAAATCCACAATGTTCCAGAATTCATCATTTACATTCTTTTGTTGTATTTTTAGTATAGCTTTAATCTCCTTCATTACATATCTATTCCAATTTCTTTGTTTTTTGTGATTCTATATCAGTAGGTTTTGTGTTCCTTAGATTGTCTATTTTATCTACCTTATTCACATTTTGGTGAGTTATTGTCCACCATGATCTCTGATAATCCACTACATTTCTCCATAACTGGTAGCAATGTCCCTAATGTTATTTTCTGATATTAGTGACTTAATTCTTCCATGGTTTTTTTTTTTTTTTTTAGGTCCGAAAAAAAAAAAAAATCCAAATCTTCCTGATTATTTCAAAGACCTAAGTGTTGGTTCCATTGATTTTTTTTCTATTCCATTTATTTCTTCTCTAGTCTTTAAATCCTCCAAGATTTCTTTATTAACCCAATGGTTGTTTCCAAGTTTGTAATAAATGCCCCACTATTACTTCATTGACCAGACTCAAGTATTCTCTTCTGTGACTAAAGAAACTGTAGCTCAGTGTGGTGACTGCTTAAATTTACAAAGATGGTTCATGGTCTGAGACATGATCTGTTCTGTAAAATAGTCCATACACAGTTGAGAAAATGTCTATGTAGACCATGGTGTATAAGCCATTAAGTATAGTTGGAGAATTACCTTTATCTTCTAATATTTATACTCATCAATAAGTAAAAAGAATCAAGGAGTCTTATCACACTGTTGAAGTATTTCTCACTTTAATTCTGTCTGCTCTTGCTTGCTTCATCTATTTTAATGATTTGAGGTTAACTATAGAAACATTTATAACTGTTATATTTTTCCCTGAATTAGGCTTTTTCTTAATTTATGATATCTTTTGTCTCCAAGGCTTTTCACATGACATCTGTTTGGTCTGATGTTAGTATGGTCATGCCTGCTAACTCTAATTGCATTTTCGTGAGATATATTTCTCTGTTCTTTCCGTTTAATCTTTCAAATATATGTCCTTGGGTCTAAAACGATATTCTGTTAGGCAGCAAATATTGAACCACATATTTCTAACCAATATGTTGATTGCTGTCTCTTGATTGAAAAGTTTGATCTAAGAAAATGTAAACTAGCTACTAATAACGACTTATTTCTGTTGTTTGCTATTGGTTTTTCATTCACATTTCCTGTGTTCCTGACTTATTTTATGGTTAGCACAACTGTTATAGTGAAATATTTAAATCCATTCCTTTTATATTTTTTGCATATTCTAAAACTAATTCTTGTGGTTATAATGGCAATTACAGTTAACACCTACAGTTACACTTTAATTTAAATTTGTAAAAAAAAAAATCATTAAGACATAAGAACCTATCTCCCTTATATATCTGCCTCCATCTATTTCACCTATTGGGTTTATAAAGTATGTCTTGATATAATGTATCCAAATAGCATAAACTAGTAAATCTTCCAATGTACTAGTCTTCTCAATTATACAAAACAACAAGAAGTTAGTTAAAATAATGCTACATCTCAGAATGATATTTTTATCCTCATGAATTATATGGAAACCAAACATGAAGGTAAAATAGTAGTTAAAATAGTGTTGTGTAGGAAAAAATATGACTGGAGATCCCAGGGTTCCTCCCGCCATGCTGTGGGTAGTCAGCTGGGAACGCCCTGGGTTCCTCCAGTTGGAAGTTGGGCCCGGCTGCTCATAAACTAAAGGCCTCCCCCACGGCTCCTCATGGCTCCTCACGCGCAGCCCCAACACACGAGGAAGTCCTTGGGTTTCCAAAAACCGGTTTATTGACATGGCAGATGGTGGATGGATCTGGATGCATACCCCATAAAACCCAGGGCAGACCTGAGTTAAATAGGGAGGGGAGGAGGGGGGATGGGGGAAAAATGTTTAAATGTTTAATCTGGCCCTCAGGTACCTTATTAGTATGTAAATCTCTCTAGGGCCTGGATCACACCCTCCACCTGTGTACTTGACTGAAGGGTGAAGGTGGAATGGAGATTAGACCTCGAGTTAGGCCGGACAGTATTGGCCTTTATAACCACTCATACATTTATTTCATTGTAACTTTTCACAGCCACCTGTTACTGTCCATTGTCTTTAGACATCTTACCCTGAAAAACTTCCCTACAAATTTTCTAATACTAGTACCAAACTCCCCAGATTTTGATTATCTGGGAGTTTTAAGAACATTCACAATAAAAGATTCTTGGTAGATGATTTTTGTTCCTGTTATTCTTGCTTTGCTCTGTTTTGCTTCACTTCATTTCACTTCACTTCACTTCACTTCACTTCACTTCACTTCGCTTTGCTTTGCTCTGGACTTTCTAGTCCTCAGGATGGAACCTAGAACCTGATACACGGGTGCATCTCTTGTACCACTGAGCTCTTAACTCAGCTGCATGCTGTTATTGCTGCTCCTTTTCCTGTTTTAAATATTAGTGCATTGATTGTATCAGAGTACTGCCTTTTGCTATCAAACTTATTAAGGAATGTTTTTATATGACAAGTTACTTCTCTCCCACTGCTTTCAGGATTTTTTTTACATTTCTAGAATTTGGTTATAATAGTCTCTGCATGAGTCTTTTCATGTTCATCTAGTCTTTCTTGAAGTTTGCTATACTTCTTAGGTGTTAGTATTTATGTGTTTCATCAAATCTTACAAGTTTTAAGCAATTATTTCCTTAAATTTCTTTCTGTGTTCCTCCTCCTCCTTCTCTCTCTCTCTTTCTCTCTCTTCTTCTAGAATTTTCATAATCATAAACATACCCCCATAAACTCATGTTTTCAACCTTTGATACCCAACTCATGACACTAATTTGAAGTCTGTGAATCTTGGAAATGGATCCTGGCTGGTTGAAGCTGGTCACTACGGGAGGGCCTTTGAATATTATGCTGACCTCTGGTTCCAACCTCCATTCTTTGCTTCCTGGTCTACCATCACTTAAACACCTACCATCTTACATTCTCACCACCAAGAACAAAAATGCCCAGCTATGTTTTCCTTACTATGATGGCCTGAAAGCCTTCTGAAATGGTGAGAATCAAGATTAACCTTTCCTATCTCACGTTATCTATGAGGTGTGCTAACTCATAGTGACACATGAGTTACTAGCACATGGCATCCTTGATATTTTTCTTGGTTACTACTTTTCTTTGCTTTTGCCTTCTTGAGTATGTTCCTCATACTCAAATTTTTCCATTGTATTATTTTTAGATTCACTGTTTCTTCCATATGCTCAGAACTTCTTTTTAATCCTTTCACAGACATTTGTGACACTTACTGTACTTCTCAGCTACATAGTTTCCTTCTGGCTTCTTTTGTAATTTGTTTTTTATTTTCATGTTTTGTTCCTACATCATTATCTTGGCTTTCTCCGTAGGTTCTATCAGCTCTGTGTAAATTTAAGACAGACCTTTTTAAATCCGTGTCAAACTTAATTATCAGGTCATTTCCGCACATCATTATTGGTACTTGTGGTAGTTTGACTAGGAATGGGGCACAAAGGCTCATATTTGAATGCTTAGTCATCAAGGAGACTTGATGAGTTGCACTATTTGCAAGAGATTTGGAGTTTTGTCCTTGTTGGAGTAGGTATGGCCTTATTGAAATAAGTGTTGAGGTAGGTTTTGAGGTTTGAAAAGGCAAGCCAGGCCCAGTATCCTGTGGCTCTGGAACTCTCAACTGCTCCTCCAGGACCATATGTGCATGCTGTCACCATGAAGAGGATGGACTAAGTCTCTGAAAGTGAAGGAAGGCCCATTGTAATGCTTTCTTGTATAAGAGTTGCCATTGTCATGGTGTCTCTTCACAGCATATTTTCTCCTTGGGCTGGAACACACCTTCTGCTATAATAAGCAAGTACTGGGAATAGTTGACTAACACAGGACTTTACTTGGTTTGGCCTGTGCACACACTATCATTCTAATAATGCTTTTGTCATCCTGAGAGCCTTACATACATATAAGAGCCTTACATACATCTCTGAAATAATGCATCTAGAAACCTGTTTACAATCTAGTACCACCATCTACATGGAGCTTCAAGCACACCTCACTCTGAACAATGTTTTTCCTCCCCTTACTAACCATCAATCTTAGACAATGTATTTTCCATACATCCGGGTCCAAGGGTAAGAAAAGCAATGTAATTTGAAATGGCTTTGGATGAATAGGCAATCAGATAAAACTGTCTCTAAGTAAATATTTAGAGATGATTGAATGTTTATTATCTTTTTGCCTATACCTAATTGGTTATTAATATAACTAAAATCAGAGATTTTAGAGATTTGAAAGTTTAAAAGGGAGCATGTGCAGTGAGCAAAAACCAATGTAATCCAAGCCTGTCAATCAAATTGCCACTCAGATGACATCCCTAGTAACCAAATTCCTCTTTTCCTTGAACCTCATAAAATGGAAACCCCAAACAATAATTAAAGTTTCTGAGAGCTCATGGCCTTGTATTCATTTTAACCTCCACTGGTGCTTTGTTTGTGAGTAGAGTTTCCTGTGCTTTTTGCAACAAGGGTGGGCTTTTATTTATTCTTGATTAATATTACAAGAATCTTAAAACACACAGCCTAGACCCACCACTGGTAACTATAATGACAATTTTGGTTTTTTTTAAAAACACAGAAATATAAGAAAGTATTTTTGTTTTAATCCCAGGTGTGGGGTTATGGGCTGCTTTGGACTGTCCACAACAGCTGACTACAATTTGTCTCATGCTCTACAGAAGCATAGTTTTGCCACCTGCAGATAGTTTCTGAGACTGTGTGACTTTTGGAAGTCTGGGGATTTTTCAGAGGGTATATAAATACTAGGACCTCGAGAAGTGGAGTTGGTGGTTGGTGGTCATTTGAGTAGTGTGGTCTGGGGGTAGGGGTTGTTAGTTTTTGTTTGTCAGTAGTTATGTTCAAAGACTAAACAAAAGGAAAAAATATAGATTCATGGTTTTATTCATTCTCTTTCTCCTCCCTCTATTCTTCTTTCTCTACTATCTAGTGATAGAAGGTGAAACATGGGGGGATAAAAAGTGGGAAAAAGAAAAACCCACAAAGTAGCAAAGACCAGCTGCAGGCAACGTACTTATTTCTTTTTTTAAAAAGCCTTGTGAATTGCTTAAAACATTTAAACCTCATTCAAACCTCATCATGTCACCCAAGATGTTTGAGGTAGAAGCAGGGTGATGCCATGACTTTGAGGCAAACCTAGGTTACATAGTGAATTTGGGGTCAGCCTGGGCTAAAAAGTAAAACCATCTAAAACAACAACAACCAAAAACCTCCTGTACATTTGGACCTAATAATTACAAGTATATAGATATCAAATTCTTCTTCATACTACTTTATGGGAAGCTGTCGCTGTTGTATGACCTTGTTTTGTTTATGTTATAGTTTAGTGTTATGATAAGAATCAGCCTGAAGCACAAATTGAAAGTCTTCTTAGGTCATTTCTAAATCTTTCTCTTAGTTGCACATATAGACCCACATCCTCATTTTCTTGCTTTATGTTTCGGAATACTCTAGATTTTAATGTCTAGCGATTAAAGTGAAGAAGAAAAAAGTAAATAAAAGCCACTCAGCCAGGGAATGTGGAGCTTTCGACAATATAGGGAACTATAATATCATGCCTGTTCACATCTTTGTCTGGGCAGAAGCCACAATCAATGGCTATAGCACAAGTGCCCCAAATTTGAAAGACATCCTTCTTCTGCACTCTGATTTCCATAAACTGCAAACAAACATCACTAGGAATATATCCCTTGTTTCCATGGCTTCCTGCCACCAGGCTTGGGAGAGGGGAATGAGTTACTACTACTGGACTAAGATTTGAAATTGACCAAAATTATCCATAGCGTACATTCACGCAAAAGCCCATGCATTAGTAGACTGCAGAACTCCCAGGCTTTGCCTTAGACATATCTGCCAGTGCTACTGTGCAGGTCTGGTCAGAGTTCAGTGCCTCCTGAGCTGTCATCATCCTAGCATCCTCAGATGAGTTTTCCTCAAGGATAAATTTTTCTCCAACTAATCAGTGCTCTGATTCATCATTTGCTGTTTTGTTTCAGTACATCCTTGATGACTTATTTCCTCTTTATTAAAAACAAATAAACAAGAATGGGATAAAATAATAAAACGTTCGATTTGAACAGATGAATGCTATGGTGAGAATCTTGGCATTTCCCATTCCTCGCAATCAGTTAAAACTTATCATCAGTGTGATGGGATTAAGTAATATGGACTTAGGAGGCCATTAGGTGCTGAATGTGCATTCTTCTTAGGGAATTGGAACCCTAACAAGGAGGCTACAGGACTGAAGAGATGGCTCAGCAGTTAATAGTTCATATACTGCTTTTATGGAGGACCTGAGTTCAATTCCCAACACCCAGTACTAGCAGCTCAAAACTGTCTACAACGTCAGCTCCCAGTAACATGAATCTTCTTCTGAACTCCATAGGTGCCTACACTTAGATTCATATACCAATGCACAGATACAAATTGTAATGGTGGGTTTTTATCAACTTGACACAAAGCCAGACAGTATCTTGGGAAATAAAATGTTAATTAAGAAGATGCCATCACAAGGTGTGTCTGTAAGCAACTTGTGGCCATTTTCTTGATTCATGATTGATGAAAGAAGGCACAGACAACTGTAAGTGATACATCCCTGAGGAAGTGGCCCAGGGATGTATAAAAACTGAGCTGAGCAAACCATTAAGAACAAAACAGACAGTTAGCAATAGGAGTAAGCCATGGTTCTTGCCTTGAGTCCCCACCCTACCTTCCATTCATGATAGACTACAACTGTAACCTAAAATGAACCCTTTATTCCCCAAGGTACTCTTGAATGTAGTGTTATTATAACACTAAAATCCATAATTTGGGTATATGCACACACATAATCAAACTAATTGATATTTTTAAAACAAGAAGAGACTTCTATGTACAAATAAAGTAAAGACTACAAGCTCTCACCAGACACTGAATCTGTTGGTGACTTGACCTTGGTCTCTGCTGCTCCAGAACTGTCACAGTAAATTTCTATTGTTTATGAGTTATCCAGTCTAAATGGAATCACACAATAGGCAAAGATGATGTTGAGACTGAAAAATAGGTATTGCTATTACAAATACTTAAAATTGCAAAAGCATTTTTGGAACTGAACAGAAAGCAGAGACTTGAATTCACAGAGGAAAGAACAGCCAAGAAAAGACCTGGACCAGAGAAGGTGAGCCTATCGTGGGCTCAGAAGAAGAGCAGGCCTGCAGATAAGATCACCATTATCAGTGAAATCACCCAAGCAATCACTGAGGTAATCATAGAAGGAATCTGGGTGATGAAGGCTTCTGTTGTTGGAATCTAGATGAAAGGCCAGAAAATAGCAAAGAACTTCTATAACCTATGTCTGTGTCCTAGTGTTTTATGAAAATATATATTTAAGAACAATGAAATAGAATTTTGAGAAAACCACTGTCTAAAGAGGGTACAACATAGCTCCCTCCTCCTGATTTCCTTTTAGAAAACATAAAATAGAATTTCTCACCAAAAGGGAATCAGAAGTTGAAGATTTAGAAAGTTCTCAGGTTAGCTGTGATATATAGAGTGAACTTCTGTATGGAGAGAACACCAGGGGTTTAGCCAAGTGTCCATTTGATACACCATGTTAGTATAGACAGGAGCAAGGCAAATGCTAGCCACAAGGTCAGTAAAGGGATTACCATGAAGACATCTCAGATATCAGGGATCCCTGCTCATTGTGCACCCAAAAGGTCAGGATCCTGAGAGTGGAAAAACTTCAGAGATAATCTGGATGTCTTTCAAGCATGCAGCACTTCAGGTGGATCTCCAGTGGACTCAAGGGCAATGTAGGTCACAACAGCTATCCTAAAGGATCCATGTGGTCAACTTTGGTGTCATTTGCATAGTGCTTGTTCTTCAGTTTTATGGGAAAGTCTGTGGGGGATGTAGCTGCTTCTATCTGAATCTCAAAATATTCTGTAGAGAACCTTGTGTTCAGTCAAGCAGCTGCTTCGAGGGTGTGGCTTCCTTGGATAATGTCTACCATTCCACTGTCTACCATCTGCAGTGCTTTCAGGGCTGTAGGATTGAAACCATTTCAGAGAGTCTCCACTAAGGTAAAGCCCATAAGAGACATGAGATCGTCTAAGTTTTGTGCATACCACCATCGCATCTTGAAATCGTATCATTTCTTTGGTCTTGCAAGTTTATGGCTAGACAGACATGAGCATCAGAATGGAATTTGCCTTTGATAATGGTTTAGACACTATACAGATGACACTGTACTTTGAGTCAATATTAGAATGAGTTGGGATTTAGGGTGCTATTAGTATGTAACTATTATATTTTACATAATAGAAGGACATGAAATTCTAGGACATGGGAGTATAAGAAAATACTGATGTGCCCTGTCAGATTATATATTACAAACTAATTCTGAAAGCAATAGGATGAACAAGTAGGAATTCTGGGAGGTGATTGTTCTGAGTATTCTACTAAATGAAATAACTGTCTATTTAAGTAAGATGAAGGGAATAGGCCTTCCCTTCCATGACATAAGGAAACAAAGAGATGGAATCTAAAACGTGAGTGCAGGCTCTCTCCATGGAAGTAAATCTAATAAGTCTTTATTCCACTATTTCTCAGCCTTTAAAACTATGAGAAACAAATTGTGATGCTTCTGAATGACTCAGTCAAGGACATTTTGTTATAACAATGGGAATAAACTAAAATAATATATTACATCAGCCATTGTTCCTGTAAAATATGTGCTTACTTCTTTTTAACTTCTTTTTAGGATTTCATTTTAATTATGTATTTGTGTGTATGTGTACCTGTGTCTGTATGTGAATACCTGCATATGAGTGCAGGTGACTATGGAGTTCAGAAGAGGGCATCAGATCCCCTAGAGCTAGAGTTACAGGCGGCTGGGAGCTATCCAAAGTATGTTTTGGGAACTGAACTTAGGTCCTCTGCAAAAGCAGTCTGCACTCTTAACCACTGGACCGTGACTCCAGCTCTCCTTTGATAGCTAACAAAGCTATATAGATGGCCTTCACAACTGTGCTTAGTATGGCGAAGTTTCATTTCCCAAGTCGTGTTTTGTAAGCTTAGCTGTCTAGTGATGGAGTATGAAGTATACATTTCCTAACATTATTTTCTTTTGCCACTAAGTTAGAAGTTAATTACCATGTTTCTTTTAAAATGTGTCCTTGAATTTTCTCCTTTGTAATTCTACCTACACCCTTCTACATTGTTCAACTGTTTTGATTTTTCAATTACAGGAAGAAAAGATACTTCAACTTTTCCACCAGATTCTTATAAGCAATTATGCTCATTTTTCTCCCGTGTTTTCTTGATTTATTTTCTCTTAAGATGCTAAAGCTTCTTCTCCAGAAAGGAGACATTCTGGCATAATGTTCCATCCTTCTAACACCAGTGATCTCCTCATAACAGACCTGGTTATTGGATTATTGAATTTTAAAGTCATCTAAAAGCTTAAGAAGATAATAATATTAATAGCTATTATTATTATTATCATTAATATTATATAGTATAACTCCAATCATATTATTATATATTAATGTGTTATTATTGCTGTATTATCAGTTAATTATATTGATATATTAATATATTAGTATTAAATATATTAACATAGCAATGTGTTGAATGTAATATTAAATTTATTGACATAATTAATGTATTAATGTATCATATTATTACATAATGTTATATCATTAGTGATATATTGTTAGTATATTAATAATTATTAATAATTAATAGTGTACTAATATATGTTCTATATGGTAATAATATATCATTCTAATTGTATTATTATACAGTATAATTCGATATCATACAAAATAATTCTATATTATCACATAATATAATTCTTAAACAAGCTCTAGCCTATCTTCCTTTATGTCTGTCTAAACCAACCTGGCCATTCCATTTGTGAGCCACTTCTTCAAGGCTCTGCATAGCACACTCTGGAACTGGATGTATTTTTCTCATCACTGTAACACAATGCCTGACAGCATAAAGAAGGAAGGATTTGCTTTGACTCACAGTTTCAGGGAATACAATCCATTACATCAGGGATGGTAGGGAGGAGCAGTTTGGTCCTAGGCACTGAGCAAATGTACTTGTCCCTTCTCTCATTGTTACGGACTGAGAAGGAGAATCTATAGACTAAAATCTGAAACAATAGATCATTTGAAGGCTAATCCAGTCTTACTAGCTAAACTGCATGTCCCAAAGTTTCCCTCACCTCCCAAAACAGCATCCCTAGCTGGGACCTGAGTGATAGAACCTTTGAAGCTGTGTGATACACCACATTCAAACTATAAAACACGAGGCTGACCTGCTTGTCCAACTTCACTGTCTGAGAGCCAGGCAGGCATCAGAGTGTGCACTCATTTGAAGCAAGACACAGAATTTCTGTCGTGTTCACCAATCCAGCCAAACCAATTAAAAAGCTAATATTGCGATTGCTATTTGGCTCCTTGTCTGTTCTTAATTGCTTAGAAGCCAAAACAGAGACCAGTGAGTGATTAGCAGCCCCTGAACACCAACATCTCCTCCTCTTCTGTTTCTGTCTCTTTGCCTCTTACTCTTAATTAATTCTGTGCAGCATAATACACCCTGACCTTCTTTGAGTGAAAGAAGCCACTTGGAGCTAAATCATGGTTATGAAGAATAACTCCTGAATAAGATTACTCTGACCTTTCTTCCCTCACGTTAATACATGAAATAAATACAGAACATATTGTGGGTCTAGCATGATGCTTGGCACATAGGAAGTATAAAATAATTATTTCTTGAAATAATACCAACTGCAGCAATACTTTCTCAACAATACAGTCAAGGATCTACACAGAGTGGCATGCAGGATTATTTATGGATTTTCCATCCAAAAGTACCATGTTTCCTGAATTTTAAAAAATCAGTCTTCAGATATTTTAAGTATTGGCCATATGAGTGTTACAAATGAGTAGGGAAAAGTCTGCCTTGCTTGTCTGGCTGGAGATCTTCTGGCCAATCAGCTCTCCTTAAAAACCCATGTTCTTTCTACCAAAGTGATACAAATATCGGGGAGAAAGTTCTGTAAGCCACCCATTCACTCGCTGACTGAAATGACTTCGTTGCTGATGTAACCATATCTTGCATAAGAAATTCTGCTCTTGAGGCTTTATATGTAATAGTAAAAAGAATTTGCAGGGATACATGGTTCTAGCATAAGGAAACATTTGGGGGCACATCAGATAGGCATTTAGAAGAATAGAGTGATGGAAAATTTTGAGGGATGGGCAAACTTATTCCCAAGAGGACAAATCTAAGCTAGGAATAAAGGGCACAGCTGGGGAAGAAGAAAAATCCAAACAGAAAACACAATAAATAATATCTCAGATGCAAATGTTCTTATTCAGACAATTTTTTTTGCATCACTAGACTCTGAACAATTCACATGTCTATCAGCAGAATAATTGATATGCTGTAGGTATATCATGGAGCAAATTACCACCGTGGATAATTTCGAGCTAAAGAACCAGACACAAAAGAGGCTATCATAATATAGACATGCATACACAGAGAGAGAGAGAGAGAGAGAGAGAGAGAGAGAGAGAGAGATACAGAGAGATACAGAGAGAGAGAGAGAGAGAGAGAGAGAGAGAGAGAGAGAGAGAGAGAGAGAGAGAGACTGGTATTTTATTTGGGCTTAGTGTTCACAGGGACATATTTGCTTGAAAATTTCTTAACCTGCATGTTCAGGGCTATCTGCTCCTCTATATGTACACTGATCATACTGCAATTAGAGCTAAGTAAAAGTCTGAACAGGGCTGAATATCTCAATACATGAGAAGAGATTGAGGAGCGGAAACAAGTTAATAAAGGAAATGTAATTTCTAAAAATGTCAAGCATCTTGGTCGTAAAATAGAAAAAGGAAAGAAAGTAAAATAGAAAAAGGAAAGAAAACACTACACAGTCATGATACCTATTGAGTCTCATGTCCCCACTTGCAGCCTACCCTAATTCCCAAGTAATCTGAGTCAAATTTTCTGGAGTTTATGAGTTTCAGGAAACTCACAGACAGTTTGAGACAAGATGTCGGTAAGGGCTTGGTAGAGTTTAAGGCTCCTTTGTACTGTGGAAGTAATTGAAATACAGCTTAGCCATGATACAATTTACCTTGTTTGAACAATTCTCTCTCTCAATCTACAGAGAAAATTACACAGGCTGATTCCAAACAGGGGGACTGAGAGATTTGCTGGGAGGGATGAATGGGAGGGTTTTGTTTCGTTTGGCTGAGTTTCATCAACTATAAAGCAAGCAGGGAAAATGGACAGAAAATTAGCTTGTCCTTCGCATTAGTGAAGGTAATGCTTTCTTTCTTTAATGACCATTCAGGAGCACCTACTATGTGCCAGGCCTTATGATGAGTTCTGGCAATACAAACTCAAGGAAAATGAATATGTAAAACCAAATATGTTAAACTAAGTTATGTTAACCCAAATATGTTAAACTATCTCACATGTAAGTGTGATTGTCAGAAAGATAAAAAAAAAATATCCCAGGTGTTGTGAGAGTTGGGTGGGGTCTGGAACAGCCCAGTTAATGGAATTGCAAACTCTGATGCTCTGGACTGTAGTCAGGGAGGCAATAGCCTGTTTCTTAGAACATCCCTAATAGGATTTGCCTGTAACGGCACAGAAAGGATTTGGCAAGCAAATTACTGATGGAAACAAGGGAAGTGTTAGCCTAGTTAAGACTGAGGAGCTTTAGAAAGAGCATTTGCATTCAGACAAAGAATATGCTAATTATAACTTAATCTTAGCCACTTGTTAAAGCAGTTACAAGATTTCCCAACATAGATACTGCTGTTCTCCCCTTCCCTATTAGGAGGTAGCGTGACTGTGGGCACCTTGGTTTAATAAAACTATGCATATACTTTAAATGTTCACGCAGAGGCTTAGCGTCTCTCCTAAAATGTTAACATTCTAAACCAAGCAGACATTCCTTGGGAACTCACCACTTCCATCTGGCCCCACTCTCACACTGCCAGACTCCATTTCTGGCCACTTCCTCAAAGCAGAAATTGAAGATCTCTCTAGATTCTTTCTTCTGCCTCAAACCAAGGTGGTCACCAATCCCAGTGATTTTGTTCTACCCCTGAGCTCTCTCCTCTGCATCCCAAGGCTGTAATTTTTAGCCCTTGTCATGTCCCACAGAACCGTTCATATGAATTCTAGTCCTCTCTGTCCTGTTATCTCCTGGCTTCCATCCACTACCAAGGCCTCTGAAATAAAACTTCTGAAGATACAAATCTTGTCACATCATCTCTTCTATGATCCTATGGTTCAAGGAGGAAGAAAATAAAAGGTCATCTCAAAAGGCTTACCAATAAACAACTGGGCAAAGAATATGACCAGATGTTTCCCTTGGAGGGAAGGAAAAGAAATTTCCCTTGCATATGTCGGATAAGAAAAACAATGCGTGTTCAAACTACATAGGTTCACCTATCAGATTTAAACAATAACAACAATTAATAATAATTTCTAGTGGAGACACTGTAAAGGACAGATGCTTTCATGGATCCCCAGTGGGTGTGTAAATTGGAGGAATCCAGTAGAGAGCTATGTGATACCACGCCTCAAAACCATAATAGAGGGAGCCACAGTTCCATCTCTAGAGTTACTCACTACATAGAGAAAAGCCAAACATTTCTCCTAAAATAGGAGCAGGAGCATGACAGAACACACTATTAAACATCCACATAATGGAATTCAATGTAGCTGTCCTTAAAATGGAGAAGAAAAAAATAAAATGAGGGAGAAGAGGAAGGAGAGAGGAAATATTAGCTCTCTGCTTCCTGACCCACCAAGATGGTGGGAGCTCCAGCCTCACACTCCCACTGTGATGAGCCTCATCACTCTAGCAGCCACGCCCCCCCCAGGTGGGCAGTAATTTGAAAGGATAAGATGACCGGAAGCCTCTCCTCCTTTAAGTTTGTCCGGCCGAGTACTTTGTTATAGCAATGAGGAAAAAAAAATGATGAGTACGGAAAAATTGTAATAGAGGGCAGTGCTGTTGCTGGGGTAACATGAACCATGGGATTCTGAGACCTTCAGAATTTACAGATGGGTTTACAGATGGGCTGGAGGAGACTTTAGGGCTCTGAGCTAGAGAAGCTCAAGAATACTAGGAGTAGAAATTAATGGAGCCCCTGGGTGGGAATGTAGACAACCAGAATGCTGTTAGAAGCAAAATCTGTAAGTATCACGCTCCTGAGGTCCCACATAGGAAGAGGAAAATGAGAAAGAGGCCATTCGTGGATATACTCTAAAGACAGGGTAGCCATAGTCTGCCTGTGTCCTCGACATGGCTGACTTGAGACTTGATAGAATAGTCCGGGCATTGTGGTGAACACCTTTAATACTAGAGTTCAGGAGTCAGAGGCAAGACAATTTCAACAAGTTTAAGGCCAACCCGATCTCCATAGTGAATTCTGGGTTATCCAAAGATACATGGTGAAGCCTTGTCTCAAGGAAGCTAATTAAACAGCCAGACATGGTGGCACATGCATACTTTAATCCCAGCACTCCAGATTCAAAGGCATGACAATCTGTGCGTTCAAAGCCAGTCTGGTCTACAAAGCAAATCCCAGGGCAGCCAGGGCTACACAGACAAACCTTGTGTTGAAAAACAAAAGAGGAAAAAGGAAAAAAATTTAATTAAACAGCCTTTCATGATGGCTCAGTGGGTAAGGTCACTTATTGCCAAATCTGATGATATAAATTCAATCACCAAAACATTGTAGAAGAACACAATTAACTTCTTCCACACATGCACCATATCTTTTCATTTGTGTGGGCCTGTATACACCACACACACACACACACACACACACACACACACACACACACAATGTAGGTTTTTTAAATAAATACTGATATACTGATTTAAATTATTGGGCACAGGAAATTCAAGACAGCATATTATTCAGGCTTCTGTATGGTTGTTATTCATTGTGTTTTGCTAAATTTATAGTGATAATTCTGAGTATCACATGAAGCAGAAAGGTATAAATATTGCATTTAGTGAGTGGGCACATTTCAAGTTGCAGAAATGCAGCCATAGACAAAGAAGCAGTAGTTGTTAAGAAGAGATAATCAGGCTTTGCAGTGGGACGGTGTTGGAATGTGCACTGAGGATAACACCCATCCAGCAGAGGAGCTACAGGGATGCCTGAGCAGGGAGCCTAGAGAATGTTTTCTCATGCAGTCACTCAGAGGTGATGACAGCTGTACATCAAGCTACATATCAAATTGGCAACAGAACTTGGCATCGTCCATGTAATGATGTTTACAGATATACAGAATGTAAGAGTTACAGGGTCATAGAAGCTTTGCCAAGTTTCCAGGAAAAAAAAAAATAGAAGCAAGGCAATGTGTAGCAAGGTTTGAATCCTTACAGGGAGGTGGGAACGTGAGACAATAACTTCTTAAGTTGGTAGATGAGGAAACGAAGTAACACTTCTTATGTGGTGGATGGGGAAGCAGGCCAAGGCTATCCCTTCAAAGCACTACTCCCAATGGCCTGTATATTCCAATTAAAGCCAATGTTTTTATTTTCTCAAATGCATGGACAGTTAGAGATCTAGTATTCAAAGCCATGATCCTGTGTGGGGACTCCACTGACTCAAACCACAGCATTCTGCCTCTGGCTTCCATAGGCTCATGGACATTCTCATATTGCAGAACAAATTCTCACTTCTAGAGTGCCTATAGTTTTACAGTCCTAACACTATTTATAGTTTATATATAGTTTTTATTTATAGTTTTTTATATATTTATAAATTTTTATTTATAGTTTTACCAGTCCTAACACTATTTATTCAAAGATCTAAAAGCTCATCTGAGACTCAAGGCAACCTCTTAGCTTGGGGCTGTCAAATTCACAAAGCAGGTTAAACTCTTCCCCTATATGCTGGCGCAGAGTAAAAATGTCCATTCCTAAAATGAAGTATGAAGACTAACAGTGGAAGATTGGCTCAACACAAGATAGAAACCCAGGAAGGCAAATTCTGCACCTCATGCCTGGCACTTGTGACTTCTGGTGACATCACCTGTGCTCCACCCCATAGCTGTCCTGAATACAAAACACCCAGTCTGTCTCCTGAGCCAACTCCACTCCATGCCTGCAGCTTTCCTTGGCAGACATTCCACACACATTCCTGGAATCTCCCACATTCTGGTGTCTACACTGAGACTTCAGACATTCTTATTGTTCAGACTTCTTATAGTCTTATTCCATTGGGTGTGCTTACCACAATTTGCTTATCTATTCTCCTAGTTACAGACATTGGGCTCACTTGCATTTTGAAGAAATTACGAGTAGAGCCACCACGATCATCTCCCTTTTTAAATATTCAACCTCTTTTGCTAAATAGCCAGCAGTAAGACCCCTGAGACACAGAGAGGTACACATCTGACATCATAAAAGCGCTCGATCGGATTTCCAAACCCTGCTATTTTACCCTTCAGCAATGAATCAGGGTTCTGGTTGTCCCACATCTTCGTTTGATTTTTGTTACTATTTTCGCTTTAGTGACTATGTAATGGTACCTCATGTGGTTTTACTTCCATTTCCATAATGACCAAAAATGTCGGGTCCTTTTTTGTGTGTTTATAATTCACTTACATATTTTCCTCTTCGAAAAAGCTATTTTTGTCTACTGCCTGTTTTCCATTGACTTATTTGTAATTTTTCCAGGAGTTCTGCATAGGGTCTGGGGAAAGCCTTTTGTCACAGATGGAGCAAGAACATTTCCCAATCTAATGCTGTCCTATTGATTTCTTCATTTTTTTTTTGAATTGCATTTATTTATTCATTTGATAGTCTTATTGTTGTTGATAGACTACTGTTGTTGAATTGAAATATTAATGATTGTTAATTTTTCAGTCTTCTTTTATGATGATTATTGTTGGTCCTTTCACTGAAATACCTTGCAAAATTTTTCTACTGCTTTTCTAGGTGTTTAAAGCTTTTGTAGTTTACTCTGAGCAGAAAGTATATCTGTCACTTGTATAAAGTGCTGTGACCAATACACCATTGAAACACAGTAGTGTGTAGAGTACCTATGGTCAGCTTGTTTGTACTGGGAATAGCCTATGAGGGTCCTCTTCCCTGATGGCTGTAAGGTGGAGCTGGTCAAAGGTGACATTTCATGCATTTGGAATATAGGAATGAAGCAGCATCCAGTATTTCCAGGGGGGTTCCAGCAAATGCTTTGGAGGTCAGAAAGGGATGCAAAGATAGACAGATCCCAGATTCCCTTCTGCCCTCCCTATTCCAGGTCCAGCCCTTTTGACAGCTGTCCCTTGTGACGAGTATTCACCACAATCCCACAAGACTCTTATTCCTTCAGAGATGCAGTGGCTTATAAGAGCAATTAGCTCCAACACGTTCTCTGCCAGCCTGTGTGGCTTTGGATCCCTAACTAGGGATCTCCCTGCAAGGCCCTGCTTTTTCTACGGTGCCAATGCTAACTGGTCGTTTCTGTTGTTTTCCCTGTTCACTGGACCTTCATTTCCCACCTCCTTCCCATGTGCTACCTGCACCGATGCATCCCCAGTTTGGCCATGCACACTGCAGCCCAGCTTCCTGGACAGAGTTCTTCCAAGCCCAATGACAAAGTGGCATACGCGCAGCAAGTGGGTAAACGAAGTGGTTAAAAAGTGAGATGCTGCAGATTCTGAGGCCAGCGTTGCTTAGCTACTTCAACTGCTTCTCAGATGCTACAGGACCGCTCTGTGTTTAGGCGGTGCTGAGGACAGAGCAGTGCATTTCATTCTTACTACTTGTTAGACACTTTAGAAAACCGCATTGTCATGTTCATCTGCAAACTCCACGTGGCTTTGGCTATGCTTATTCTCTCTCCACTGAGTGGTTTTAAGGCTCCCGTTAAATGCAGCTCCAGTGCTCTTTGTGAACTTATATATATATTCCTCAACATAGAAACGTTAGAAGCTTCACCATTACCACTATCGACTCGTACTATTTCCATGAAGTAAAGTTGGACCACAGCTTTATAGATTCAGATAAAATTGGTTTTAAAGTAGAGAAAGAAACTAGCGTCCAAGCTGCCATGAGGTTTTGAATTCTCTATAGATTTCTATTATTTTTCTTATACTGATTCCCCTTGACCACATAGTCAAGAGCTGGCCGAACCACTCCTTCCCCTGAGAGAATTAATGCATATTGGGGTTAGGAAATTTTGTCTGGGTCTCGCTAAGCATCCTGTCTTGGGCACACCACATGGTATCCCGTTCGGGATAGTGGTCTGTGAGAGCAAAACCTAGAGAGGTCTTCTGACGACAGGCGCTCAGTCACGTGGGGCTGCCGCTTTTAAACTAATTGATGCGGCTGTCCACTGTCTTTCATTTGCCTTGTTGATGGGGAAAGAGAGGAATGGGGGCGGGGGCGGGGGCGGCGGGGCTTTATGAAACAACTACAGAATGAGGCCAAAACATGATCAAACTGAAAAGCCCTGTTCATTTGGCAAGTCGAGAGCCCATCCTGGTTGGAGAATAACCTCTAAGGGTTCCGACAGATTCGAAGGCTTCCTCTGTAAATGATGCAATTACCCTGCAATGCTGCTTTTCATCTGCTTAATGTGCAGAGATGAGCTTCTATGTCAGGAGCAGAACTCTGGACCTGCCACTGAAAAGCCAAGGGAAAGGCTGGTTGCTGGGCTGGTCCATTTAATTCCCCTTTACCCCATATTTTATAAAGCTCAGAGTCATATTTTGTTAAATTCAGAATGATTTTGTTTTTAAAGCAGTAAAGAAACTACTATGTGTTCACTAGAATTTATTTATAGCTTGCTATAGCTTGAAATGATGTAAAATATGCTATTTACAGTTGGTGCTTCATATACTAAAAGAAGCCATACATGTAAAACCTTACATATTCATTTATACATTAATTAATCTTGTGCCATAGTTAGCATTATTGAATACATATTAGAATCTAAACCTAAGGAGAGTTAGGAAATTAATTTTAAAATTTATCTTTTATCATTGGCTCTTAGGGTCCTGAGCGTCAGACAAGCCAGTGAAAGTGTGATAAATGTCACAACAGATTTTGGTAAAAAACTGCGATAGGAATGTAGCAGTGAGGTTTTGCTACACCGCTTTGTGCTCCTGGTGGTCTCTGGTTCCAGCCACCTGCCCAGGGAATCTTAGGATCCACGGATAAAAGACACACACTAGCTTATTTTTAACATGCCTTACTAGCTCAGTGGTTGGGCACTTCTAGGCTTCCTGAGGCTAGCAAGCCCTTCCCTCTACTCAACACCTTCTGAATCTTTTAATTTGCTACCCTGTTACCTTCTGTGAAGCCCGTTGATCTTTGCTGCCCAAGACACTTCTGGGCAGCCCTTCCGGGCCACTTTTCCTTTACTCCTACATTACCGATGACCTCTCCTCTGCGGCTCTAAATCTGTTCCATCTGTATCTCAGGGTTATGGTGATTCTCTCTCCTCTTTTTCTGCATCTTAGCCCTCAACTCTCAGGGTTCCGCCCCGTCTCCCTTTGCCCAGCCATTGGCTGTACGGCAACTCTTTATTGCCAATCAAATCCAGCTGCGGGCAGGCTTCCTTTAGCCTGCTTATGGGACACTGCAAACAGGTTTTGTTGGGGCGGGGGGGGGGGGGGGGGGGGGGGGGGGGGGGGGGGGGGCGGGGGTGGTAGTACAATTAGCAAGAGAACACCAGCTGCTACATAAGGAACATAAAAGAATCCATTCCTTCTGCTAGAGGGCTTTGGAAATAAATGGATCATATGATAGTTTTTTTCTTTCCCCTCTGCAACAGATTGACTTACGGACTTCCATTTTATTTGGGTCCCTATGCAAATTATTTCGTCGGGGTTTTTTCACATGTGTTTGTGGTGTGTGTATGTGTGTGTGTGTGTGTGTGTGTACCCAAGTTGTGTCATGTATCTTCTTCTATTGCTCTCTCCCTTTTATTTTGAGACAGTCTCTTTCCCTGAACGTGGTATTATAGATGTGCGCTGTCACCACTGACTTTTACAGGGTGCTGGGGATTCGAACTCAGGTCCTCATGCTGTTCAGCAAGGATAGTACCCTCTGAACCATATCCTTAGCCAATTTCTTTATTTTCCAAGCAGGATGGGCAGTCCTGGGATGTGCTGTGTGACAGGGTAAGCCATCTGAGTTAGGAACTACACCACAGAGAATTCACCAACAGGGAAACTCTACATATGGGCCCTTCTGAAATGGTCATATATCGTTTTCCTGCCAAGTTGACGAAAATCTTATGAAGATCGTCCAAATGTGTCCTTTCAAGTACTCCATCAGCACATTACTTTAATATAGAAAGCAAGTATAAAGCAGAAAAGGCTATGTTTTCCAGGTGCCTAAATCATTGCATCGAGTTCCCTCTGAACTATGAAAAAGGGTCTCGGCGACTCTCAACACATATTTCATTTGGCTTGTTGACAGTTTATGAAGGGCGAGAGGAATTTCTCCCTCTCATGTGTGATCAAGTACACAAAGTGAATGCCAGCAATTAACTTAAAACTTTGGCAGCAGCCGAGCCCCATGCCTCATTTAACAATAGGTCTGCAATTTCTGACCTCTCGATGGTGCTTTTCCTCGGCGCCTTATTCCCTCAGTTACCCTCCGTGCGCTTGTCAGGAGTTCACAGCCTCCAACCCTTTCTTGAGTCCATAAATTTCCCAGAGCATAAGCCTTCCTGCCATTTCGGAAACAGTGAAATGTTTTAGTAGAAAGCATAGACGTCTCTAGAAAGTTGGCATCCTTATCTACATTGAACTGCATAAAATGTAGACATCCAGCACTGGGGCGGGGTTCCTTCAACCAAATAAACTCTCCATAAACAGCAGTCTATAGACACCATTTGTGTTTTAATTAGTTCTGGTGATAATGCTAACAGAATTCACTGAATGTAAATTTGACGCGGCTCCGGTGTTCGTTTTGTTTCATTTTGTAATTGTTATTTATGGAAGTGTCATATTAAAACACATTTTATGTGCTAACTAAAATAATTGTAAGAATTTTTTGTTTTATTTTGTTTTTTTTTTGTTTGTTTGTTTGTTTTGTTTTGTTTTTCGAGACAGGGTTTCTCTGTGTATCTCTGGCTGACCTGGAACTCATTCTGTAGACCAGGCTGGCCTCAAACTCAGAAATCCACCTGCCTCTGTCTCCCAAGTGCTGGGATTAAAGGCATGCACCTCCACTGCCCAGCTATTCTAAGTATTTTATTTATATTTAGTTTGCTTTCATTAGCAAAATTTCATAATTTTCCAGCTAAAGTTAATTTTGTAGTGCAATGAAAACCAGACAACTCAAACTTTTGTAATCTATTTTATTTGGTGCCAATTGTTATATTTTTATGAATATATGGAACTCTGACTGATTCTCTTAGACAAGTCTATATTAAGTACTTTCAGCTTATTTACTTAAAATTTACATTCTAAGTGCATGATGGATAAGGTTTAGGGCAGTGTGCACAAAGCCTTGGGTTTGTTCTCACACGAAGAAGATGAGGAGGAAGGAGAAGAGGAGGAACAGGAGGGGGCATGAAAAAAGAAGATGAGATCTTTGAGATGAAAATAGAGAGGGTGGTACAGTAAAAGAGAAACAGAAGATGGAGTAACTAGGGAAGAAGGGAAACCAGCTAGAGAAGAAAGAGAGTGTGAAGCAGGATAGTGTGGAGTTATATATTTTATATATTTATATAATATATATAATTTATATATATTATTATATATTTAAATTTTATATATATATATATATATATATATATATATATTAAATGCCTGACTCTGGTTTAGAGAAATAAAAAGAAACAACACGTACAATGTCTTGGCATCATCCATCGCCAATATTCCAATATTCTTAGGTGGTTTCTTCAAAGCAAACAGAGCAGCAGCCACTATTCACTCAGCCAGCTGTGCACTCATCTCACAGGTAATCAGTGAGCCAGTGCCCAATCTCAGTACCATAGATTAATAGACCAGTCTACGTGTGGAGGGGAACAAGGCAGCAGTGGTTATGGTTACAGGAGAATATGGACATCCTTGGGAAAGTTTTCATTGGAATGGAAGCATCCTGAAAGAATTATGAGATAAAAAGTGTATGTATGAGATAAAAAGTGAGATAAAAAAACTATATTCCAGCTAAGTGGAAAAAAAGTAATCTATAAAAAGTGAAGATTCAACACTGTACAGATACAGATTATCCAAAAATCCCCTATCAGTTGAACAAGAAAGGGGGAAGAAGAATATAAGTAAATTTCACATTTCCTCCATATTTAAAACCTTCAAAATACATTTAACTTCAAGTTCTTAGTTGAAAAATCTTCAGGAAAGTATAAGCACTAATAAATTAATTTCTAAATGTTAGGTTCATTGCTATAGAGTGTAAATAAAACTCTCACTGGAAAAAAAATATTGACCTACCTGAGGCAACTCGCCTAATATAAAAAGCCAAGCATCTTTATTTCCAAGGACGAATACATTTTCCTTGGAAGAGAAGACTTGATTATACCTTTCTCTTCTGGAGTCCCTGAGGGCTGGGTAATTCCATAATGGCGGTATTCTCATTTACTCTACCAACTGTGTTTATGTTTAGGTGTCAGGAAGAAAAGGAAGAATCAGGTAAGGTGTTGAAAACTATACTCAACTAAATAATTATATGTATTATAGGGTTCAAAAATTTCCAGCAAGAGGGTTTGCTTAAATAAACCAACCAACTAAATATGAAGCATCATTCCCCTTGCCTTGGTGCAACTATGTCAGGAAACAATGTTAAATGATAATGATAATTGCTTCACTGGGGCTGAGGAAATGCCATAGATAAGAGCTTTTGTTGAACAAAGATGAAGAAATGAGTTTAAATTCTCAGAATTCGCATAAAAGTCTGTGTGCAAGGAGCTGATGAGGTGGTCCAGCAGGTGAGAGCACGGGCCTTCTTGTAGAAGACCTGAATTTGATTCCCAGCACCCACACAGTGGCTTACACCCATCTGTCACTCCAGGTCTAGGTGATCGAATGCCCTTTTCTGACTTCAGCAGACATTACATATACACAGTGACATATGCGGAGGCAAAACACCCATACATATAAAATATAAATAAATAAATATTACTATTTTTTAAAAATTTTTGCGCTTTCACATACCTACAATCTCAGTGATGGTTGTCTGGAAATGGAGGTGAGAGGAGAGAACTTCTGGGGTCTGCTGCTCCCCTGCCTGGCCTAGAAAAGGTAAACTCCAGGTCCCGTGAGAGACCCTGTCTCAAAGGAATAAGGCAAGAACAGTAGAGAAAGACACTCAGTGCCCTCTACCTGACTTCTCACATATGCACACATGTGCACACATTTGTACTCACACATATATACCCCCCACACAGAGAGAAGTATACAGATGTAAATAAATACATTTTTTAAAAATAGAAAAATACTAAAAAATTATTTCATATCTGAAATTTTGCTAGGGACTTCGATTTTTACATGATTATTATTAGAGAGTATCAATAAATGCCTTTTTAAATGAGTAAATAAACATTTTATTTGTCAAATTACTCTTAAAACTAATTGGTCTACCTATGCTAACAACAAAAGTTAAACACCGTGTGTACTGCAGCTAAAACAAACTCTTAATTTTTTTTTAGTTCTTACAATACGAAACTCACCCACAGAACATGGTGGATGTTAATAACTCCTGAATGAGGAGTGTATGCACAGATGAGCAAATAAATACATCGGTGTGTGTATGAAGGACAAAGGCATTCCAAAAACAATAGATTGGGGAATCTAAGAAAAGACCAAATAGAAACTTCACGTGAGATCATTCTGAAACAAACACTAAAATATGCATCTTTCCCTCAAGGTGTGTCTGGAGACATGTTCTTTCTCCACTTCTGGTCTTTCCCACCCTAAAGCCAAGTGAAAGAGAGAATGTAACGAGGGGAGAGAAGCTGAACCTTACCAGTCTAAGCCTTCACAATAAAGGAGTTGGGACAAATTCAATGGATTTGATCAATGGATCTAACAAAATAATTTGAGACTTTATGGCTTATTGATCATGGAACTATGCCTGAGAGGTGACCATCCATCACCTCGGAGGCCAGAGAACTCCCAGAGAAAACTGTTCCTGCTGCAAATCAGTCACCCTTTGGAATTCAAAAGTCCAATGGCTTCATCTACCAGCAAAACCTCGGCAAGGCCTAACAAGGCATTATTCTTTCTGCAGGAGCAAAGAAAAGAAGGGACAGGCAGCAGAAACAATGCATTAGGAAGCAAATGTGTACCATAAGCATCACCCTCACCATGACCTTGTCAATAACTGATGGAAGTCTTATTCAAGAGATAAGGAGAGTGTCCTGGAACATTTAAGTCACCTGACTCAGAGCTCAGCAGTCCCCTGTGCAACTTTCCCATGTCTGCCTCCGTTTTTTCTTGCCAGCCAACTAGCTGGACTCCATGAAAAGATGTCACCTACATGGTAAGTCAGAAGTGCTCTGTACCAAAGAATTGTAAAAATGGCTGAAGTAAGCCCAGAGTGTCAGTGTTCATCTTAGCGGTGGGACACAGCCCTGAACAAATAAAAACAAATACTATGATTTCAGTACATGCATCTTCTGGTACAAGAGACAGGAAAAAACTGATAAATGAGGAGAGCAGGCAAGCATACTTACTAATCTAGACTCAGTGGGGTGTGAAGCAAAATCTTGTTTTCAAATCACTCCTTTTCAATTTACTAGGCTGAGGTTTTGTGGTGACCCTGTTTGGAATTTAGGATGCTTGGCACAGCCTTTTCTCTTCATTTCCAGGTATTTTGGACAATCTTCTATCAAGGAATATTAAATTCGTATCTCATCTAATAACAATGAATCGTTTTCTTAATTCTTGGTTTTGGGGCTTTAGTGTCCAGGAGTTTAAACGAAGAAGTCTGTAGTGGGGAAAGGCAGGCGGAGTTCTGTCTGAGTCCCCTGCAGTTTTCACTTTGTTGCCTGATTCCTCCAGATATGGGAAGCAGTGAAGAGAAAACTGATAACAGCCTGGACTTACTTAGAAAGAAATGTAATCTGGCTCTTTTGTTCAGGAGTTTAGAGATCTTCTATGACCTCCTCCCAGTGACAACCTCTCTCTCTCTCTTTTTTTTAATTGGATATTTTATTTACACTTCAGATGTTATCTCCTTACCGCATCCCTCCTCCCCAAACCCCCACCCAGGACACCCTATCCCATCCTCCCTCCTCCTGCTTCCATGAGGATGTGCCCCCACTCACCCCACACTCCCACCTCTCCACCCTCGAATTCCCCCATACTCAGCATCCAGCCTTCATGGGATCAAGGATCTCCTCTCCCACCTATGCCCTACAAGGCCATCCTCCCTGTGTGCCTCCAGATTGGTGGTTTAGACCTTAGGAGCGCTGGTTGGTTGGTATTGTTGTTTTCATGGGGCCACAAACCATTTCAGCTCCTTCAGCTTCTTTTCTCTAACTCTCCATTGGGAACCTCTTGATCAGTTCAATGGTGAGCTGTGAGCATCTGCCTCTAAATATGTCAGACTCTGGCAGACCTCTAAGGAGACAGCTATATCAGGCTCTTGTCAGCATGCACTTCCTGACATCCACATCAGCATCTACTTTTGGTGACTGTACATGGGATGGATACCCAGGTAGAATGGTCTCCAGATGGCCCCTCCTTCAGTTTCTGTCCCACTCTTTGTCTCCATATTTTCTCCCTTGAGTATTTTATTACTCATTCTAAGAAGGACCTAAGCACCCACACTTTAGTCTTCCTTCTTCTTGAGCTTCATGTGGTCTATGTGTTGTATCTTAGGTATTGTGAGCTTTTGGGCTAATATCCACTTATCAGTGAGTGCATACCATGTGTGTTCTTTTGTGATTGAGTTATCTCACTCAGGATGATATTTTCTAGTTCCATTCATTGCCTAAGAATTTCATGAACTCATTGTTTTTAATAGCTGAGTAGTACTCCATTGTGTAAATGTACCACATTTTCTGTAGCCATTCCTCTGTTGAAGAACATCTGGGTTCTTTCCAGCTTCTGGCTATTATAAATAAGGCTGCTATGAACATAGTGGAGCATATGTCCTTGTTATATGTTGGAGCATCTTCTGGGTATATGCCCAGGAGTGGTATAGCTGGGTCCTCAGATAATGCTATGTCCAATTTTCTGAGGAACCACCTGACTGATTTCTAGAGTGATTGTACCATCTTGCAATCCCACCAACAATGGAGGAGTCTTCCTCTTTCTCCATAACCTCACCAGCATCTACTATCACCTGAGTTTTTGATCTTAGCCATTCTGACTGGTATGAGGTGGAATCTCAGGGTTGTTTTGATTTGCATTTCCCTGATGACTAAGGATGCTGAACATTTCTTTAGGTGCTTCTCGGCCATTCAAGTTTCCTCAGTTGAGAATTCTTTGTTTAGCTCTGTACCCCATTTTTTTTAAATAGGGTTATTTGGTTGTCTGGAGTCTAATTTCTTGAGTTCTTTGTATATCCTCTATCAGATGTGGGATTGGTAATGATCTTTTCCCAATCTGTTGGTTGTTGTTTTGTCCTATTCTCTGAAGAAAGAAATTGAAGAAGATCTCAGAAGATAAAAAGATCTTCCATGCTCATGGATTGGCAGGATTAATATAGTAAAAATGGCCATCTTGCCAAAAGCAATCTACAGATTCTATGCAATCCCCATTAAAATCCCAACTCAGTTCTTCACAGAGTTAGAAAAAGAAATTCTCAAATTCACTTGGAATAACAAAAAAAAACCAGAAAAGCAAAAACTATTTTCAATAATAAAAGAGCTTCTGGAGGACTCACCATCCCTGATCTCAAGCTGTACTATAGAGCAATAGTGATAAAAACTGCATGGTATTGGTACAGAGACAGGCAGGAAGATCAATGGAATAGAATTGAAGACCCAGAAATGAGTCCACGAACCTATGGTCACTTGATCTTTGGCAAAGGAGCTAAAACTGTCCAGTGGAAAAAGGACAGCATTTTTAACAAATGGGGCTGGTTCAACTGGAGAACAACATGTAGAAGAATACAAATTGATCCATTCTTATCTTCTTGTACAAAGCTCAAGTCCAAGTGGATAAAGGACCTTCACATAAAACCAGATAAACTGAAACTAATAGAAAAGAAGGTGGAGAAGAACCTTAAATACTTGGGCATAGGGGGAAAGTTTCTGAACAGAACACCAATGGCTTATGCTCTAAGATCAAGAATTGACAAATGGGACCTCATAAAATTGCAAAGTTTCTGTAAGACAAAGGACGACCTCTCTTAGATGCAACCCTTGGCAAGAGTTCTGCCTACAATCAGATCACTCGTGACCCAACTTGCCCAACCAATCATCCTCCTAACCACCAGCCCTGCTGTCAGTCAACAGGAAAGCTCCCGCCTCCTGCACAGTGCAGTTTCCTGCCAGTGCCAATCTTCTACAAGACTGAAGGTCATAGTGTCATATCTACCTAACCCTTTGGAAATCACAGCCATCCGTGTTCCACCAGGAGTGAATGACTTTGCTCTCACCCTAGCTGTTATTGTCAGTTTTGCCTCCAAATAGTATCCAGGCAGCCTTCCACCTTTCGGCCTCTACTGGCAAAAATTTCCTATCAATTTTTATGTTTTACAACTTTCCAAGGGTGTCCCACATATTTGTTGAGAATTTTTCTAATAATCCATTTACTTGGCTCATGTTAGAATATTCTCTTCTACGGGTTGGAGTTCAGCATCAGAACTGTCCAGAGCTTCAGAGCTGCTTCCTCCCCTGCCTCTCTTCCATCCACTGTCTTTCCTCTGCTTTGTCTATCTGCCTTGGAGGGAAACAAAAGGCTAAGAGTCACTTCACATGTTTTTATCTTTCTCATGGATACACTTAGAAAACATAGACTTCCCTTTATAATGTATAAGCAATTAATATCCCTTGCCTCACCTTTCTAGCCTCAGATTAACCTAAGACACCAGAAAAAAACTTTCATTATGTGTCTTGTAACATGCACAATGAATGTGATTTTATCTAGCGGTGTTATATAAAACAGTAACACAAAGAAAAAGTCAGAAACTATCCAGGGAGCACATTGTTGAAACAACCCCAAATAATAAGGATAGGACACTAAAATGAAACAATGAAGTGGAAACCTGAATGGATCTTGAAGACAGTTCATGAAGGAATACAGAGAAAGAGCATGAAGCCACAGTACGAATCAAAGGCACAGAGTGAAAATGAGCTATTTGCATTTAAGAGATAAATATACAGCCAGTGCAGACAGAATGCAGTAGAAGAATGGAATAGTATTGGCAATATGAGAGAGGTAGGTGGGGATTAAATCAGGTAGGCCTCCAAGACCGTAGGAAGGTTTGAATTTGATCACAGTGGCAGAAGATACCAGCACACTTAGAACTGATGTTCCAGGTGTGATTAGTCAGTGATAGAGTTATAATCACACATATGAAGTAGTACGGGTATGTTCAAGACCTACTAAGAGTATCATGCTTGATAAGTATATTTGGTGTAGTTATAAAACTCTTGCCCTCAGAGCAATGAAAAAGCAACAGAGAATTCTATCCAGTACCCTTCCCACTCCTCTTTGGCTGTCATCTGCTCCAGACTGTACATTCTGAGGCTAATGTAGAGGGGATGCACTGGAGATCACACAGACTCATAGCATGCAGTAAAGTTAGTAAGGAGAAAGACTTTAAGATGGTGCTTGGACTCTATGGTTGTATAACAAGTCATTCCAAATAAAAAAGCCCAAGCATCATTTTCTGATATCTGGCTGCTTCATTGGGTCAAGATTTCAAGTTGAGCTTAGATGTGTGGTCATGTTCCAGGTCTCACTAGAGTAATAACTAAAGCTAGCTGACCAGGTATCTTTGTCTACTCGTGTTGTATAAGACTCACTCCATGTGTATTCTTGAACCGGATGACTTTGGCTTTCCTCATAGCATGGTGACCTCACAGCAGTTAAAATACTCCCATGAAAGCTAATGAGCTTTGCTGAAAATTCCAGCTAAACCTTCAGATTCTGCTAACTTCCACCATATTCCACCAACCATAAGTAAACCACAGCCCCTTCCAGATTCCAGAAGAAGGAAGGCATGCAGACATTACCCAACCTTCAGATGGGAAAAATACCAAAGTAGTATCACAAGAAGAGCAAGTTGGAGCCAATGTCAGAAAGTGCAATTTGCTTCGTGGCAACTAACATGAAAATAATATTTCAGGAAAAATTTAAAGCCTATGTAAGAGAGAGGACACAGAAAATAGCTTCAATAGTCAGCAGTATTTGGTGGCAAATAATTTTTTTTTAATGAGGCTAGGATCATTGCCCTTCTTTCCAAAGCCATAGGGACAAAAATAATACCTGCTTGTGTAAAATGCCTAAAGACATCCAGACCTGTGCGAACACACACATCCATGCACAAACAAACATGCAAGTGTACCTCTAGAACACTGCATAAGTTGTGTTTCTGTGACAACATACCATGAACAAAAGCAATTTATGAAAGGAAGGGTTCATCCGGGCTTACAGTTCCAGAGACCAAGCATGGAAAAAAGGCTTGACAACAGCCAGAGGAAACACAATGATAGGAACAGAAAACTGGCTGCTTGTGTTCTCATACACAGGAAACTGAGAGAAAGACCAGGAAGTTGGGAGAGGCTACAAACCCTTCAATGTCTGCTACACTCTACCCTGGTGATACACTTCTCCAGCAAAGCTCCAACTTCTAAAGGATATATAACTTTCCCAAACAGTTCCACCCAACCCAGGACGAAGTGTTTAAATGCATAAATAAGAATGGGGTACGTTTAATCAAACCACTGCCACACTCTACCCCAAACTGTGATTACATTGGCCCTGACTAGCACTTTATCCACGGCTAGTGCTCAAGCAGCAACAGTATGAGGCTGCTTCTCTGCACATCCATGTGTTCTTAAAGCACTTCCTCTGGACTGATGGGAAGATTGTTGATGATGGTCCTCTCAAGTCAGAGCAGAATAATTTCTTTGCAATCCTGTTGTCATCTACCCTCCTCACATGAGCAGCCTGGAGATGCAGAGTTGCAATGTACAAGGCTTTGATCCTGGGATTGGACAGGCTCCAGCTTCTTTCTCTTTGCAACCTTCCTCTGCCATTTAATGTTAAATACAAAATGTATACAAGGCAGGGTGAAAAGTCTGGAGTCCCGGACAAATTCTAATTCTTTCTGTCTTCCCATCTATCACCATCTGTTTATCATCTATTTTATGGTGCTAACATCGTACTGTTTAATTATTTCTAGTTCCTTTCTTCTGCTGCAAATAGATCCACCCTTTCACTGTCAGACATTATGCTTTGAAATACCACAGCTGCTAATGATACCAGAAAATGCCAGAATTCACCTTGCTAGAACCCCTAGGAAGCCAGGAAGTAAAGTTAAAAAACAAACAAGCAAACAAAAATCACATTGCAGAAGGCATCATACAACATTGCAGAAGGCAGAAAGAAAACAGTATAAAAACTAGAAGACAAAGAGAAAGGCTGCAAAATGATCTCTTCGGGACATGACACAATCATCGCAACCATGATCTCACCTGCACTAGGACTGCACAGGACTGGGCCTGTCAACAGCCAACCATGGATCAGGGAGGGGCTCTCAAGGCCTTGGCCTTACCTGTAAACTATTGGCAACTGATGAATTCTAGGGGAAGAGCAGACACTGCCTTCAGTTGTGTGCCAAATAGTGAGCTCATCAGGCTCCAAAGGATAGTTCCAAAAACAGTGAATCACAGAACAAGATGAAATGAATGCAGGAAGGGGGCCTGTGGAGAGGAGGCAGGGACTGGATGGAAGAGGAGAAAGAGGGCAGGGGTAAAGAGTAAACATAACACACTAAATGCATGCTTGAAATCGTCGAAGAACAAATTTAATCAATAAAAAAGAGGGTTGTCCCAAAGAGAAAACTCCTGGGGTTGGGGAAGAACATGTACACTCTGTCCAACTTCCTGTGTCCTTCCTGTTTTTAGCTGCTTGGCAACAATATAATTCTCAACAGATTTGACAAGTAAGCGTTATGCGAAGAGCTGTATCAAACCTGGAAGACTCTGCATAGAAATGTGTCTCTTCCATCACTCCTTTGACAGCAAGGCCACTGAAGCTAGCTCTGTAATCTTCGGCAAGCACCATAGGCCTCAGTTGCCTGGTCTGTTAACAGAGAGACTGAAGTAGGTGTTCTCTGTTTCTTTGTAATTTTTATGATTTAAAACTCCCAAATCCCATGAGTGTTATAACTAAGTTAAATAGATGATTTGGTCATCTAGGCCAAAGCAGTCGCTCTTTTACAGTAGATTTAAGTGAAACCTACTGTAAGCATAATAGATGTTCTTCTGAAATGCCTTGTTTCTTTGATCTGGGTATTATCACACTTCACATGGATTTTCATACCTATGGTCTCATTGTAACTTGAGTTTTTTATCCAAAACAATTGAGGATATACATTTCTATGCTATATTAAGTACATAATACTGAAGAGAGAGATGTAATTGACTGGCAGGTAAATAGATTTTAGTTGGAATATTGTATTTTTTTTCTTGAATAAGAAAAATACTCCAAGATTATTGAGTAAAGAAAAATGACAAAAGGAAGTTATTCAGCATATTTTTTCACTGAATCATCATAATAATTTCTCAAGTAAATGTGGAGAACATGTCTAAGCTCAACTACAAGTTACATCAAGACAGTTGGGGAATCTAAAATTAATGCCTCGAACCATTAGAAAACTTTTAACTTAGAAATACTTCACTCACTATGTTGCCCTCCACCCTCACAGTGTCCTAGGTCATTGTGATATGATGTAGAACTGCTACTTCCATGTATAAATGAAGCAACTGAGGGCCAGAGAACAGTCCAGAAGCATACAAGGAGTTTTGTGCTAGCAGCACTTGTTTCTGGAGTTGAATTGCCAGCTTCTTTGGAAACCTTGCTGTAGTCTCTTTAATTGATGTGACATGCATCCTCGCCCTACCCCCATCCCCAGATATAAAAATGCAATCTGCATGAACCATGCTAGATAAAGTTCCTGTGGCTCCTGAGTCAGACTACCATAGACCTGGGACAAACAAATCCATGTAGTCGATCAAATTCTGAGAGTAAGGAATTAAGACTCACCTGCTCACTGAGAGGAGAGGAAACTTCTAGGACTCTTCAACCAAGCAGCCATAATCCTGAATCAGCCATTTGACTCCTTTGTGTTTTGTGTTCTTGCACATAAAAATGCAAGCATTGGATTAAATACACGTTAGCTTTTTGAGTTGACATCAACAGTTCAGGTGAGCTTCATTGCAGGCAACATAGATAAAAGGCAATAGAATTAGAGAGGCATTATCCAAACCTTAGCCATAGATAAGGGGCTGGGAACTCTCTGTTGTGGTCTGAAAAATGGATTCTAGAATTTATTGTCGACTTCTGAGAACATCAGCCCAATGTGTTGTGGCTTCAAAGGTCAATAAAATGATAAGTATTATCCAAAAGGGTATTGTAAAACACAAAGAAGAACACATTCACCATTTACTAGGAAGCAGGACGGTGTATTCCCTTCTGAAATGCCCTGTTCTCTTGGTTGCTGCCCCATTTCAAAACAGATTGCCGGGTCTGAGCATATGTAGAAGGGGGGGAATCCAAATTGCTTTCAGCATGGGAAGCAGTAATCACTGAAGGACAGCCTAAAATGGTTTAAATTACACTACAATTATGAAAAAGCAATTCTGTGCCATTAGCCCTCCATATAATATTTAATAACATCCCTTAATTTAGTTATGCATACATATTTAAAGTCTCAGATTAAATAAATTAAAGTGTTACATTAGGAAGAATGTTTCTTCTAGTGCTCACGGTTCACGAAACAATTATCCTCCAACTCTGCAAGCGCACCTTGAGTTTTGGATGGCTTTCTGTCATGAAAGTCGCGTTCTGAGTCATCAGACACAGTTTTGCATAGAGCATCCTACTACCAGCAAAGCCTTTTGAGGTGCAATGATTTTTAAATCCATGTCTCATGCTTCATCACAAATTACCTTCCAACTCACAAGTGCCCATTCAATAGCACTTAGAAAATGGACCATTTCATTCATCTTATAATTATACTTAAGATAATTATGACAGTATTTGATACGCTTTCCACAGAGTACCCACTTATCTGAGCTGCTTTTTAAATGTGTCCATAATAATCTAAAATACTTGAAATTCTGTTATTATACCCCCCAGACAAAGTGACTATACCCAAGGTCTTTGACTTCTTTTATGTTAATTATTTCACTAAATGTTTTCTCTAAACAACAAATTTCAGCATCAATTGAAATGAATTAAGGATAGTTTATCTAGATTTTAAAAGATAGTCTTTTGTCAGTTTCAGAGCAGTGCCTTTCACATGAAGAAATGCCGGTTTGAAGGCAAAAGCCATCCCCTCTTTCCCAAGAGATAGAAGCTTGCTAAATTTTAATTAATTTTATAAATTAATATTTATATATTAATTATGAATGGTGATATGATAGTTAAGGGTAACCTTTGGTAATATCTTTGAAATATTGTTTCACAGTACACTAACTGTGAAACAGGTTAGAAAGTATTCCACATATTGTCATATGATAAGCAAGAATATCTTAGTCAATGCCAGAACACAAATATGGTAATGGTCCTATATGACAAAGAGTCTGAAGTTTTCTTACTTACTGGAGGCTTGCAAACTGCTGTGACACCACAAACAGCACATGACTTTTACAACCAACTATATAAACATTTAGCACTTAGGATTATGTATCTAAGATATTATTTGGCGATGATAAATTCTAACATTGGTTTACTTATATATATATTACTGTGATAGTTAATCTCAGTTGCTAACTTGATAAAATATAGAATCACCTAAAAGATGTACCTCTGAGCATTTCTGTGGGAAACATCTTGATTAAATCAATCAAGATGGGAAGGCAGATCCATCATAGTTGACACCTTCCCTAGTAGGAACCTTGGACTATACAAAATGGATCAACATTAGCATTCATCATTCACTGCTTCCTGCTCATGGATACATGACCAGCTACTTCAAACACCCGCCATCTTGCTATACCTATCATGATGGACTGTACGCTGGAACTGTAGAAAAGGCTAAAAACCCTTCCTTCCTTAAGTTTCTTTTGTAAGGATATTTCGTGGCAGAAACATGAAATGAAACTGTGACAGCTATTTTCATAATTACTCTTCATGGCACACTTTATTTTTCAAAACACAGTTTACTATAAAATATATGACATATTGTCCTGGTAGCCACTTGATTTCCTGTTCATTATCTGACTTATTTGTATTATTTCTTTGTTCTTTACTTAATCACATTTTGTTTTGCTTTTCAAAACCCTAGAGAGAATAACACACACACACACACACACACACACACACACAACCTGTATTTAATAAGCATTATTACATAGGTTTGTGTAATATACTTTATGATGTTCTTACACTAAAGAAGTTACCTAATAAGTCTCTCAGAATGAATCCACAGTACTGAGCCTCTCTAGAGAGCCAGTCATGTAGTTCCAACCTGAACTAAGGGGTCTGACAACCAGAGAGCTAATGGTGTAAGTCTTAGGCAGAGAGAGCAAATTTTTCCTCCATCTTTTGATTCTATTGACAATCTCAACAGATTGCAAAATGTTCACCCATACTATTCAATCCAACATGCTTACTCGCTCTAAAGATCCAAGTGTCAAGTTCAGCCAAAAGTACTCTCTCTAGTCTTTCTTTGTTTTACTTTCTAGAAAAATCTCTAAAAAATGTTGTACAACTATAGTACTATGTCTATTATTTCTGTCTCTCTTTTGAAACTTTATAGATGCGGTACTCTCTGTCTTTGTTCCTTGAAATCCTTACTTATTTTGTGAGGATATTAATTATATTTTGAAGGGGTTTTCCCCCTTATCTACATGTTTGTTTCCTCTGGGTCTTCTTTTTTTTTCTTTTTGTTTTAGCCCTTCACTTTCATATTGGTCTATTTCCCCAACTGTCTGACAATATTTGGCTTTCACATGTAAGAAGGATCACAGGCTTGCGTGCAAAGGTTGAACTTGCCCTTGGAGGTTTCTTTATAAGATGATAGGAAAGTAAGGTTGACATTCAAGGAAGAAATAAATTTCAATGTCTGAAGAGCCTTTCTCCAGAGGCAAATCTTCCATTTACTGTGAGCTTAGCCCAGACAGAATAAAGGAATAGGGTTCCTGCTTCTGGCTCCTGCCATCTACAAAGTGACTATCACACACACAAAAAAATATGGACCTATTGTAGTTTACACTGTATTTGTTTAATTCCTGGGTTTTAGCCCACATGTGTCCTGTCTTTTCATATACAGTCTTGTCCCAGAGATTGATATGGCTGCTATACAATTTCTCCACAGTATATACCTTTCTTCTACCAGGGAAGAAAGAGAGATGTCCCCCTGCCCCTAATGAATGGGTAGGAGGTGAGACCAGTTACTCCATCTACAAACTCTCAAGTCCATGTTTAATAGGATGCCTCATCCCCATCTTCCATATATGCTTCCAAATGCTGGGTGTTGCAGAGTGTTGCTGATATTTATTCTATATCAGTGTCCCAAATAAAAGACACTAGTTTCAACTTCACACAGTCCACACAGTCCATCAACACATGGCTTTCTACTTCCTTCAAAAAAAAAAAAAATGCTAAGCTCTACCACCTAGTGTTTGCTATTGTCTCTTCTATTTTTTTTCCTGTGGGTTAATAGTTTGTATTACATTTTACTTTTTAAAACATAGGTTGTTGTTAGGGCTAGAGGGATGGCTCCGCAGTTAAGAGCACAGACTGCTCTTACAGAGGAACTATGTTTGATTCCTAGCACCCACATAACAGCTCAACTGATACAACCATCTGTAACTCCAACTCCAGAGGATCCGATGCCCTCTTCTGGCCTCTTTGGCCCACTGCATAGACACACAATATGCATCGACATATATGAGTGTAAAACACCCAGATACATAAAATTAAAATAAATAAAATCTTTAAGATTTATCTTAAAACTGGAGAGGTGGCTCCGTTGATAAAGAACAAGCTCATAATGGAAATTATGAGTTCAGTTGCCAACATCAACTACTGACTCTCCAGCCGCTAAATAATAATTCTTTATTATTGTTATTATTATTATAGTTACGTTTGTGTATGTGTGTTGGAGATGGAAGTGGGAGTTATGTACATATGTCAGTAGAGACTAGAGATGTCTCTGTAACTGGAGTTACAGGTGCTTGTGTTTGGCCCAACAAGAGTGCTGGAAATTTAGCTTAGATCCTCAGAAGAGCCGTATGAATGCTTCACTGCTAAGCCATCTCTTTAGTCCCACCTTTTGCTTTTCTAGTGGACTTTATGTTTTAGGTATGTATATGTATGTGTGAGTACATATGTGTACCCTTGATATTTGACTGGTCAGGTTGCTTAATTCTAGCCTACTTCACAATTTTTCTGCCAAAAAGTTAGGGTTTAAAGTCAGTGCTCAAGTGCTTTAAAATGTTACTTTATCAGCTACAGGTGAATAGGCATGTAGAGAAGGAAAATAAAAAGAATACTATGGAATTCTTATTTAGAATTAAGAGAATACATGATTTGAGGAGTTTACAACTTAATGTAAGTAAGCTTGCAAAATCGTCTTGAATTTTGGTAACAACGTAAGTCGGGGGAGAAAGAGAGACAGACAGACAGATATATAGACACAGAGAAACAGAGATAAAAATGAAGTGTACCATCATTAAACTATCAACAGTGGACAGAGCCCATGTAGTAATACAGAGCCTTAGAAGAGCATGCTACTCTGATACTATAGCAACCACCATGCTTTGCCCAGATGCCACACAGTGTACCCCTCATACTCAGCATTTTCCTGGATGACAGCATTTTGAGAGTAGCAAGGAAGAAGAGTGGTGATGGGGAAATAGTCAGAGTCCTGTACGTTTTGCAGGGAAGTAATTATACTCTCAACAGCCAGGGGAAGCTTGGGCCCCTAAGATTGCCCAAGTGATGTGCAGGACAAACAACTGGAAATAGTTCTAACTTGGTGACTGAGGGAAAGAGATGTGCTCCAAGCCTGCCAGCAGACACTACCAGGCTAGCTGAAAAGAGCCGTCTGGGATCTCTGGGTTCTGCCCACAAATGTGCCAAATACTGAGCCATTAATACATTTGATTCTAGCCACAGACTCTTTCTCTACCATAAGGTAGTAAATGATTAAGCTCTATTTGAAAGCAGACATTTTGCATCTTCTTAGTGGCCTTTAGTTTTCTGAGCTGTTATCTAGGAAGTGCTTAGAGAATCTGTTCTGCTCCCATCTGAAAATGCGCTGTCATGTAAACACAGTCTGTCTAATAGTCAGAAAGTGTTGCTTACCTTTGGTGTGCCATTCACTTTTAAATTAAAGTGTCAGGTGATAGCAGATAAAGCTTCTTGCTTCTTCAGTGTCCTTGTCACTTGGGCTAGTGCAAGCTCTCATTCCTGCCAGTTTACAAGAGCAGCCTTCTGTCTACCCTCAGCAGCAACCTTCTCCTTGATGCAAATCTTGTCTATCTGACTTGAAGCTTATGCTCTTTTCATTACACAGCACTGTCTTCCTCTGCCTTTCTGGTCAGCTCCTCTGATATCATACTGGAGGGAGTACACCTCAGGGTGAAACCCACTGCCACCAATACATATTCTCTAAGAATTAGACACACACACACAGAGAGAGGGGGAGAGAGAGAGAGACAGAGAGAGAGAGACAGAGAGAGAGAGAGAGAGAGAGAGAGAGAGAGAGAGAGAGCTTCCATCCCTCATGCTGAACAGAGACCATAGAAGTCCATTTTGTTTACGATTGTGTTCTTCCTATAGAATTCACCACATAGCAAGTGCTTAATCAATGTGCGCTTTACAAAAGCAAAATACTACTTTATAGATGCCATAATTTATAAATGTATAATTCTCTTGAATAGCTCAGGGAACGCAAATTATGGGATTGACTGGGTAAACTGTAGTGGGCCTTGGTGGGTTGCTGCATGTAAGGAAGATTAAAAAGCAAGGTAACAGTGCCAGTTAAGACCAGTGGACCAGGTAAGTCATTACCTAGTCAACTACAGATTTGGAAGAAAGATGAGTTAGAAGCTACTTGGGTTTAAAGAAAATGAAACATTCAAGAAGCATGGACAGCAGACACATGGTGTACTCTATGAGGCCTGGCATCAAAGGGACATAAATAATTTACTGTTTCTCTTCACTTCTCATTACCTGCTCATTCAGACTGTCCATGTACTTTGGCTTCTTGAGAACAATTTTGTAGTTTTATTTGCAGATTTTTAACTTGGGGATGTTATTAAAAAGGCCTCTTTGAAGGTCAACTGTGAATGGCTAAGTCCAGTTATTGCAATCTCTGGGGGAGAGAAGGAGATGGTTTTGATATGTTCTTAGATTTGGTTTGTGAGTATTTTATTGAGTATTTTTGCCTCAATGTTCACAAGGGAAATTACTTTGAAATTCTCTTTCTTTGTTGAGCCTTTGCATGGTTTAGATATCAGGGTGATTGTGACCTCATAGAATGAGTTTGGCAATGTTCTTTCTGTTTCTGTTTTATGGAATAGTTTGAGGAGTATTGATATTAGCTCTTCTTTGGATGTTTGGTATAATTCTGTGTTAAAACCATCTGGACTTAGGAATTTTTGGTTGGGAGACTTGTAAAGACTGATTCTATTTCCTTAGGAGTTATAGGACTATTTAGATGGTTTACCTGATCTTGATTTAACTTTGACAAGTGCCGCTTTATTTGAGTTTTTCATTTTTGTGGACTAGAAACTTTTGAAGTAAACTTAATAATTCTTTGAATTTTCTCAATGTCTGTTATGTCTCTTCATTTCTGATTTTGTTAATTGAGATACTGCCCCTCTGCTTTTCAGTTAGTTTGGAAAGTCTTGTTGATTTTCTCAAAGAACCAGCTCTTGGTTTCTTTGATTCCTTGAATTGTTCTCTGTTTATAATCTATTAACTTCAGCCCGGAGTTTGATTATTTCCTGCCATCTACTCCTCTTGGGTGTTTTTTTTTTCTCTCTCTCTCTCTCTAAAGCTTTCAGGTATACTTTTAAACTGCTAGCTAGTATGAGAACCCTCTAATTTCTTTATAAAAGCACTTAGTGCTATGAACTTTCTTCTTAGCACTGTTTTCATTGTGCCCCATAGATTTGGGTATGTTGTGCCTTCATTTTCATTGAATTCTGGAAAGACTTTAATTTCTTCCCTGAGGCAATGATCATTGGGTAGAGAGTGGTTCAATTTCCGTGAGTGTGTAGGCTTTCTATTGTTTCTGTTGTTGTTGTTCAACTTTAATTCATGGTGGTCTGATAGGATACAAGGATGTATTTCAATTTTCATGTATCTATAAAGGCTTGCTTTGTGACCAAATATATGGTCAGTTTTGGAGAAACTTCAGTGAGGTTCTGAGAAGAAGATATATTCTTTCGTATTTGGGTGAAATGTTTTGTAGGTATCTATTAGGTCCATTTGATTCATAACTTTTGTCCTATCTTACACCCATCAGAATGGCTAAGATTAAAAACTCAAGTGACAGCACTCGCTGGTGGGGATGTAGAGCAAGGGGAAAATTCCTCCATTGCTCGTGGAAATGCAAACTTGTACAATCATTTTCAGAATCAATTTGTTGGTTTCTCAGAGAACTGGAAATAGTTATATTCTAAGACCCAGCTATAACACTCCTGGGCATATAACCAAAAGATGCCACACTATACCACAAGGACACTTGCTCAACTATGTTCATAGAAGCTTTATTCATAATAGCCAGAAACTGGAAACAACCTAGATATCCTGATGAATGGATAAAGAAAATGTGGTATATCTACACAATGGAATACTATACAGCTATTGAAAATAAAGACATCATGACATTTGCAGGTAAATTGTTGGAACTTGAGAATATCATCCTAAACCAGGTAACCCAGACCCAAAAGGACATGCATGGTATGTACTCACTTATAATTGGACATTAGCCATAAGGTACAAGATAGCCATGATACAATTCACAGACTCAAAGAAACTAAGTAATAAGGAGGGCCCAAGGAAGAATATGTGAATCTCACTCAGAAGTGGAAAGAAAATAGTCATTGGAGGTAGATAAAGATATGGATCTTGGTGGAAAGGAGGGCGAGGAGGGGAATAGGGATGAGGATCAGGTGTGGGAGAGGTGTGGGAGAGGGAGCAAGAGAGAGCTGGGAGTGAGATAGAGATCCATGTAGCCATGACTGAGACTAGTTGAAGACCTGAGATGGAGAAGTTCCCAGAAGTCTATGGGAATGACCATAGCTGAGACTCCTAGAAGCAGGGGATATGGAGACTGAAGTGTCCAACTCCTATAGCCAGGCAGGACTTCCTGTGGAGGGTGTGGGGTAGCAATCCACCCACAAAATTTTCAACCCAAAATTTGTCCTGCCTACAAGATGTATGGGGATAGGAATGGAACAGAGATTAAGGAAATGGACAGCCAGTGACTGGCCCAACTTGAGACCCATCCCATGGGAGAGAACCAACCCTTGACACTATTAGTAGTACTCTGCTATGCTTGCAGACGGGAGCTGAGTATAACTGTTTTCTGAGAGGCTTCATCCAATAGCTCATGAAAACAGGTGCAGAGACACACAGCCAAACATCAGACAGTGCTCAAGTAGTCCTGTGGAAGAGTTCAAAATAGGATTGAGCCAGAGGGATCAAGGACATCACAGAAAGACCTATAGAGTCAAATAACCTGGGGCCATAGGGGCTTACAAAGGCTGAACCACCAACCAAAGAACATCCAGGGGCTAGATCTAGCCGCGCGCACACACACACACACACACACACACACACACACACACACAGAGAGAGAGAGAGAGAGAGAGAGAGAGAGAGAGAGAGAGAGAGAAGCAGATGTGTAGCTTGATCATCATGTGGGTCCCCTAACAATTGGAGCAGAACCTATCTCTATCTTGGTTACCTGTCATTGGATCCCTTTCCCCTAACTAGACTGCCTGGTTGGGCCTCAGTGGAAGAGGATGTACTTAGTCCTGCTGAGACTCTATACCCAAGAGCAGAGTAGTACCTAAGGGATACTTCCACTTCTCTGAGGGGAAGAGAAGGAGGTAATAGGGGAGAAATTTGTAAGAATGAGAGTGGGGTTGCTGAGATTGGGATGTAAAGTAAAGAAATAAATTAATTAATGAACGAAATAGGGAGATGCTTCCCTGACCCACTACAGTACACAGTGAAGAATGATGACAGCAAGCTGAGGAAGGGAAACGACTTCACAATGTGTTCTGTGAACAATGAGATTCAGAGAAAGACAGTATCAGAGTAGGTTCCTGTCTGCTCAGTGTCACTAGGACCTATGGTGCTTACTCTTCTCAATGACTTGTGCACCAAGCGTGCTAGCTCATTCCCCACTGCAAACAGAAGACTGTGATTTTCCTTTGTCCTGATGACTACATCTGCTGAAGTCACAACAACAGAAACAGAAACCAAAATGAGAAGCAAGATAAAGTTACACAAGATACTTCCTACCTAGCATGAGATGCTGCTCAATGTCAAAATTCTGTGTTATAAAGTTGATTGTATACCAGGCAGTGGTGGTGCACGCCTTTAATCCCAGCACTTCAGAGGCAGAGGCAGAGGCAGGCAGATTTCTGAGTTCGAGGCCAGCCTGGTCTACAGAGTGAGTTCCAGGACAGCCAAGGCTACACAGAGAAACTCTGTTTCAAAAAACTATATATATATATATATATATATATATATATATATATATATATATATAATAAATTATTATGTCCACCCTAGTTCTTCGCTAGACTTGATCTTAACCAAAAGGCTGAAAAAGCGATATCTTTGCAGAAAAATGCATAAATCAAAGATCCTCTCTTCCCACCTCACTTTCCTTCTGTCTCCTTGTCTTACGTGTTTCACCGATTCACCCTCCTTATCCTTTCTTACAAGTCTCTGTATTTATCCTTCTGGTTTTCTCATACTTGGATTTAAGGTAAAGTTTATCTAGGTATAATGCATACAAAATATATCCACTGGAAGTATGGATTTTGACAAGTCTTGTCAAATGTGTATACCAGTTAACACTAAAACAATCACATCATGATTAACCACATACTGAAAAAACACATCCCAATCATCCTCAAAAGCCTTGTGCCCATTCCCAGGAAATCCCTGTATCTATGATCCCTGTAAACTATGAATAGGTTTTTTTGTCATTACAGATTATATTGGCCCTGTCTATCTTTTTCTGTACCTGGGATCAAAAGAGATATCCTCAGTTGCTTCTGCTCCCTTACGCTGGACATAATGCACCTTAGACTCAAATGAGCCTTTACATGTTAATTTCCATCTTTTTACACAATAATATTTTGTGGTATGAATTTATAGACTACATGGTAAGTTTATGTTTGCAAGAAATGTCCAACCCATTTCAAAATGAGAACACACATTTGTTCCCGCTAGCACAGTGTGAATACCCCTTTTACCTCCTACCTTTGCAAGTTCTCCGTATTGTCAGTCCTTGTCATTTAAACCACGCTAACAGACACATGCTAGTATCTTTGTTACCTCAAAAGATCATGGAAGCTTCCGCTCAGATTTCAGAAAAACAGTCTTCAAAGCCTTTGACAGGGTGAGAATCTATAGCAGTCCCTTGCTTGAATGGGTGATTTGTGAATCTATGACAGGAAAATATAACCAGAAATAGAGACCCCCCCCCCCCCATAGTACTGAAAACATCACAAGTAGTAGATATCTACCAAAAAAAAAAAAAAAAAAAAAAAACTGAAGGCACCAAGCAAGTCAGCTGTGTCAGCTATATACAGCAAAAGTACCAAGATTAGAATGGCCCAAGCCTATGTGGATGTGGAAGCCCTGAGGATTGAAAGTGTGAACAGTTAGTTACTTTTGCATAGCTGTGACTAAAAGTCCTGACATAAACAATGTAAGAGAAGAAGTATTTAATTTGACTTGTGCCTTCAGAGGATTCAGGTCCAGGATGGTCAACTCCTTATGTTTCTGAGTCTATGGTGAGACAGTACCATGGTAGAGGGAGTGTGTCCTAGAGCCCATTCACTTCCCAATGGACAAGAGAAAGAGAGACATGGAGGAGCTAAAGATATCCCCAAGATCTCAAAAGCCTTTGGAAAGATCCTTCCTATCCAAATCACCATAATTTATTCATATTAGATTGTTTTCTTACTGACCTATTTCTGTTTTATTGCTACAAATCTTTGCCAGGCATTTATTTTTCTAAGATTTAATTTCAATTAAACCAGTAACTTTAAAATCAGTATCATTAATATAAAGCCTAAAATTTTTAAATAAATATCTCAATAAATATTGGCTTTAAAGAACTCTGAGTTAAAAAAAAATATTCATTTTCTCATCATCAGATTTTTCTGTTTCATCTTTTGTGCTTAACATTTTACAGAAAAATATTTTTTAAATACTTTGTGTGCTAAAGAATAAAATCTTGCTCCAAACTGCAGTTCGTTTTATAAGAACAATGAGGTAGTTTTGAGTATTATTATACCTGCAATGTAAGAATCCTTATTTTTTCTGTGAAGGGCTTGTTACATCAGTAAAGATTTTTTTAGCATTTAGCATCCTAAGCTTCCTATTGTAACTACTCAAGTCTACCATTCTAGGACAAATTGTATTGTCATGAACAATACATAGGCAATATGTTAATGAATAGATTAGATGAGTTAAAAACAAAACTTACTTATAAAAAAAAGAAGTGAGCTGTATTCAAAGTCCTGACCCAAACTGTAGTACACATACATACACACACACACACAAACAGAGAGAGAGAGAGAGAGAGAGAGAGAGAGAGAGAGAGAGAGAGATAACATTGATAGTTTTTTTACAAATTGTATTCCCATCACTTTACTCTATTTACAAAATGATCGAATTCTGTTGCTCTTTGGATCAATGTTCATGTGTAACTTCAGTGTCCTTCAGTTAAATTTACAGAGAAAAAGGGGAAAAAAAGAAGAAAGGAAAGGAAAAAAATTTACCAAGTGGGAGGAATATTTTATTCCCCTCCCAATCCATCCTCCGACTATTGCACATCCCACACCTCTTCTTCCTCCCACCCCCCCCATCTCCACAAGGATGTCCCCACCCTATACTACCAGACCTCTAAACAATATATTTTAAGGTCCAAACTGTGGTTAACTCTCACCAGATATGACATAAATCCTAGTCAGCTGTCACAATGAAAACTGGGTGGATCAATTCAATCTCACCAGTCCCATCAGAATGATCATTCTAAATGTGTGTGAGTCAAAGAGCAAAATTAAGACCTCTGTATGTAAAGAGCACCCCAACATCTATAAAAATACTACTTTGATTTAAAAAAATATGCTATTAAGAACATGCCTATAAGCTTGCAAACAAATTACTCTTTGGAACTGGCCTTTATGTGATGTAACACCTGCAGTGTTTAATGGCTAATCATTGTCACTCCTTGAATTTAAAAATCTCTAACATTCATAACACTGAACATATGATGCAGAATTTTACTCATTTCATGGTAGCACCCCAAATTGGTTCCTATCCTCAGGTCCTTGAAATTTCTCAATTCAACCACGATTCTTTCAAACTCTTCGCAAAAAGCTTAGCTCCTTCTAGAGCCCACAGAATACATTCACTATGTATGGTGTGGCATGCCTGTAGTCACAGGATTTGAGAATCAGGGGGAGGATAATTGCAAGTTAGAGACCAGCCTGGGCTATGCAGACCAACCTAGGGTACATGTTGAAACCCTGCCTCAAACACCAAAGCCGTAGAAAAACAAATGTTTAAGTAAAAAAATAAAATACACTGGGTATGGCAGTGCACCATATTTTAATCCCAGCAGACAGAAGCAGGATCTGTGTGAGTTCAAAGCTACCCTGATCTATACAGGAAGTCCAGCCCACCCAGAGCTACGTAGTGAGATTCTATCAACACCAAAAATAAATAAATAAATAAATAAATAAATAAATAAGGTTGAAACATTGAGATTGAGACTTATTGGAGCAACTCATTAGCTTACTGGTCTGGTCTGGAAACATTAGTCTACCTAGGGCATCTCGTCCCACTGCTAGTTTCTCTTTTTCACCTCTGACTTAGATTCAATGCCTACTTTTCCTTCTCATGACAAACATCAGTGATATTTCTGGCAGTGAATCACTCATTTTATAAGATCTATCTCCTTTGATCTTTACAACATAAGGACTTTGCACTATAAAATATCTAACTTGTATTCTAAATTCCACGTAAGGAAAGTGACGGAAAGGCTATCTTCATGCTTACACAGGGATTATGAGTCCCGTTTTTGAGTGTGGAAGACAGTGCCCCATGACATAAAGAATTTGTAGTCATATATAAAGACCTAGACATGTGAATCCAAACAGTAACATAGAATCCATACCACCCGTGATGAGCCCAAGAGCAGTGAGCATCAAGGAAGAGTGGTGCCTGAAGGACTTAGGTCTAAATTTTTCCCTTTATGACAACATAATTTTCAGGACAACATTCAGGTTTTTGCCCTGATGTATGCGTTAAACACTCAGGTACTGCAAGTGCATATCAGGCAAAGCAGCTCAAAGGGAAGATGAGAGAGAGTCCAGTCACAGCATATTAAAGGAGCGGGGACAGCTGAGGACAGCACACAGGTGAACCAGGCAACCCTTTACAGTGTCAAACTGTATCTGCTATGGTCACCATGCTATTTCCCTCTGTCATACAAGTTCATAAAGATGCATGTTATATAGCAAAGGAGAAAAAGGTCAAAATTACGTCAGGGGACAGCCTTCCTGTTCAATGTGTCTCTGGTGTTTTTACCAATATGTGTTAAACAGGCATAGGAAACGATTTGAACTACTCAAAATGTAAAACCTATGAGATGCACAAACACCAGGACCTTGGGGGTCACTAGACTCTGAAACTGACCATACCATGGCAGCTGGTTTCTTCCAGATCTTCTGCAAGCCTCCTTGTGCAGCCTCTTCACCCTGCAGTGGCACCTTCTGTCAAATGCTTCCCACGTTTGTCATCAAAATGTTTTGGCAGAAGCATCATCTTTAGGTTTTGACATAATTCCGAAGAGAGACTTTTTCAATTATTACTAATGGAACATTATGCTGCTCTTTGGGAACTTCTGCATGAATAAAAAGGGTCATTAATGACAGCTACTCTCAGGCGGAAATATGAGTCAGTACTTGGTGCAAGGTGCTTTTTTTAAAGCACCTGGTAATTTCCCACTCCTTCACCACCTCTGCAACTCAAACAGTAAGTTATTGAGGTGACTATTATAAAGTCAGCGGTATTGATTCTCTGCAGGTGAGTGCTATTTATTCTCTAGTGTTTTGTTTCTCGTATTACATAATAATGTCTCACACACTTAGAACCCTTTTCATTCTTAAGTGTTTTGCCAGCTTGGATACTTTCTGCCATGTGGTGGAAGGAAAAGCTTTTGTAATCCCTCTATGACTCACTTTCGTATGGACAAAAGACTCAGGCTACTGCACCAGCTTGTGAGGAAGGTTCGCCTGTTCACAGTGACCTGAGAGATTACTGTTAAACACTACTTATGCCTCTGAAGTTGTCAAGTGAACGTCCAGGCTCAAGTAAGAGAAAGAACAATCATTTTTAAGGACTTGCTTAATGTACCTACATAATGATTCCCACCTCTTAAGCTAACACTAAGTTCAACCTATGAAACTATAAAGTGTTCATCTGACTATCCTGTCCCTGAGACAGATGAACTGCAGCTCATTGCTTACACCAATGACTCATAATCTCCTTTCCCTAAAGTGACAAACTGTGCAAAAAAGAAAAAACTATATATGTATGTATATATATATATACACATATGTGTGTGTGTGTGTGTGTGTATCATGTGTGTTACATATATTGGTAGTTATAACTCCTCCCATTACAAGTTAATTACAACTTATAAAACTAGAATAATTTTGCACCAACTATAATCTATTAAAAAAAAAAAAAAAAAAAAAAAAAGGAGACCAGCTACACTCTTGATCACTTACCACTAGTGGCAAATTGTGTTTGATATGACTCCTAAAGCACCAAAAGTAACAGTTTGCCAAAATTGTCTAGTGATCTTGAAAATGGTGGACATGTTAGTTCATTGCTAAGAAAACTCATGGGTCTCTTCCCCCTACTGGCTTTAATAAGAGTTTGGTATAAGAAAACAAAAAGATAATTTGATGTGTCCACAATTCAGCTGCAATTTAGACAGACTGAAAACATTCTAGGTAGTTGTGAGTTTGTTAATAAGTATTTAAAAGACACAAGAAATATCATTCTCGCAAGAACTACAAAGGCTAAAAGACAAGACATGTCGAGAGAACATAGAAAAGTATAGTCAATAACAATGCAGACTGGGACAAATCACTGTGGATTTTGAAGATTAACTTTGACACTGAATAGCTGTGTGATCTTACTTAACCTTCTTCACCTCTTCCTCCTCCACATGGAGCAGGCTGATACAGACCATACATGGTCTGTATGTATAGTACAGACCATACATATCTGATGCATGTTTTACATGTAAAGCACTAAGATACTGCTCCAGAGGAAGTAGTCAGGCAGCCAGTGTTGGTGACCTTTATTGTTGTGCCATATTGAAATTAACTGTGAAAGATGAACAATGTTGACAGTTTTGTGTCTTTGTTAACCTTAGTTGACAATCTTAAATACCTGTCTTTAAAAGACGTGGAAAATTATTAATGCTGAAAGTCACATTTTTTAATTCCTGAATTTATCCCCCACCTAATAATTAAAGAAGAGCACTATAGATCAAGGTAACTGCTAGGTACTGAAGAGGGAGTGAAACGGTGGTTAATCTTTGTGTAGTTGGTTTCTTCACTATGTCATGCCATTTCTGTTATATATATTATGAAAAGGGTTATAATTTCCAAATCAAAGAAAACAAAGATTCCAAGGCATGTTATGGACATAGTACCTATGGAATAATACTTTGAAATACAGAAGACATTCCCTGTCAGTTAGGAACGTCTACTACTTACTAACATCACTACTTACTGATTAAAAATATGTGGTGCAAATAAGGTAAAAGCTTGTTTTGTGCCTGTCTAATGGATCCAGGTCAACAAATAATCCCAAAACGTCAAAGTCATCATGATTTGGATCCCCAGGTCTTTCTAACTTTCCATTCCATCTCACCTAACATGCATCTTTTCATGATCACTTCCCAGACAGAAATGACAACTAATATTGAAGCCATTGTTCTTAACAGGAATCACAAATGGGTTGAAAATGCAAGAACACCAACCCAGTCATTTCTCTTCCCTCTGAGGAGCTTTCTCAGTGTACCAACTCTGTTTTTCATATTCATACATCTCTAGACAGACCTTAGCTGTGTTGTCGGGCATATTCAACTGCAAGAGAAGCCAGGAAGTATAGTTTATTTTCTATAGAAGCACGATGATACCAAGAACTGAGTAGGGGATATATTTAGAATAGGAGCCTGGTCTGGCTTGTTCCCGGGGCAGCCACCATGTTCTGGATGCTTCTCGGCTCTGACAGGGGCTCCGGCTAGCTAGATGCACAGGCCCTGGCACCCTCAAGATGCCAGAGTAGGGGATGGCTCTGCCATTTCACCACGCTGCATCCACAAAGCTTGGCTGAACCCCAGACAATATCTGCCATCCTCACAATACCCAGTAGAATGAAGATCTTAAAGCTTAAAGATTATTCAATGCATTTTTATATATTTGGAAATGCTCAAATAACAAGATACCCACACAATTAGAATTGTTACCCAATATCTAACCTTTTGATAAGTAGCTACCCAGGACAGCTCTAGAACCATGTATTGCTAGCCTTTTTTTTTTTCCTTCCCTTCCTCTCCTTCTCTCCTAAGTCCTCATTCTGCCTGCCTCTCATACTGCCCAAACACCGAGCTCCACTGCATGTACAATGTAGCAGTAGCAGGAAATTATCCTGCTATAGAACTTAACTCTCTTATAGAAGAAAACACAAAATAAGATATGAAATACATAATGCAAAACCTCTGCTCCAGTCAGAAATTGTCTAGAAATTGTCTAAAATAAAAATTTTTATTCATCAAATGTTACATTTATAATTTGGGGTTTGTGACAATATATTCCAACTATAGATATAAATATAGAGATGGTAGTTTTGACAAAATATAACTGACAAATGTTAGTAGAATACCATACATACTTACATACATACATACATACATACATACATACATGCATACATGCATGTTATGGTAGAAAGTAGTAGACTAATTTGTTTGGCGGAGATTTCAAGACAGGGGAGCATAAATACAAAGGTAATATATTAATAGGTTCACTAAATTTGCTCAGAATTCAAAGAATCATGTGGGAAAATCAACTATTAATCAAAATTTTTAAATGTTAAAAAAATAAGGGTTCCACTTTTTCACAACATTAGAAATTTTATGACTGTAGAACTGGTAAAATTCATATGCCTCACAGGTTCATATGCTCACATGGTTAGTCTCCAGTTGATGAGCTGTCAGGGAAAGTTTAGGAGGAGGTGTGGCCTCGCTGGAACAGGTGTGGTCTTGTTGGAGAAACTGTGGTGTTAGCTTAGGCTTTGTGGTTTTAAAAGCCCACAGTAGGCCCAGTGTTTTTCTCTCTGCCTTCTGCTTACAGATCAGGATGTAGTTCTCAGCTGTATCTACGGAACGATGGCTGCCTTTGTGCCACCGTGCATTCTGCTATGATGATAGCAAATTAACCTGCTGAAACTGTAAGCCAGCCCCCATTTAAATGCTTTCTTTTGTAGGAGTAGCCTTGCTCATGGCATCTCTTCACTGCAACAGAACACCGATTAAGATAATTGGTAAAAGTAACTGTCGAATTATAACAGAAAATATAAATGTTCAGTTTCTTTCATTCTCTTAACTGATTACACAAAGCAACTCTATAAAACAAAACACAGAAAATATTTCATGATTATTAATGCGCACGTGTGTGTGTGTGTGTGTATGTGATGCATACAAATTTCTTACAAAGGTGGAGGCTGGGTCATACTACACTAAAAATTACCACAGTAGTATCTTGAATCCATAGAAAACCAATGAAATGAACCAGAAACAAAAACTGTGGAAAATATTTGAAAAACAAGGAGTATCCTTGCTTTCATTTCTTCTTTTATCTTAAGGTCAAAAAATTCTGTATGTAAAGGAAATATAACAATGTATTATTAAATTTTTAATATTCATGAAAGTGAACATATAAAGCTGATTGTAGTAATATCAAATTTGAATTTGAATTGATTAAATGACCCAATATACAGGCAGAAATTGTCAGGGGAAAAAGTACACATACATTACATTGAAAAGTTCAAATAGACTTTAAGGAAAGGGATGGGAAAATAATATTCAAACAGAGACCACCAAAATCTGAGATAGTTATAATAACAAAGTAGAAAATTTGAATTACTAAGCATTTAAAAAGCTATCTTGAAATAATTAAGAATTCAATTCACGGGGCTGGAAAGATGGCTCAGTGGTTAAGAGCACTGACTGCTTTTCCAGAGGTCCTGAGTACAATTCCCAGCAACCACATGGTGGTTCACAAACATCTGTAATGGGATCTGATGCCCTCTTCTGGTGTGTCTGAAGACAATGACAGTGTACTCATATACATTAAATAAATAATATTTTAAAAAAAAGAATTCAATTCACTAGAAAAATATGACAATGAAAAACATATCTGCATATGGTAAAAAAAAAAAAGTACCAAAATAAATGAAGAAAAACTGGCAGATGAAAAAAGAAATCACTCAACAATACCAGTAGAAACAGTAGTATTCCTCTTCCAGTAACTGATACATCTGGATATAAGATCAAAATAGAAATGGAAGACCTATACAACATTGCAAGAAATAGATGTGCAAAACAAGCCATCACAAATGTCAAGATAGATATCTTCCTCTAAACAAACATCAGAAAATATCTTCTTATAAATGACCATAGAGACTCAGCATACCACATATAGAGCAGTTCAGGGGTCTTTAAAGGAAATGTACCCTTTTAAATGCCTCCATTAAAGCAGAAAAACTGAATCCTAAACATTCACCTCAAAACACAAGGGAGAAAAGAGTAAGCTATACTTAAAGCAAGAGCAAACCAAAGAATTAATAAATATTGGACCTTAAATGTTAAAAATGCATACCTAAAACAGTAAAGAAAATAGTAAGTGAAAGTTGGTGTAAACTAAACATGTTTAGCTAGATGAACCAAGAAGAGAAAACGGAGAAGAATTCAATTTCTCAAATCAGAACCAGTAAAAGGGTCATTACTACCAACACTACAGAAATAAAATTTAAATAAAAGAATAATATACATAATTGCATATTAATGAGATAAGTAACTCAGCTAAGATGGACAAATTCTTAAAAACACACAAATTACCAAAACTGGCACAAGAAGTTACTTATTTCAGTAAGGCTTTAACAGTTAAAAGATTTAGTAATTAAAAATTACACACACACACATACACACACACACACACACAACACCCTTGAGCCGGTTAGCCTCACAGGAGTTATCTGTTATACATTTACCAGAAAAGTCACGGAAATTCTTTGCTGGATCTTTCAAAATATGTGAGAGAAGTTACTATGTATTTTGTTCAACAATAGAATATTACTGAAACCAAAACTAGATAGAAGACTAGAAAACTGTAGGCCGATACCTCATCAAAATGCATATGAGCATGCTCAGTAAAGTATTCTCAAACCACATACAGGAACATACAAAGAGAAGTATACACCATGACTGAGTGGGACTTATCCAAGAAATCCACTTTGGCAAGTTTCACATTTGGAAATAAATTAATGTAGCACAGTAACATTAATCCAGACTGCCTAAACTCTGAGTGATAGTCTATACCCATGCACACACCAACAGTGGCTCATGAACTCAGTAGGTTTTACAAAAGAAAACATGAACTTGGAGAAAAAAAGTAATGAGGGGGTGGGAAGAATTAGATGTGGGGGATGGAGGGAAGATTTGGTCAAAACACACTGTACGAATGTATGAAATTTTCAAATGATTAAAAATATATTAAAAATCATTTTTAAAATAAAAATATAATCTGAACAGATTGAGAAAAAATAGTTTGCTGAAAGCTCAACGTCCTTCTAGGATTAAAAAATAGTCAATAACCAAAAGGTAGAACTTGTTCAACCTGGTAGTGGAAATCTAAAACCCCATAGTTAACAATATACTTCATGATGAAAGGTTTGATCTCTTCATCAGAAACCAGACAGAGATCTCTGTTCTTGCTCATTTACATTTTCTGTAGATTTCAGTCAGGAAAATTGAGCAAAGATGAGAAACAAAGGCATTCATGTTGAAAATTTTTTTAAAAAAATGAAAGTTATTGCTATTTTCAGACAATATAGCACTACTTAAAGAAAACCCTAAGACCCATTATTACAGCTGTTTCATGAAGCAAGGTGCCAATATCCAATACTGCTATATAAAAATAAATTATATTTCAATACATCTGAAGCCAGAAACCTCAAACTGAAACTAAGAAGATAATCCAGTTATCATAGCATCAAGATAGAATAAAATATTTTCAAATGGGCTTACCAAAGTGATTGTGACTCTTACACTCTCTAAAGTATAGGGCATTGTTGAAGGGAATTATGGAATAAGTCAATAAAGAATTACCCCAAGTTTGTGGAGCTGAAGAATGAACACTACTTAAATAAGAGGACGCTCCATCGATAGACAGACTCAATGTAATGGCCATCAAAAGTCCAGATGGCTTTTAAATACTAAAGAGCCAATTTAACAACTCACAGAGAACTGTTAAGGACTTAGACAGGCAGGTCAGTCCTGACAAAGAACCCAGCTAGAGAAGACACATAGTTCAGTATCATATTTACTATAAAGTTACATAGCACTATTGGGAAGCAATAACCTATCAGAAACTGTTTATCTAAATATAAATAAATAATAAATAACAATCCGCCAGGAGCTGTTTCTCTAAATATAAATAAAAGATAGATAGATAGATAGATAGATAGATAGATAGATAGATAGATAGATAGATAGGATAGAATTCTCCACTTTGTATAAGAAAGCCATGTTCCAGTACACGAACACCATGATTCTTCCTACCAGGACTTGCTATAAACTTTATATCGTACCTGATTTTACCACAGACCCTCTAGTATCATTGACTGAATCTTAGACCAGAGCTCTTTCCTAATCCAAGCCACTCCCATCTGTCAGTCTTCTATATCAGCATCTATAGGCCTGAACAGTCTTTTTAAATACGGGGTGTGATATAATTCAAAGGCCTGTGAGATACTGTACTTCTTCCTTATCTGCGTTTTGAAGGTATGTGTGAGAGAGAGGAGGGAGAGGGAGGGAATGTAGGTTCCTGCAGAGGACAAAGAGAACACGTTTATTATTTCAATTTTGAACGTGGAGGAGAGGTTGTGTCTGGAGTTCCTACTTCTGTCCCTTAATGACAACTTTAATACCACAGGCCAGAGACCCAATATGAAAATTATCTCTACTGCCAAATAAGTCATCCTCAATCACAAGCAAGGACACGTGAAGATGACCATTTGGTGGTGCTATAGTCATGGCAGTTTACTGGGTAAAGAAACTTTTTGAGGACTCTATTTGTAAGTTCTTGACCTAATAGGAGGTCATGGTGACTCTTTGGGTGACTTGGTACCCAAAAGAACATCCTGCATTCAGTAGTTTTAGAAACATCTTCACAGATCTTTCCATGGGTTCCCTCATCTTAGTTGATGGCTGTGGGTCTATTCTCTGAAGAAGGATGTGAAATCAAGACAGCATTTCCTTGCATAGAGTCTACAAGGCTTTCAACTAGAAAGCCAGCTTCCCTGCTCACAGTGGCTTTGAGATCTGAAAACTGAATTTGACCCAGAAGCTGAATAGGAAACAAGTACTTTTTTAAAGTTATATTTATTTTCTTATTTATGTACATGTACAACTCTCTCTCTCTCTTTTTCTTGTGTGTGTGTGTGTGTATGTGTGTGTCTGTGTATCTGTGTGTCTGTGTGTCTGTGTGACACATGCCTGCAGATGCCTGTGGAAAATAAGGCTTCAGATACCCTGAAGCTGCCGTTACAGGCAGTTGTGAGCTGCCTGATGCTCGATCCAACAGGTTGAGAACCACTCCTATAGTGCATCCTCGTTACTGTTTCCATCAATCAAGGTCCCTGCAAGAAGCAGATGTCAAAATGAGATAGAAAGTTTAAAACCTTTATCAGAGGAAACAACTATGAAAAATGAAGGAAGAAGGAAAGCTTGTAAGTGACACAAGACACCTGCCGAGGAAGCAAGAGGAGCTGGTAAGAAAGACCTGGGTGGGGGGTAAAAAGGTTCTTCAGAGTATACTGCAGAGCCAAGAGCCCATGCTATGTACTAGAGGAATCCCAAGTCCAGAAGGAATGGGTTGGTTCTAGAATCACTTCCCTGCTCTGTCAGAGGCTGAGGCAGCTTCTGACATAATATTCCAGTGCTTGCAAAGGAGCAGGAAGTGAAGGAAGTCAACCAGCTGTGCTCCTTGCAGCTAGTGCTTTTAGGAGATCCAACTGGCCATCCCCATTGCTTACCACATGGTAGTTTTCTCTATTGTAAGTATGCTCCAATCCCATTAGGAAACCCACTGAACTGCTACCCATTGCTTTCTCCTTAAAGTCAGTTACACAACAAAGTCATATTCAATCAGCATTTGGAAAGTTGATCCTGGGTTTATAACAAATGAAGAAAATGACAGAGTTTATTCAAGTGCCTGTTAAGATTTAGGCTAAGCTCTGGGCTGTTGATACAAATGAGGTAGAGTATAGTACTGGGCCCAACTGCCAGGATGAGACAGACATGAGTGCCCCATGAGAAAGTCAATGGCTAGCTCATTATTGCCTACCCTTGGTCAAAGAGATAAAAGGCAAGGACTTATTCTATTGTAAATCTTGCTAATGCCAAACCAGGAGCAAAAAATTGGGTCTATTGGTGGCTAACATTATCAGTCTTCCTCTTGTTTCTGTTCTCAAACATGAATGCAGATAGAGCATCCCACACCCAAACCCTTTCCCTTTCAGTGACAGACTGTGCTAGCCTATTAATAGCTACCAACAAGCAATCATTGGGGGGGGGGAGAAGTATATTTTATGGTAATCCTCCCTCAGCTGAGTGTCTTTCATCACTACTGTGCATCTTCAGTTCACACAATGTTACTCTGCGGGCAGCACACAGGTCCCATTCTCACAGAAGGAAAATGGTTCCTTATTCCAGGATGGCATTAGGCAGCCCTGATAGTGCCATGTGTTAATGACCTCATTAGATTAGAATCTGTGCTAAGGGGCTTAATTTAAAATGACTCTGATTGTCTTCCAAGTCCTTATTATGAAGAACTCTCAAGGGAATGGCCAAAGTCAGTTTGCCTGATGGAAGAGTGAGCAGAAGGAAATGGCAGCCCTCTCTTACCAGTCCCATGAGGCCACAGACACCACAGAGACTCCAGGTTTAAAGTCAGCTCTTAAAGTTACCACACTGACATAGTCTCCACAACCCTTTGAGTACAAGTGGTAAAAATAATAATAAATTAACTAGAAAAGAGAAATCCAGGCACACAGCTGGCTTCAAACATGGCTGAATTACAGAAATTATTTTCTGTCTTCTCCTTTTCCCACTCTTGTTTTTCCTGCTTTTCCTTTCCTCTTTCCCCCTTACAGCTTTTCCTCTTCATTCCACCCCAAACCCCCAACTCTGACATGGAATGAATGCAGCAGTCGTAGGAAAACATTCTCTGTACTTAAGCCAGTGATGGCAGCCTGGAAGAAGGAGTAGGAAGTTCTTGGTACTTAGGAGCCTACCCTAGGTTACATTCTCACCACCTGCTAGAGATGCTTGAAATAAAACATGGCATAAAAGAATTCTGGCTGAACCACTCAGACTAAGAGCGAATGGGAATGAAATTGTGAAAGAATGAATGAAGTCATAAAGAAGCAGTCGGTCATTCGAGAAAAAAATGAACAAGTGAAGGAGAATGTTTGCTACTCACTAAATTAGTCATGAGCGGCAGAAGCAGACTCGCTTCTCGGGGAGTTCAGGTCTCATAAGGAGAAACTTAGCACATTTAAATAACAAAGAATTCAGTAAGCTCTAAAAAGCGAAATACATTGCTTTAGGCTCAGCAAAGGCTGGTAGGCTCTGTTTGAAAAAGGAATCCTGTCTGAGAGGTAATCCCCAATTTAACCTAGGGGATTCAAGCTATGCATTATAAATTTGTTCAAGAAGTGTCTTTCAAAAGGATAAACTTGTGCTAATACATTACACAAGAGGCTGAGACAAGAGATACCAACAAGTTCAAGGCAGCTTGGACTATCTAGCAAAACCCTATCTCAAAAACATAAAGTAAACTCTTTTCTAAGCCCTAAAAATCCTAATTTCATTCCAGAAACTTCTTCTTTAAATTAACACAAACTTAAATACAATGAGATAGGCTTTGTTCAATTTTTCCTTTGTGCCCAGATCTGGACTTCATAGTTTCCACACATTTACTCATGAAATAAATATTTTATAAATATGTCAATTCTTAAAGTCAGGTCTTCGTATTGTCTGTTGCTTACAAATGAGGAGAGAAAATTTCCAGCCATTAAGTAAAGAGGCAAATACCCTGAAGCCTAATAGATGAGGGGGGATTCAAGCACACGCTGGCTGACTATGCATGCCCTCTTGGTCTTGTTGCCATATAGTTGTTCTCAGCCTCGTTTGCATATATAAATGGAAATAATAATGCTGTACTCACCCCACAGGAATTTTATGAGAATTAGATAATCCCTATGACACATGGAAGGTATCCAATGAATAAACAAGACATGAATATGTGTGAAGGAATTATAGTGTCCTTTTGTGTGATGAGTAAAGACAATGAATTTTAATTAAAAGGGATAGTTTACACATCATATGTGCTCACTTTACCCATGGACAATTCATTTGACTTCATCAACCTTGTCTGACTTTTATCTGCAAAGTTGAAGTTGAGACAATGTGAAAAAAATGTGTTTTATCTTAGGAAAGGTTATCTAAAATAAAATCTAAAGTGAAGCCTTTTAAACTCAAATATAATACACGTATGAGACGCTGATGTGACTGTACAAGGCAATGTAGGACTTGCTTGAGGGTCTCTTCTTGTACTCCAAATGATGACACTTGTACTCCAAATCAAAGTATAATTGGTTGGGAACTCTGCTCTCATCCTACCTCTCTCTTTAGTGAGATGCATTGCTGTGTATGCTTCTAAGTCTACCCCATTTGTGCAACGAACAGAGATAAAACTATATGGTTTGTTTGTGGCTTCTCTACCTTGGTTAGTTCTGGTGAGTTAAGTATGCTTAAAAATGGTATCCTGCTTTGACTAAATCCATTTATGAAAAATAGGTGGAATCTATGGTAGAATTGAAGGGGCTGGGCTGAGAAGAAAATTAGGTCAATATGTGACCTTAGGATAATGGTTCTCAACCTTCCTAATGCTGCAACCCTTTCATACCACTCCTCTTGTTGTGGTGACTGACCCCGCCCCCAACCACAAACTTATGTTGATGCTACTTCATTACTGTAATTTTGCTACTGTTATCAATGATAATATAAATATCTGGTGAGGAATCACAACCCACAGGTTGAGAACTGCTGTCTTAGGACCTTAAAGAAGAGGAGAGACAACTTACCTTTTCCTATATTGTGATTGTGCAGTAAGACCTAAAAGGATTGCAATGTTTTATCTGGGGTAGGGGGTGTGGCCATAGAGTCAGTCTTTTGGGTCCTGTCCCCCCATGCAATACTGTGGCCATACCTATATAGAAGAAAACATATACAGGGCTCATCTGAAATACAAATTTAAATGGGTAGCCAGTATTTTTATTGGATAAAGCTGGCAACAAGTCACTGGGACAGCTTGTGTGTAAAAGAGCCACATTGAGTCAAATAGACAAAAAGAGATTTTTGTTTACAGAGCACCCATGTCACCATTACATGGACCCAAGTCATCAGGTCCAAGTCACATAAACAGTCAACCAAGACTGCTTGTGTGATGAAGGGCGTCACCTCCACACTCAACTGCGTGAGGTAGCCTCGTGTGGGAAGTCTTCTACCATTTATGTAGGGAATGAATGGGTAAGAACTGGCTATCATCTAAAGACATTCTGAAGTTGTCCATAACACAGCCATCAAGGACATTGACCAATGAAAGACCACAAACCAATGGTATGGAGATTTAGAAAACATGAGTAAGCAGAAGTAAGAGAAGGAGAGGTAAGGAAAGGTGAGATTGAGTGGTCGTTTAAGTTGAGTAGAGAGAGGCAGAAGCTGGGCCTTAAAGTCCAGGCTCACTTTCAGCAAAAGCTGAGGTTTATAGGACAAATATTACAGAACCCTTTTGATCTTCTGATTACTGATATATGAACCCACTCCGAGTCAATGAAGTTTAGCTTTGATGGCCAAGAGACACGTTCTAGTGTGTGTCACTATGCGTCTCAGTAATAACTCTGTTGACAGAGATTACCTAAATACATCACTGCTACTTGTAATGTGAGATAATATTGTATCCACCTTGGCTCGCTTAGAGAAAAATATCTTTCAACAGATACTACAGGTTCCATCAGCCAAAAAGGTGGTGTTGGTGATAATGATGGTGGGGATGGTAACAGTGATAATAATGATGATGGTAACCGTGATAGTGATAGTAGAGGCAGTGATGGTAAGAAATATGGTAATAGTGGTGGTGGTAACTGTGGCCATGATGGTGGTCATAGTGGTGATGCTGAATCTGATGATCACAGTGAGAGTGTTGATTTTGAGGAGATGGTGAACATGGTAACATGGATGCAGCCATGGTAACAATGTTATTGGCTATTGGCGGTGGCAGTGATACTGTAGGAGTGGTCATAGTGGTAGAGGTAGATAATTTTGGACAGTGATAGTAACCACGGAGATGGTGGTGGTGATGGTGGTTATGATGGCACAGATAGAGACGGTGTTTATTCACAATAATGTTTACCATGATCATGGTAGTGGTAGTGACCATGTAGTACTGACTTGAGTACAGGCCCCTGCAAACTGAAGGAAGCCAAAGCTCAGATGACAAGATGACCTCTCCAGTTGAGCATTTATAGAAGGAGCAAAAGTGGGTTCCAACCCTCATCTTACTCTGTGCTTTGCATCCGTGCCCAGCAGCACAACCATCCAAAGGAACAAGGCAATCAGTCCACTAAGGTGGTTTGAGGAAGCAGAAGCTGCTTTTCGGGGAATAGAAGAAAGAAACACAGCACCAGAGTGTAGATCTGTTCCCTGGAACAATACAGTATAGCCATTATGAAACAGGAAGCTAAATTTCTAACGGAAAATGTGGCCAGATTTTAATTATTAACAAGTCTGTTTATCTGTATGCCCAGACACACATCATGCATGTAAGTATAGATAAATATCATTCCCACAGTACATCATGGTCTGGCTTGAGTCCCTTGAAGCCAGTGTCCTGCAGTGTTCTTTGTGTACAAGATCTTCCAGGCTTGTTTAGACTCCAGCACTGTCCTAGTGTGGCAATCTCATCCCTGCCTCCCTAGCTTATCTGAATTGAGGTAGAACCAATTAAATCCCTTCCGAGAGCTGATTTCCAACAGATATTTGGACAGGTAGGACAATATTATGCCTGGATTTGACACCAAAGAAATGTCATCCACGTTCCAGCTGCAGCCTAGTGGCAGGGAAGATCATGGCCTGTAGCCTGGCATCAGCGTTTCTCCTAATGACCCCACGTGTTCTGTGGAGAGGAGGATGACAGCCCAGAGCCCTGTGGAATCGAGGGCCTTAGGGGCAAAAGAGCCGTTAGTCTTGTCAGGAAGGAATGACTTCAGCCATGTTAGGCCTGAGGCCATATCGTTATCTGCCTTGCTTTGCTATATCTGGCTCACTTAACTGGCTCGGCAATGCACACTTTTATCCAATCTACCTTTCATAGCGGAAATATAGATGGCTGCAATCCACACACACTGGGAAGCTTGTAATTGCTCTCCAGACCATAGCCGGTATGACTGCAGGGAAGAGAAAAGGGAAGCTAAGGGAAAACAAAAAACAAAAAAAAACGATATAAGTTTACATTCTCATCCACACCATAATGTCACAGAACTCAAGTAAATCATAATTGATTATGAAGTTTATTCAAAACAGTCTGCAACTGAAAATGAAGTACAAGAAACCAGGGAGATGGCATAGTCAATAAAGTGCTTATCACCCAACAGGTCATGAGAATCTGAGTCCGGATCTCTAGAAGCTCTGTGAAAGTCAGTGTGGTGCTGAAGCTGGTTTACTGCTGGAGCCACCAAGGAGCTAGGTGGGTCCCTGAAGCTCATCAATAAACTTCAGATTCATTGAAAGACCCCGACGCAAAACTTAGAGGTGGAAAGCATACCATTAGTTGTTGAGTGTTAAACAGTCAGCCCTGAAAACAAACATACAAGTTACATATGGCCCAAACAGGCTATATTTAGGAATATATATGTATAAACATATACATAGATGCATGAAATGACAATTAGTGAGAAAAGAGCTCATTATTTTAAAAGAGAATGAGGAGAGGTATTATAAGAGTGTTTAGAGGGAAAAGGGGAAGGGGAAATGTAATTGAATTTTTATCTCAAAAATTAGATGTACAGACTAATTAAGGAAGAACATCCCATGCCTACCTCTGACCTACTGTGTTCAACATATGGTCATGTCCACCAGGGCACACACCTACCTATACACACACAATGCAACACATACACAAAACAACACATGCACACACACACACCAGAAAATATAAAATAAAATAAGTTAAGCACAAGCATGTGCGAATCATTTATTTAAAAAAAAAAAAAAAAAAGTACCTGCAAAGGCAAAGTTATCACAGCAACAGTGGGAACTTTATCCACTTTTATTCTATTAATCCTAAAGTGGAGAGAAGAGAGCAGAAAGTGGAGAAAACCAGCAAGTTCATGTAAATTGTGCCCTGTTCTTACCTGTGTAGCTGCTTCAAAAACAAACAAACAAACAAACAAACAAAATCACATAGATGCAACACTCACAGGTCACAGTTCTTGGAGGAAAAAGCTGATTGGATGTCCCAATTTCTTTAGGCATATAATCTACAGCTTGCCAATGGGTCACCATCTAAATAGACATTTGTAATTCCAATATTTGCATTGTGGAAGCTAATTTCCCACATGTCAATGATATTTATGATTACTAAAACTTCAGTTAGATATATCTTAGGTTTTGAATTGATGGAACCGTGAAATGTTGTCCTACTTTGAAGACCAAAATAGAATATGGAAGAGACAAAGAACAGGGACCGATGCTTCTAGCTTCTGTACCTCTATAGTTCTGATGCCAATCTCACCAAGGCATTGCCAGTTGCTTGAGGAACAAGGTGAAAAGAATGTTTTTGTGTTCCATGAGAATTAGTCACATGAGATGTGGGATGATGGGAAATCAGCCAGCAAGACGATACAGTGTGTGCACAGTGTGCCCTGACAGTGCACAGGGCAGAAGGGGGAGCATGGGTTCTGAGCTGGAGAAATACCTCACCAGTTTACATACAGAAGGAAGCAGGAGGAGAAAGCAGGCTGGTGGGGCAGAAGCTGGGTTAAAGCCATTTTCAATAACTCATGAGTATAGAACTTAAGGAGAAAACACAACACAGAGATTCTTCTCTGGGAGGGTGTGTGTGTGAGAGAGAGGGGGGAGGGAGGGGGAGGGAGAGAGAGAGAGAGAGAGAGAGAGAGAGAGAGAGAGAGAGAGAGAGAGAGAGAGAGAGTGTGTAAAACAATAAAGAAGAGATCATGGACTTGGAACAGTGACATGGAAAGAGTTGGGGGCAGGAGGGATAGAAATAATATAAATACAGTATTCATAATGGAATTCTCAAATTTATAAATATCTAAATAAAAAAACAAATAAATAAAATATAAAGGTAAAATAACAGTAGTAATACTATTCTTCCTGGGAAGCTTGCCTCCTGGTACACTGGCTAAAATTTTGGTCAGTCCCTTGCAAGAAAATTGTCAGTAAAGCCTGATATCACTCTTCAAAGTGTCTAGAGGTGGAGTCGTGCCTTTACATCCCCTGACTAAGGAGGTCAGGCCACTCTGGCCACTGGCCACAGTGAGATCACAGAGAACTGATTCATGAGTCCACTTATTACAAGAAATAAAATAGTTTCCACTTGAATAAGCGAAACTTCCTTGGATGTCTCTTTATTGCCGGACTCTGGCAGTGTTACAGGCTTTGTCTTATCAGACGTGCCTGAACTTGGAATTAATTACTAAGGAAAAAGGAATGTACCCTTCATAGGACTTGGTACGTAAGAAGCAGCAGTGCAGGTTCCACGAGGTTGGCGGCACTGCCCCAGCCTGTGCCTCTGCAAAAGCTTTCGGGAACAGTTTTATCTGTGTTGTCTTTTGAAACCTGGGTATAGGTAAGGTCAGGGTCACAGGATGAAATCACTTAAAATATGTAAGCACAAGCGATATGGCTTGCCAGATTCACTGTTTGTAATTGGGGTGGAGAACTGGGAGAAAGCCTATGGCTGTTTACTCCAGACATGATAGTCTGAGAGAAAGGGAGAGAGAGAGAGAGAACAGTTCTGCTCAGCATGGGGAATACTCATTGTTCCTCTGTCTTACACACTCAGGATCATGTGTTTGATAGGTATCTTTTCCTAATCCCTCCAGGGGGATGGAAAATGACCTTTAAGTAAGTGAGTTTAGCGTTAGGGATTTTGCTCAGTTAGGGAGCTCTTGCCTAGCAAGCACCAGACCTTAGGTTCGGTCCCCAACACGGAAATAAGAGAAAAGACGGACAGAACTTAAACAGTGAAATTCCAAATGTGATCTAGAAAACCGTATTTGATCAAGACTTGAATGTGAAGGTAATGTCACATTAATAACAAGCAAATGCCTTAAGCATGTGTGTTGTTGTTTAACATGTCTGAATGACTTTGGGAATAGAACTGAAAACTATAATTTTCTGAGTTTATATTTACAGTCTTGCATAGATCAGAAGCCCAAGATTTTCCTAGGTAAATCTCCACAGGCCTGTGGGTTTTGGTTTCTCCATATATGAGCAAAGCAATAGCCAGCCTGAAAGTTCACATATACTTAACTGAACTCATATGTTTATAAGATTGCTAGGACAGAAATGTTTTAATTCAGAATATATAGAAAAACCTGACATAAGTAAGATAGGGGCAGGGTAGATACTGTACCACACCTTTTATATGCATACACACACACAAACATACACACACACAGGGGGGTGGATGGATCTCACTATGTAGCTCTGCCTTTCCTATATTTCACCTTGTAGACCAGGCTAACTCAAACACACAGATATCTGCCTGCCTTTGCCTCCAGAATCCTGGAATTAAAGGTGTGTATTATCACATCCAGCCCTAGATTTTCCTCAAGACTGAGGAACTGATTATTTCTGACTTATGAAGAAATGACTGATATGTTTGACAACTGAGGCCCTCTTTGGGAACTGTTCCCTTTCACAGAATGGACTAGATTGTAACTTTAATCCTGAAGTTGTATTTCAGTGGTTAGCCAGCTTTGTTTTTGTTTTTGTTTTTGTTTTTGTTTTTCTGGAAATGACATGATAGTAATTACTATATACCCTAAAGATGGCATGGGTACTGTCACAACTGTTCAACATGCCCCTTATGGTGGAAGAGCAATCATGCACATATATGCAAATGTCCATGGTAATGAACCAATAAATCTTTATTCCCAAAAATGCACAGTAAAAAGTTTTAGTCCTTAAATTATAGTCTTCTAGCTGTTTTATTTTTCTGGATTAAAAAAAAAAACTTAATGCTTACATAATTAATTTGATATTACATCAATAATAAGAATCAACTTAACTTCATTGTCCTCTTTACTCACCTAATAATTGGCTGAATAATTGTTTATCACTATGAGTTTGTGAAGGACAAACTGAGAAATTCTACAAATGTTAAGCTAGGTGGGATTGAAGGTATTTACTCAGTGACAGGGTATCTGTCTAGTGTTCAATCTCTAGCACACAAAGAAGCTAGATTGTATTTATTCAGCTTATTTAATTAACCAGACCTAGAAGCATAGTAATAGAAGGGTGTTTGAGTCCTATAAATTAAAACTCCTTTGTTTTAATTTCAGTCAGAACATCAAATATCAAGAAAACAAGTGCTAACACACGTTAGTGAAGAAGAGAATGGAAAGGAGCCTTTATTTGCTGTGGATAGGTATAGCCACCGTGGAAATCACTTTTGATGAGCCTCAAAACTAGAAGGAGAACTTGCCTAACACCAACTGCGCCACGCCTGTGCATACACCCAAAATTTCACATCCTACCACAGACACATTTGCTCTTCCTCACAACAGTAGGAAATGTGAGCAGCCTAGGTGTCCATAGACTGATGAATAATGAAAATACGGGGCATGTGTGTGTGTGTGTGTGTGTGTGTGTGTGTGTGTGTGTGTGTGTGTGTAAAATTTACTCAGTTGCAAAGAAAACTGAAATGTGTAGGAACATTTTTGGAACTGAAAATTATACCAAATGAGATAACTCAGGACCAGGCAGGGAAAAGCCACATGTCCACTTCTAACATGCAGACTGACATCTAATGGTACCATGTTTAACTTGGAGTGTGTACAGAAGCCAAGAAGATTAAAAAATGGCCATTAGACTGGATAGAGGGAGAAAGGCCTTAAGGGAGGAGAAGTAGTAGAACAGAGATGAGATGCAAATGGAAAAGGTTTAAGTGTGGCAAGGATTATAGAATATGACATAGAAGGAGATCGTGGAGGACCAACACTAACCATGTCTGGAAAAAAAAAGCCATATGGAAATATACTTTGTAAACTTATTAAAAACATAATTTTTAAAACCTGAACATGACTACCCTGCCTAGGTAGATAATACTCCATCCTAAAGACATAAAGCTTCAACAAAACTCCCAGTGCCATCTGTGAGATAGCTACCTGTGGGTTGTTGGTCAGAGAGGCCCCGGAGATGCCCAAAGCAATACAGCCTGTTGCCATTGCTCTGAATTCTGCACCAGAACTTTAAGGTAAGACTCGATGGCTGAAGACACCATACATTCCAGCCACAGGAAATGGAGAGATGAAGCTGAACCTGAACTGAACTCTAAGCGTTCTCCCAGGTGTCTCCACTTCATGGTGCCAGAAGGTTGGTATACAGGCTGCTGGAAGAGAAAATCCAGCAATAATTACTGAGTTGTGAACCCTGGAAGCTACAGTAACAACCTACCAGGTATGATATACTCACTTGGGATGATTTGGGCATAAATGTTCTAGAGGCAACCAATCACTTTCTGTTTGTATTTGAGGTCTGCTCGGCAAAAGAAAACACATAGCTGATTCTGTAGACCTCATAAAGAGCTAGGAGCTGGGAAGGTCATTGGTCTTAAGGAGAACTTATTACTCTTTCTTTTGCTAAATGGGTTTATGGTCAGACTCCCTTCTAAGTGCTCATCTTTATACCCATAGGGAAGTGCTGGTCTAGGCCTTCTTCAGAGATGCTTACTGCAATAGACAACAGTTATATAGAGACACGTAACTGGTCAAAGTGCTGAAGAAAAAGAACTGTGCAGTGCTCATCTCCAAATGATACATCCATATCATCCTCTCCAAAGCTCAGGAGACATTGTAGTTGAAGAGCTGGAAAGAATGTACCAGCTAAAGCACTGGGCAGCGCGCCACAAAAAAACGCATCTTCCAGACACAACAAGACCTTTAAACTCATGAACTCACTGCAACTATAGTTGCCTACACAAGATTTGCTTAGAATAGGGCCTGTCAATATTTCACTGTGGAAGCAGAATGGTTTCACGTGGCCCTATCCTTCCCTGAAGAGTCTGCTAATAGCTAATGGTTAGTCAGGCAGACGGAGTCATTTTCTTCTTTGTTGTAGCCACGGATACGTTGCCCAGTTCCACGAAATAACCTAACTATGTCTGTAAAAGCAAATGAGATCAAAGTCAATAGGTCACCCAAACAAATAGAAATAAACGGAGGAGAGTGGTTTATTGTAAAGGAGAAGTGTTCAGCAGAAGGACAGAGGATGAGAGGAGGATAACATGGGGTGAAAATAGCAAACATTGATTCTATGTACAGAGGAAACAGTTGAAAATTGTTAGGAAGTAAAACCATTAACCCCCTGTATTAATATACAAGTAGATATACAAGTAAAAATGTATAGAAATTAGATAGGTCATACATATTTGATGGATATAAATAGATTGTTAATAAAGAGATAATTGATAGAAAGATAGATTATATATTAGATGATAAATGATAGAAAAACAGACAGACAGATGATAGATAGATAAATAGATAGATAGTTGATTGGTAGATAGATAGATAGATAGATAGATGATAGATAGATACAATAGATAGTTGATAGATAGATAGATAGATGATAGATAGATAGTTGATTGATAGATAGATGATAGATAGTTGATAGATAGATAGATAGATGATAGATAGATACAATAGATAGATAGTTGATAGATAGATAATAGATAGCTAAATAGTTGATGGATAGATGATAGATAGTTGATTGATAGATAGATGATAAATAGATAGATAGATAGATAGATAGATACATACAATAGATAGATAGTTGATAGATAAATAGATAATAGATAGCTAAATAGTTGATGGATAGATGATAGATAGTTGATTGATAGATAGATGATAGATAGATAGTTAGATAGATACAATAGATAGATAGTTGATAGATAGATAGATAGTAGATAGATAGATAGGTAGATAGATAGATACAATAGATAGATAGTTGATAGATAATAGATAGATAGTAGATAGATAGATAGGTAGATAGATAGATACAATAGATAGATAGTTGATAGATAATAGATAGATAGTAGATAGATAGATAGATAAATGATAGATAGTTGATAGATAGGTAGATGATTGATAGGTAGATAGATACAATAGATAGATAGTTGATAGATAGATAGATAATAGATAGCTAAATAGTTGATGGATAGATGATAGATAGTTGATTGATAGATAGATAGATGATAGATAGATAGATACATACATACATACATACAATAGATAGATAGTTGATAGATAGATAATAGATAGCTAAATAGTTGATGGATAGATGATAGATAGTTGATTGATAGATAGATGATAGATAGATAGTTAGATAGATACAATAGATAGATAGTTGATAGATAGATAGATAATAGATAGATAGTAGATAGATACAATAGATAGATAGTTGATAGATAGATAATAGATAGATAGTAGATAGATAGATAAATGATAGATAGTTGATAGATATGTAGATGATTGATAGGTAGATAGATAGATAGATGATAGATAGATAATAGATAGATAGTAGATAGATAGATAGGTAGATAGATAGATACAATAGATAGATAGATTCACAGGTCTTCTATTAGAGGAGGCTTGTTGTATTCTAGGAAGAGGAAAACAAGATATTCCTGCTTCCACATATCCCCTTTTCAGTATGAGGGCTGAATCCAGCCTGCTGTGCAGACCTTTGGGGATCACAGAGCCACTGTCTTGCTCCCCAGACTCCCAGTGCTTCATATTCTCTTCACAGACAGAATGAACGACAGAGCTTAAATGAAGAATAAAGATCACAGCCGTTATTATTCAGTACATGGACTTCTTCGAAAGATCTCGAATACCCTTTGTCTTTCCTAAGAATGTTTAATGGTTGAGACCCCAACAAAACAATTGTATCCTGTCTACATGACCTCTTTCAACTCTTTTGTCCCAGAGAAATATACAAATGCTGAAAATAAGAATCAGCACTGGCTGGAATCTTATAGATCTGTTTTCTCTTCTTAGCTATGCTGTTTAATTACATGACATTGGATATGTTTTTTATGCTCTGACTTAATTTTCCTCTTATATAAAATACATTTGCTACACTAAGTTTCTGCAGAGCACCTTGTAGGTGTTTAGCAGTGTCACTGGCAAAGACCAGGCATCAATCTTTCTTTCAATGATCTTTGCCAAGCACCAGAATTTGCTTAGAATCCTGAAAGAAAATGGCCACTAAAGCCTGACCACTCTTGCCTTCTCCGGAATTCCAGCTCTCTCTTTCTGCTGGGAACCTTCACCTTGGTAGGCACCGTGCCACTTCAATATACACAGCAATAGGTTTAGAAGTCAGAAGCTTGGAGAGTTTGTGTGACTCCTCTACACTATGAGGTCCTTGCTCTAAGAAGGAAGCATCTTCTGCACTAATGTCCTGAGCAGTAAAAGTCCCTTAGTCATTTGGCTATATCTCCTTGGGAGAAATGGGGCAACTTCTGGGACCAAAGTTAATCTCCATGGGGCCAAAATAAGAAACTGTTAGTATTTTTTTTTTCTGAGTCACAGGGACACACACAAGAGAAGAGCTGTGGCAGAATAACTCGGAAGCTAGGTAGGGGTGGGTGGAAGAAAAAATGGAAACACGGAGAGTACTAGCTGGGGAATACAAAAGACTTAATAGAGCAATGATTTAAAACTATATGCCTTTTTAGGGAAAGCAGATTGAAATTCCACAGAGCTTCAATTTTCCTCTAAATGCTTGTGATTTCAGAGACTCCCTGGGGTGCACGCTTCCTCTGGAGAACTTGCAGCATGAAGGAAGCCATGCCCCCACTTGCTGCAGAGGGAGATGATTTGTATGCTGGGACAGACTAGGGCAACCCCACAGTATCATGAAGAAAACCAAACCCATGTTTCTAAAAGGCAGGACAGAGCCACAGAACCGTGAGCAGGCTCCATGGGAGCTTTCTACACTTTCTGTGTTCCAGACAGTCCCCCTTTCATGGCAATTGTCAAGGTAACAAAGAAAAGTAAGAATCAAAGGACACTGAATGTGTCAACCTTTACCTACCAACTACATGCCTGTTTAGTCTCTTATCTTGCCTGGCAACAGCATCCCAATCTAACCCCAGATGCACAGACAGCAGGATGCACACACAAGCACAGACCTCCCATGGCTCCTACAGTCAGAGCCTCTCCATAGGCTGATAAGGAATTTGGAACCTCCTAAGGTATCTCAAGTAGATCAACCTTTAAAAACAATCTGATATTTTTAGCCATTCTTGCAATTTGAGTTTAGGTACCAGTTGAAGTAAGTGCCAGCTAGAGATCCTCAGAAAATGAAGGGTTGTTTGTTTGTTTGTTTGTTTGTTTGTTTCTAAAATAGACTGACCATCCCGAACATTTTTCTTACTCCTAACTTTTGAATATTGTGAACATTCAAATTAAAGTGGACCCAATATTATGAACCCGTGTCCAGAACAAAGCAGATGGTCTCAAGTTTACCAAACTGTGAACAAGAAAAAAAAAAATATTATACAGTTTTCTTTTCGGGAGACTAGTTCCAAGACCTTAGCAGAAAAGAAAATCCACAGATGTTCATGTTCCTTCAGTAAAACTGCATAGTAATTAGTTCTCTCTATGAATCTCTTCCCATTTATACTAAAGCATCTCTAGATTGACTTCAAGTACTGGATACAAACTAGATGCTAAGGACAAATTTTCTGTACTATTATTTAGGTAATAACAGAAAAACTATCTACATATTCATTATAGATATGATTTTGTTTTCAAATATTTTTCAACCAGTGACTGGTGGCCTTGTATTCACTCTGTGAGTGAATTCACAGAAAGAAGACTGGCTGTCCCCATAGTGTAGTACACTCTGATGCAGCTCTTGAGTGGAGAGCTTGAATGAAGAGCTCTGTAGCCTTGGAAAAGGGGATTATGTATTTTTGTGGATATTTGAAAGAACCCCAAGATTCATCCCATTTGTTGTCTTCGTAGTGGAAAAAAGGCTGAGGAAATCTTACAATTGATTAAGTACTAAAATAAATAATTTGCTTTTAATTCATCTATCTGATCTAAGCACTTATTAGGAAATACCATAAAATTTATAGGTTTTTTTTTTTCAAGTTCAGTGACAAAGACCATCAGAGGCCTGGCCAGATGTGCCAAGATAGATACCGACTCCCCTGTCTGCTGACTCATGACCACCATATTATAAGTCATTATTTTAAAGCGTCATCTGTATTCTACCAAACACTCAGCTGCTTTTTAAAACTGTTTTACCTCCCTGCTAGATCAAGCTCTTCTAAGAGGCAAGGACAATGTCCAAACCATTTTTTGAAGCCCTCACCTATATATATTCTTGTGTATATTATTCATGAATTTATTCACCAACTCCACCCCACCCCCAATGTAACACATACTAGACTAGGAATTATACTAATACGTGAGATGGGAGGGTAACTGTGGTACAGACTCCGCTTCACGGCTGTACATTCTAATGAGACAAGCAAATCAACGAATGATTGACACTTGGATGGAAACAAGGTATGTTAACATCAGCATAAAGGAAGTTATTGGATAAAAAGGTTCATCAAAAAGAGCTTCAAATAATAGCCCTGGAGATAGAACATTTTAGGCCAGGCTTTTGCATACCTACATTACTTGTGTCTGTGTTTCCTACCTATGAAAGGTAATTACTAGTATTCATGTACACCTTTAACTGATTGGCCATGGTTCAGTGAAGACTTTCGCATCAAATCAGCCTCTGTCAGAACCAAGTTTGATGTTGTGGAATTCAGTTCTCCCAGCATGATGTGGCCATTATCATCTTGAATTAAGAGCAGGTCTGATTACTCACACAAGACCCTCAAAAGATTGGGACCAGTAACATCACCCTCTTGTGGAAATGAGGGAGAATATGCGAGTCCCAATACCTACCCCATGATGGATGAGCACTTGAATTGCCAATAAGGTGTGTACCACGCTCAGGTAGAAAGGCTCTCTGCTCCAGCGGCACAGCTGCTGGGAAGTTGTTGCTAAATAGGCCCTCACCTGTGTTTCTGTAAATCACCCCAGTGAAATCATTGGTTAGCCAAGGTATTCTTAGGCAGATTGGTTTCCTTGTTCTGTTACTGTCCTCTCCATCTGGGGTGCACAGCAACAGAGTCCCCAGGAAAATCCAAGCAACCATTGCTCCAACAGAACACACATGAACTGTGTTTGGCATATTTGTCTCACTTGGAAAACCACCATGGTGAGTGTCATCAGTACACTGAAGATGGCACAGTAGGGACAGGCCGCCTAGCCCAGGTCTAAAGGAGTGAAAAACATTGGGGTGAAAACTCACCTTCCACAATGACTACAGGAGAAGGCAGCCTAGAATCTGTATGAGCCAGCTTCCTCACCAGCTAAATGGAGGTGGATGTAAGGTCCTTTGTCATGCTGTGATTAGAATTAGGTCAATAGAAGATAGATAGATAGATAGATAGATAGATAGATAGATAGATAGATAGATAGATGATACATGCATACATGCATACACAGATACATACATGGATGAATAATGGATAGACAGACAGACGGGGCTGGTGAGATGGCTCAGCAGTTAAGAGTGACTGTGCTTCTGCAGTTCATGAGTTCAAGTCCCAGTGACCACATGGTGGCTCATAACCATCTGTAATGAGATCTGATGCCCTCTTATGGGGTGTCTAAAGACAACTACAGTGTACTTACATATAATAAATAAATTAAAAATAAAAAACCCTTTGGGCTGGAGCAAGCAGGGCCAGAGCAAGAGGGAGAAGGGAAGGGGAAAAAGAAAAGATAGATAGATAGATAGATAGATAGATAGATAGATAGATAGATAGAACAAAAAGAGTATAGTTTGGATACAGAGAACATATAAATGGACTCTGTTCCCTTCTCTGGCCCCTGCTAACTGAGAATCAATGAGCATGTATATCTCAGAAAGCAATCATAAGTCATCATAGAAGCCACTAAACCAGGGAAGTGGGGCAACGCTGGTATTCCAGGCTTGGTCTTTTATTTTCTGTAAAATACATGGGCATCCTAGTCATCTGTGCTCCCATTTCAGGAGTTCCAAAAAGTCCTCAAAAGCTCTTCAGGCTCTTCCCCTACCCTGCCCCGTTTGGCACCCACAAAGAACATCATCTATACATACATTATTGTATTTGCCTCTCTCAACAACCAAATAAGAGAGGTCTATTTATTCTCTATGCAGGGACGAATATTGTTTAGGTTAACTGTAAACTTTGTATAAAATTAAAAGTACAACCCTGTTGTGCTGAGCCATGGAGCAGCTATGGCTGCGTATGCTGCAGTGTGCTCTGACTTACTTTGGCTGCTATGTTGCCATTTTGCAAATAAGGATACTAGGACCCAGGTCTGAGATCCTTCCTATCAGAGCCCAAAACCTATGCTTCCTCACCTATAATAATGTGTGAGTTATATGTCCATCGCTGTGACAAAGTACCTGAGACAATTCACTGGCTCAAGGAAAGCTTTCCTGTGCCTCAAGTCTCAGACATTTCCCTTTGCTGTCACTTGGCTTTGCTGCCCTGTGGCAACTCAGTATGTCACCGTGTTGGCATATGACAGAAGAGGCCCATCCATTTCTTGGAAGCCAGAAAGCAAAAAAAAAAAAAAAAAAAAAAAAAAAAAAAAAAAAAAAAAAAAAGGAGAGAAGATATAAGATCAGGGTCTCAATATCTACTTTAAGGGCATATGCCCAATGACCTAACTTCCTCCCAATTGGCCAGCTCTCTCAAAAGTTCAATAGTGCCACAGGCTGTAACCAAAGCTTGAATCTATGGACCCTTAGAATTCTCTTATCCCAACCCTAGCAAATTCTATATCTATATTAAAGAATAGTAACCATTGTGGGGCTCAAAGGTATGCATCTCCAACCCCAGTGGGTCAAGAGCTTCAGACCATTAGGACCCTAACTGGGCCCTGGCAAAGTCATGAAGTATCTCCAGGAAGAGGGTGGCTCTATTGAACCTCCCCTCTGACAGCATAAAAGTAGTGCTGGAAGCAGAGGGAGAGGGAGAGGTAGTGGCTGAAGCCAGAGGAATGGCAGGTGGTAGGGATCAGCACATGAAAAGTAACAGCAGTGTCAAGAGGGCTTTTGGGGGGAGTTCTCAGAGTAGTCCTAAATCACATCCCCCTTTCCCTTCTTAGTTTGGAGTCAATAGAAAGGTATCTAGACAAATGGAGGTGAAATATCAACTTTACAAAAATCTTCATAGGAAGATGTCAGTTGGTTGGTCCACAAGAACAATGGACTCGGTAGCAATTTATACACAAATTAAGCATACTCATCAAATCACAAGTAGACAGACAGCTTCACTTCCTGAGAAGGAAAGGTCTATCCTAGGAACCTACTCAAGGTAGCCAGAATACACACACCTCATAAAGGCTGAAGGAAGTACATCTAGTTCCTCTGCCACCATCAGGTGGCCTGTTCCTTCTACCCAAAGCCCAGGATTAGCATGCACAAACCACCTTTTCTTTACTGCCTCAGCCAATCAAAGAGGGACTAAAAGAACTACATGGTTCTTTCTAGTTCTGTAAATCTATACAAATACTTAACATTATGACTAAGAGAAGTATTCTCCTTATTGTGCACTCCATTGAGCAGCTGCCAGGGTATTTCCTGAGAATTGACAGAAGTCAGAATAGGAAGGATCTGTCACTCTTTGCTTATTCCAGTGATGCATAAGTGGAGACAAGGAAGGTTATAACAAGCTCTCCAGAGCCTTTGGAACCAGAGGTTAAGGAACTGATTTGACCCAGGGTGCCACAAGCCCTGGCTTGTGAACCAACCCTAAAGAAAAGTTCTTAGCCAGAACACAGGCCATTGGAACAAACAGAAAAGAAAGACGTTTTGAAATCTTTTTGATTTATGAGCCACTGCAAGACATTGAGACATTATTTACGATCGATATATGTGCCTGCTGGCATCCCACTGGAGCTGTGGATGCTGCCTTGCATTGTGGAGGTGGTCAGCCCAACCCAAATACATACTACCTGTGTTCTGTTGGTACAGGCAATAAAGCCAGGAGTACCCATCTATCTCCCTGAAAATGGTGATGGTTACTCCAGCGCATCAAAGGCTGACCCAAATGAGAAAGATGCAAGAGAAGGATAGACTGTAACAAGCTAGTCTCCATGGTTCCCATTTGAAATGCCCATGGCACCACTGTTCTCCAATTCACCTTCTTTATGAATTAGTACACAATAGCTTTGGGTCATGTGCACATTCACTCTAAACCTTCTTCATCACATGTCTTCTAATGCTGAAACAAATGGAATGCCTATAAAGGCAAACTCAGGTCTAGACTGGTGTTCAATTAGTCAACATCTGCAAACTTATACCATGATAAGTGATATGTGAAATGTAATGCAGGGGATAAAACACTAAAAATTTTCTTTGCATAAAATGTGAAATTGGAATTTCCTTGTCCTCAAAGGGTCCCCTCCTTCCTAAGGGCAGAAGAAAGACATCATCTGCCTAGAAATTTACACTCCCGTCATATTTCTCTTCTTCCTTTCAATCTAATGCATAGGCCATAAACCTCTCAGGTTTGTGATTTTGAGCATCCTCCCCAATTCCTGAGTCACTGTCACTGCATAAATATGTCCTTCTCCTCAAAATAGACCACACACACACACACACACACACACACATACACACACACACAAAAATGGCATCCTCTTGCTTCCTAAGAACAACTTTCATGAAAATCTCACCATAAATATTAATTTTTAAAAGGACTTCCTGAAGCCTAAACAAATTCAGATTTTCCTATAATACAATATTGCATACCCTCTATTTCCTCTAGCATAGCATTTATATCTATAATATTTTTCTTTGATGGTTAAATGCCCTATGAGATAGGGGCTATTATTGTTTTAGTCAGACCATGCAGGTATACATGCCAACTATTTCCTGCATCCTCTAGTATGGATACAAGTGCAGATGCAGTCTTTTAGCTTCATGAAAGTTGTCTTGGTTCTTCACTCTCTTGGCAGGTTGATCCAGAGATCTGGTTTTAGAGGAAAAGATAGTTAATAGGAAGAAGATTATGCACATGTCCAGTGACTAATACTCTCCAGTGTTGAAGGCATTCTGTAAAAAAAAATTTATTAAAGAATAAATTGGGCAATGAATGAATGAGTAAAATAATTATGAAATAATCAAGTACTTGCCAGAGAAGTGGTCCTAAATGCAATAGTATGTGCCAAAAAAAAAAAAAAAAAAAAAAAAAATGAAGCTTCAATCTGATTTTACATTCTTATTTTTGCTCAGTTAGACAGAAGAGTTAACTATCTTAGTTACATAAATTTGCCAATATGCCCACAGACATAATAGTGGCACAAATGTTAAAGGAGCAACTAATTACTTTCTGATTAGAGTCCATTCTACAAGACAGAACTAATACATAGTACTATTAACTAAGCCCAAAATTCATAGCCAGCTCTACCATAGGCTGTCAAGGAGAACCTAATACTATCATTCTGCTAAATGATCAAGGTGTTAAAATACTTCCTGTACTGGCTGGTTTTGTGTCAACTTGACACAAGCTGGAGTTATAACAGAGAAAGGAGCCTCCCTTGAGGAAATGTCCCCATGAGATCCAGCTGTAAGGCATTTTCTCAATTAGTTATCAAGGGGAGAGAGCCCCTTGTGAGTGGTACCATCTCTGGGCTGGTAGTCTCGGGTTCTACAAGAAAGCAAGCTGAGCAAGCCAGGGGAAGGAAGCCAGTAAGTAACATCCCTCCATGGCCTCTGCATCAGCTCCTGCTTCCTCAACTGCTTGAGTTCCAGTCCTGACTTCCTATAGTGATGAACAGCAGTGTGGAAGTGTAAGCTGAATCAATCCTGTCTTCTCCAACTTGCTTCTTGGTTATGATGTTTGTGCATGAATAGAAACCCTGAATAAGACACTTCCCTAAGTCCTTATTTTTATATGCAATGATTAGTGCATCCTTCAACCCTTATCAGAAAAGCTTCATTTTGTAGTACATGGTGATTATTACAGAGACTCACAACTACTCAATGTGCAATAAAAATAAGCCATGAAGTGTTCAGCTCTAAAGAGAACATTTGAAACACATTCACACATACAGATACACAGATACACAGATACACAGATACACAGACACATACACACATACACACATGCACACATGCACACATGCACACATGCACACATACATATACATACACAAATACACAGATACACAGACACATACACACATGCACACATGCACACATGCACACATGCACACATACATATACATACACAAATACACAGATACACAGATACACAGACACACAGACACATAGACACATACACACATACACACATGCACACATACACACATACACACATACATACATACAAAATTTTTTTTTTAGTTTTGGACAGAAAAAAACTGACCTAAGATCACTCTGGCTGCTTGAGAATAGGTTGCAAAACATGGAAGTGGGTACAATGAACTTAGTCAGGATTTTGCTGTGTAGATAAGGTTACAGGCCTTTCAGCAACTGGACTCAGGGTAGAGACCTTTGAGGCAAAAAAAAAAAAAAAAAAAAAAAAAAAAAAAAAAAAAAAGGAGGGGATCAATGTAAGGATACCATGTGGAGGCTGGATTGACAGATTCCCTCAGATTCCCTTTCCCCATCTCCCAAGAGTTACAGGGTCTGCTTAAGTAATAGATGCCATTATTCAAATAATCTTTGTTTCAAGGAAAACCACCTCACCAGGCTACCCACCAAGCATCTCAACTCTACAGCAGGCTGGTTAGTTTGCCCAGTGGGGCAGGGCATGGCCTAAGTCTCATTCTAACTGTACACTCAATGTCAAACCTGGCTTAAACTAGACCAGATTTTCTTCTCCCTATTTGGTTGTGTAGGACGTTTTCTCCTTAGAAACCACTACAGAGGGAAAAAAAATCTGTCCATGTGTTAATAAAGTTGGGTTTGTGAGGACAAAATACAACCAGGAATTTGATGGTTGGTTTCTAATTAATTTGTGAATCTTTCTTTCCAGACAGACACAGTTGGCTACGAACCCGAAATGAGAGAATCGCTTGCTTCATGCAGGCATCATGTCCATTTCAGAATGTTTGCTATGGATTTTCCCCACGTCATCTATTAATTACCTAATTACATCGTCTAATTATGGGATTCTTCATGTATTTACACTGATTACGTAATTGAGTGCAATTACACTAATTAGGTTAATGATACAGGATAACAGACTACAAATTGCTTTAAAAGGACAGTGGGAAGGCTGGTAGGCCAAAAGCCCTGTGGAGGTAGGTCAGAATTTGTCCATTTGCATCTCAGAAGTCCGCTCAGACTCACCCTCATGCAGACCTTCCAGGTCCACTCAGGACAGCAATAGAGAAGTTTCACCACAACTGTACCACCCAAGACCACACTTCACTGAGACAAGGACAGTCCCCCCCCCCCCATATAAAGAAGGTAGAAGAATACCTACCGACAAAGATTCCCATCCCCCTAAATGTCCTGAACTAAAATATACTGCCTTATATTGAGAAAGGATTTTGCAGACATGACTAATGGGAGGAGCCTTGGGATGCGAAGAGTATCTCTGAGAATCCAATCACACAAGCCTTTAGAAATGAAGGACCTTTTCTACTGGGTCAACAAAAAAGCACATGAATGACTCTAAGTCAGAGGCAGGACAAAGAGCCAACAGCTGGTTACTGTTTCTGAGAGGTGGAATTCACAAAGATCAGAAAGGGTCTCTGGAAGCTACACCGTCACCAGCTAACAACCGATAAAGAAACCTGCTTCATTCCAACAGACTCAAGAGAACCCAGCTCGACCATGTGAATAAAAAGATTCTGCAATTAAGCCTACAGAAAGGAACTACCCCAGCCAAGACCTTCATTTGGTCTGGTGAAACTTCTTGACAGGCTTCTGATCTGCAGAAATTACAGAAATGTAATTGGATAAATGTGTGTCCTTTAAGCCACTAGGTTCCTGGTCATTTGTTACAGTAGCAGTGGGAAATGCATCTACATATTGCTCCTCCTTCTTCCCATCCCTTCTCACATTCTTACATCACTGCCACACAGACATGATCCAATTCCTCTCTTACGGAAGCCTGTTTCTGAACAGAGGTTTGATGGTCTTATCCCTCTAACAAACACAGGTCAGCATCACCCCTCACAGAGACATCTGCATGTTCTGTTTAGGTCTCACTTTGTAATAAGAGCAACATTTTGGCCACAAAAAAATATTGATGACTTGATAGTTGGAACTAGATCACTGTCATGTCAAATCTCAGCTGACTTGTATGCTGGGGCTGTCAGTGTAGTGAGTGGCAGAATCAATCGTGTTAATATGGATTTAATATCCTTATAATCAAGTGTGGATCATAGTATTCACTGCATATGGTTGTTGCAGAAATGCAACAAGATTAAGTATGTATGTTAAGTGCCTAGGAGAATCTGTGACCCATAAATAATGTTCCCTGTGTTTCCACCTTTTCTCTGAAGAAGCTAAGCCATCCATGACCAACTTGGAGATGTAACAAGAGTGCATAGGAACATTTATTTTTTGACATAGGATTTCACTGTGCAGCCATGACTGTCCTGGAACTCATTCTGTTGACCCAGCTGGACTGGAACTCACAGAGATCCTCCTGCCTCTACTTCCCAAGTGCTAGGATGAAAGGTGTGTGCCATCACCACCCACTTTACAAAGGAACATTCTTATGTCCAAGAAAACACAGGTCCTGGGAGACAAAATAAAATGCTAAGCGATCTATTTAGTGTAACTGTGGAGTTATCAGTGAGACTACAAAAAAGAAAAATTAGAAGATGATTGTGTAAAGGAAACTGGCTAATAGAAGTCACCCCCAAAACATTCCCTACACCAGTGGTGCAAGAGGAAACAAGGGAATGGGTGTGAGAGAAGGCACTGAGATAGATTTAAGCCCTGTTTGTTTTGTCCATGGAAGGCACACTGGCCTCAGAGGTGAGAAGAAAGCAGATCAGTATCTAGATTCATCCCTGTGGCTCCCGCCCAGTTTTAAACATGTCATCCTCAGTGGTCCCAGAATAGGTTTTTGTAGATGCTATAGAAAGAAGAGAGAGAAGTACCTGAGGAAATGACTCCCTCCTGTCTGTCAGTTCTGAGGAAAGCCTGATCTAAACATGCTATATGCATGAAGTCATTAAATCCTCCCAATAACTGTGGATGGCAGGTGTGCATTTCTTACTTGTATTTATGGAACGGAAAGGAAAGTAATTCTTCAAGGGTTAGGTTGCAAATCTGGGAGCACTCAAGTCTCTTGGCTCAAGAGATGATATTGTTGATAATAAGTAGTTTATGCCCTGACATTACATGGTTGCACAGCATCACCAGAAGGAGCTGGTTTCTCATTAGAGGCTTTAAGATGTATTCTTCCAATTCATACCAGTGTCATCAAAGGGCCCTTTGTAAGAAGATAATCAAGCCCAGAACCCCATTAAGGATCTTTACATTTGGTGTAGATTAAGCAGGAGCAACACTGAAGACCTTCCTCTTGTCCTAGCTTAGTTACTTCCTAGCTACAAGGTCTTGGAGAGACCATTTAACCCAATTACCACAGGTAAAACATAGCTAGCAGTATCTTGAAAGTGACACGGTATGGTGATGCTCACATACCCTTAGGATACTGCACATCATATCTGTTAAATATTGCCTGTGACTACTCGGCATCCGAATTTGAGAGATGCTAAGCAATTGTCACCACAAAATCCTGGCTGTATCTGAAACTCGGAGCTGATTCAGATCTCTGAGTCAAAATAGTGACCAGTGTTAAAACACACTGACTTCTGGACTGGCTATCGGTCGTATGTACTTGCTAGCTATAGACATTATACTGTGAACTAACTGGTACACTTCATTTCCTACTTAGAATTATCCCAAGTGTGGAAACGGGCATTCGAATATTCAGTAATGCCTATTTTGAGGGTTCCCCTCAAAAACTTTTAAAATTGTGTCGGTGAAAAACAAGTACTTGAAAAACAGCTATCTAATTTCAACTTTAGCACTTACAGGGCACCTTTTATATGCCAAGAACATGAGGGAGAATTGTCACTTATCCAAACAGAGTTGCCTCCAATTCTCTTTTGGGAGAATTACACAATAAATATAAAATATATAATAAATATTAAAGTACAGAATTCGAGATAGCACATGTACACATTGCCATCGCTGAAGTTGCCCTGGTGTTTTACAATTACAGCTTCAGTTCTACTTTCAACTCACTGGCTATTTGATTCCTAAGGACAAAAGCTATGTCATGTCCATTTTCTTGGTAGATAATAAGTCTTGTGACAGAGAATAGGCGTTCGATAAGCATTCACTGAACAGATGAATGAATGAGTGAATGAATGAGCCCAGTCGCCAAATAAAATGTCTCCAGAGATTCTTCACTATCATCTGTGTTCTTTCTAGTTCGCACACAGCAGGCTTGTGAGACTCTCACCCCCAGACTCTAACACTCTCCTCATCTCCAGAGTGGCTGTGCAACCCTCCCCCACACCTAGCTGTATCCATATCTGTCTCAGCCAGGAGCCGCCCTCCTTACTCCTCTTGGCCCTCTGGGCAGCATTCCTGTGCTTCCTGGCGTCAGAGCTCAGACACCGGTGACATCACTTACCCGCCGTCTCATCAGCTGCGGCCGCTACCTGGAATTCCGCACATAGCAACATCCAGCAGCTATCGATCAGCCTTTTCAGGACCTCAGCAGAACGATTTCACTTTCAACTAACTAATTGTGTAGGGAAAGGGTTTTAAAGCAAGAAACGGAAAAAAAAATCCATTAAAGTCTCTAAGAGAAAGCCTAGGTCATCCTGCTAAGTATTGCATCCATACAGATGTGCTACTAAAACAGATGTTTGTGCAGGCAAGCCTAAACTGCTAACAAGATTGCATCTCCCCAAGGACAACTTGCTTTGTAAATGACATTGTTTTGTATGTTGCTTTTAATGGTTTTGTTGTTTGTTTGTTTGTTTGTTAGTTTTTTTTAAAGGTATGGAAAGGAGTCTGGGACAATGTGAGACAAACTGTTCCAGTCATTTCCTCCAGTCTGACTATTGTCACAGTGTCAAGGGATGTAGCCAGTAAGCTAAAAGGGAAGGAGCTAGAGGGCCCTACAGTTCACTGTTATGGATCCCACCACTTTAAAGATAAAAAGATTAGCTAAACCACATCTCTCATGCTAGTTTCCTGGGAGTGGGGGTGGGGTCTCAGATCTGAGCACTGGGACATAAAGAGTGTTAGCCGCATGAATATTTATGACCCAATCCAGAGTCTTATGTTGAATTCTATTTCCCTGTCTGCGAGTCTGAGAAGATGGAGTCTTTTGGTGGTTTTAGGTCCTGAAGATGGAGAGCCTCATCTGCTATAAGTCTTGAATTCACTTCACAGAAACTGTTGTTGCAAAGTTTCTTTCAGTTACAGTTCTAAAAAAAAAAAAAAAAAAAAACTCACCATTCACACACTGTTTTTAGACCCAGGCTTCAGCTAGACAGCTACAGCCTTAGAGTCCTTTCTAAACACCTAGCTGCAGTGTTGTGGGTAGAAGTTCTGCATAGTACACATACATAAATTTGACCTCATCCAACTTCAGCTCCTCTTCCTCTGATCATGTGTCCTCGGTATCTCTCCCTATGCATAGCCTTAGATTTCTGCAGTACCGCAATAGAAAAATCAACTCTTGAAGAATGTTGCACATTTCCTCATGGTCCACAATTTGTGTCTCACCTCAGTGGCTCATTGAGACCAGAATCAAGTTACAGATCTAGAAGCAAAGGAGTAGGTAGCATGGTGGGTGGGTCCTAAGGACAATCAACAACCAACCAACCAACGTTGTCTTGCTAGGCACCTGCCTCCAAGGAGCCAAACAGTGTTTTCTCAAACAATACAGTCAGTTCCCTCAGACCACTACCGCTGTGAGACCTTAATGTGGTTGTAGTGGGATGGCCTGATGCTGATACTCTCATGCTAAGATTGAGCCCCCACGACCTGGTTGTCCCAGAGAGGAGGTAATCTGCACACTGACCCAAGTGACACTGTAACCTTGCCCCCAGGTTATTTTTATTGCTAAATAAAGAAGCCAACAGCCAATAGTTGGGCAAAAGAGACATAGGTGGAGTTTAACATTCCCATGTTTGGGGTCAGAGGAGAACCACAAGGGAAAGAAGAAGGTAAAGGAGGAATGGAAGAGAAGCTGCCATGGGTAGGTGAGTCATGAAAATGTGGCCCTGAGGGCTGACCAATTGCAGTTAAGAGCAGCCCGGATGAAACATAGTGAGTAATAACTCGGAGTTAACAATAGGAAAGTAAACTCTAACAGCATAGAGGGGAGAGATCTTCCCAGCTCTTGTGCTGTTTAAGGCTTATTGTAAATATAAAGGTTGTGTGTGTCTTTTATCTGGGAACTGAATGATCACAGTGGGGTAGAAACCCTGGGTTGGGGTTAAACATTTTTACAACAGATAGTGGGAAGGTCACTTACCCAGGCTTAAGGGTGGATGATGCTCACTTTCCCTGAACTCTGCCCAAGTGTCTATGTGTCTATTGTGATTTACCACAGCCCAGCCTGGCCCAACCACTATCATCGGCTTAACAGCAGGCACCTGCTGCCATGCCTGCCTCACCATGATGAACTGTACAGTCAAATTCTAAGCCAAAATAAACCTTTCTTCCTTCACATTTCTTGGGTATAATGTCACAGAAATTAGAAAAGTAACATACTGGCAGGTTTTGTGTGTCAACTTGACACAAGCCAGAGTCATCAGAGAGAAGGGGGCCTCAGTTGAAAAAGTACCTCCATGAGGTCCAGCTGGAGAACATTTTCTTCAAAGTGATTCATGCAAAAGGAGCCAGTCTGTTGTTGTGGTGCCACGCCTGAGCTAGGGGTCCTGGGTCCTATGAGAAAGCAGGCTGAGCAAGTCAAGAGGAGCAGGTAAGTAAGGAGTAAGTAAGCAGCATCCCTCCATGGCCTCTACAGCAGCATCTGCCTCCAGGTTCCAGCCCTATTTGAGTTCCTGCCCTGCTGTCCTCCAGTGATGGACTATGATCTGGAAGTGTATGCTTTCTTTTTGTTCACCGTGTTTTCATCACTGCCATAGAAACCCTAAGACGAGTGAGTAACTAAGATGACATTTTAACATATCTATTTGAACAAGTAAATGGCTTCTGCAACTCCATAGACCTGGTTTTGAACTCAGGTTGCTTTCTTTCTCCAAATAGGTATGCTTCTCCTAACATGTCCTCCAGTAGAGGGTGGGACTCAGTCAGAAGCTCCAGACCCAGCTACTTCTCATCACTATATCCTCCACATGCATTGTGACCACAGCTGTGCACCGGCCTCTCCCCCTTTACTTTTCTGCTCCACATTGTTCGCCTGATCAAAATCTGCCTGTGAGTTCCAAATGACATGACTCCGAATACAGAATCCTTAACAGCACTTATGACGTGTTCCTTTAGGAAAGCCTAACCCTCAGATTTATCTTCTAGAATTTTCTCCTTCCTCCTCTGCAGTGCTCTGTAAGCCCTTGTGCTCACCTGTCAAACTGCTCATCTCTGGAGAAGTCTAGCCATTGTGCAGCCCAGACAAACTTACCCTCAAGATGAGCCAAACATGGAATAAATGTGTCTCTTCTGGGCCCTGACATGTGAAGAAGTTTAATCTTCATCTTGGTAAACAGACAGTTTTATGTGTTGCCAATGCCACCTTTAAGGCAGATCAGAGATGGCTTTGTGCAACCCCCCATCTGCAGGGCCCAGAGATTTCATGAAAGAATGACTTTTCCATACAGCAGTTGTAAGAGTTGTTCTCCTCAAAGAGAAGGAGTAAGGAGAGGAAGAGAAGAAGGAGAGGAGAAGCTAGGTGATGAGAGAGAGAAAAAGAGTTGGGGGGGGATATGGAGGCAGATGTTCACGTGTCTCCACCAGTCAAAGAAGTTGATATATCTAGGTTGGGTATTGGGTTGCACTTCTGATTGAGCATTACCAAACTTATAAAGCCTTTGATTAACATTTTAAAAAATTGTATAAAAGCAAAAAGGATAAGGGGGTATGGGATAGGGGTTTTCTAGGGAGGGGAATTGGGGAAAGGGGATGGCATCTGAAATGTAAATAAATTATCCAATAAAAAAAGTTGTTTACTCCAAAAAAAAAAAAAAAGAGAGAGAGAGTTGTTCTCAGCAGTGTCCCTTACACTATTCTCTCTGTTATGGTTTTACAGAGTGTGGTCTTATCTGTAGTGCCATAGACACCTTATGTAGTCCTGTTTGTTTGATCACTTCTCCTTAGCTGATAGTTTGAGAGTCTCAGGAAAGAAAAATGCTATTGTAGCTTAGGTTTCTGGACTGCAGGAAATCACCACCTTCTAGTTCACAGTGTGGTTCTGTGATTCTTCCATCCAGACCTTGACTGTTGTTACCTCAAGGTTCATGGGAAATAAAATGATGCCTGTAGAAGAGAGCAAGTACTGGATTCAAGAACTCAAATTCAAGTTCAGACCTAAATGTTGTCCCTTAAAAAAAAAAATCACTCTCAACCTTTCTGTCACGTATAAATTTTTAATCTATTTATTTGCTGCCACTGAAAACCTTTCAGAGAGCTCAACTTTGTTCAATAAATCTGAGTTAATCACTTTGATACCAAATCCTGAAAATCAAGCAAACGGTTGTTAAATTAGAAGACCCTAGTGAAGAAATCACAAGAAAGTCTAGAAGAGCCCATAACCATTGCAATGTAAATTAAAACAAATCTTTCCCTGCACTGATCTCAGAGTGGCATTTTGAGGATGAAATCATTGAACTTCACAAGCTTCACCTTTCTTGAACGTGAATCATCCCAGCACATCTCTATGCACCTGTCACTCACTGTTATTTCCACACAGCAGAGAAAGAAATCAAGCTATCTTACAGAGGTAGGGTGCCTAACTTGCAGCCACACAGCACATTGTGGGCAAAATTAGAGTCAGAATCCCAGCCAACTAATCTGTGGTTATGGAATCAATCTGCCAAATGAAGCAAGATGTAATTAAATAAACGCCTATGCACATGGCACAGTGCATTTAGTAGGCGCTCAATAAATTTCGCAGAACGAGTGGAAACAAAACACAAAACAAATATGTTACTATATGATCCCAACCTGTGCATGGCAGTGAGGCCCTAAAGAAAGCAGGTCAGAACAAGCACACACAGAAAAATCAAGAGGGCCGTGATCTATAGCTTTGTCAGTTCTGTTTCCTTTCCTGAGGACAGGATCAGATTGCCCGTCAATCTGAGTGGATGCCTCATCTGCTCAGTTATTCAACAAAACTTAGACAACTAAGCCTTTTTTTTTATGACATGTTAAGGGCCAGTTAGCTCTCCAGAAATTTCAGGACAGTAAGAGGAGATAGTTATTGGACCGGCAGGAATAGGACCTTGTAAACACACAGACTGTATCTTTTGGGATTTTAGTAGCCAGTTGGTGTTTTGCTATAGTTTAATGGCTACTTGAACCACTATGGCAATGGCTATTATTTGTATTTAAAACAGTCAGTTTGTTAGGAAATTGACAAATAATAATGCACTCTGTGTGTTTCTCTGGGATATTTGATGGTGACACATGTCACACACCCATAAAAACTTCTTAATAATATCATAAACTTTTGGAATCACCCTATAATAATCTTTAAACAAACATTGGGGATAATCCCCTTTTGGACATGGCTGTGGAGTGAATATGAACTTTTTTTTCTGTCTAGTGTTTTGAATAATTGGTCCCCAGTAGGTGGCACAGTTTGGGGAGGTGGTTGAAATGTCAGGACTTTGGCTAGATGAAGGAAGTAGATCTCACAGGGGGCGGGTACTTGGACGTGTAGATTATGCCTGGCTGCTTCCTGCCTGGTCTTGACTTCACAGTCAGCCATGGACAGCTGTCTTCCACTGCATGCCCTTGCCTCCATGACATTAGCACAAGCACATAGAGCCAAGCAACTGTGGCCCTAATCCTCTGAAACAGAATGAAAATAAATGTCCCCTTCCTTGAGCTCTTCTGTCAGGTATTGGTGACTGCTAGAGAAGTAACTAATAGGCACATTTTCAACTTCCTGTCTCCCTTTCGTAGAAAACATGGTCTTTGGGGACTTCCATGCATAATATAGAATTGCGCTCACTTCTTCAACCAGGCAGGGAATGGTTGACCAGAAAACATAGAGCCTTGGAAAACTAAAACAAGTTCAGTGAGCCGTGGGGAAAGAAATACTCAGCTGCTCTTCTCTGAAGACAAACTTGGCTCTCTCTTAGTGAATTCTGGGGACCTTTTTACACTGAGCGCTTGCCATTAGAACTAAGTGGAGTCACAAAATAACTGTCATTAAAATATGTATATTGTCTGACAATGGTGGTGGGTGCCTTTATTCTCAACACTCAGGAAGCAGAGACAGGCAGATCTCTGTGAGTTCAAGGCCAGCCTGGGCTACAGAGCAGGAAGTTCCAGGTCAGCTAAGGATATACAGAGAAACACTGTCTCAAAAAAAACAACCACAAAACCCAAACAAGCAAAAATGTATTTATCCAACTATTCAAACTATTTTTCTCTGGAGTGGTGTTTAATGTGGGTATGTGGTTTCCATATTTGTACATATATTTGCATGTGGATGTTTGTGCAAACACGTGAAAGGCAGACACCAGTATCAGACATCTTTCTCGGTCATTCTCCATTTTTTTTGTTGCTGTTGTTGATTTTGTTGGTGGTTTTCTGTTTTGTTTGTTTTTTATTTGTTTGTTTGTTTGTTTGTTTAGACAAAGTTTTTCATGTATCCTTAGCTGTCCTGGAACTCTCTCTGTAGACTAGGCTAGCCTTGAACTTACAGAGATCTGCCTGCCTCTGACTTTCTCATGCTGGGCCTGAAGATGTGTGCTACCACCACCTGGTCCTTTGTTTGTTTGTTTGTTTGTTTTGTTTTGTTTGTTTTTTATTGTTATTCATTGTTATTGTTGTTTTCACACAGGGTCTCTCAATGGACCTGGAGCTCACTAGCTAGGTTGACCGACTTTGGAGAACCTATCTGCCTCTGCCTCCCCAACATGGACATTACATGCCACCACGCTGACTTTTTTATGTGGGTGCTGGGCATTTAAACTCAGGTCTTCATGGTTATACAACAGATACTTTACCAACTAACTTTCTCTCTAGCCCTGATAATAACAACAACATTCATAAAATCATTAATTTGACTGTTAAACCAAAAATTGTACTTCATTGAGTGTTTCATTGGAAGACTTGAAGAGCTTTCTCTACCCAGTTTTACAGTTTCATAATCAAACTGATTGCTGTTAGTTGATTCGGGATGTATTGGGTGATCAGGAAACACACATCAGGGAGAATTAAACACAGTGTAGACAGTCTGAAAACACAACCACAACTAAAACCATGTTTTTCAACCAAAGGTTGGCATTTTGTGCTCTTTTGAAATCTCATTTCAGGAAGATTAATTTAGTGGGATTTCCTAACTCTTAAAGAGAAGCCATAATGTGTTCAGAGACATGTTGTCTTGCAGGCCTCTCCCTGCTGAGTAGGTGCTTCAAACCTGTCTTTCAGGAGAGTCGCCAGCAAAGCAAAGGCTTGGGAGCCCTACAGAAGGACACAGAGCCCAGGCATGCATGGCTCAAGTCCATGTAGACAGCAGCCTATTTTTAATCAGGCAGCAAAGGGGCTGAGGGCTGCGTGATTCTGATTCTATTTATGGAAATGTGCTACATCAGCCTGAAAAAGAGGCTAAGATTGCTGCTCTGGTCCTGTCCCACCCTTCCTACTCAAGGGGCTAGTGACCTATTCGGTTTCCCCTTCACAGTTTCCTCAACCACTTCAGTAACTACCTTCCCAAGCCATGAGTCTCTTTCCAGGCCCCAACTACCGAGAAATGGGGAGATGAAACAGAGCTATAAACGGAGTCTGTGGTGACATCCAGAAGGCTGTGCTTTGTAAAACCATAAAGGAAAGAAGAGTATAACAGTTGCTGTCCAGGAAGAAAATTTTTGTAACCACTCTATGGAAAATCAGCCTTTCATGAAACCTCTGAGCCCTGCAGCTGGGGGTAGTGCAGAGCCATCCCTGAAAGTCACTTGATCTGCCTTAAAAGATTGAGCTGGTCACGCTTAGAGTTGTGCCATTTACCATGCTGAGGATTAAGCTGCCCCAGTATATCAGGGCCTAGAGGGGACATATTTATTCTTTTGGTGGCTCATTCTGAGGGTGAGTTTGTCTATGCAGAGTGAGGGTCAGCCTTCTTTGGAGGTGAGCTGTTGGGCTGTGTGGTAGGAGAGTATGTTGGCAGAGGCCTCACATGACACTGAGGACTCAAAGCCGTGCCCACTCACAGGGAAAAAAGCTGGAGCCCCTGACCTACTGGGAAAGCTTCCAGGAAGGCTAATGGCATCTGATCTGATCCTTGTCCTTGCTCTGCTATTCCATCTCAGTTGCATGATCTTGGCAACCAAGCCTTGTTAAAAAAAAAAAAAAAAAAAAAAAAAAAAAAAAAAAAAAAAAAAACAGTTCCCTAGCCCAGTGCTGCGGAAGACTGCAGCGTTCAGAGTGACCAATCTGGGGTACATAGAAAGAACCTATGAATTTCAGACCCTTGCCCGCCAGACACATGCATGTAGACATTGCACAGAAAACAGCTGTTCTCTGTGAGTGGATAGGAACACTTTGCCGGACCTTGGTTTTGTCTTCGCAGATTGAGGAACTGCCTGCAAAGTCCTTGAGGGGAGGGAGGCCCGCTGTAAACGGGAGCATCGTTCCTACTTCGTTATTACAGACAGTGCTGTGGAGCCCCACACACAGCATCAGGCCATTTGCTAGATTGGATGCCACTTTTGGTGACAGGTCAGGGAAAGACACTGGATTTGATGCAGACTGACAGGTCCGTAAATTTGGTTTCTAATTTTATGTATTTATTTCTTTTAAAGAAAAGAGGGAGAGAGGGAATACTCAGAGCCATGAAATCATTAAAACCAATTCCCTTTCTCTCCCCGAGCCCTCCCTCTCTGGAGAATGTGTGTGAAACAATCTTCGCAGCTCCTGAGCCCTCCGATGGTATCGATCCAGATGTGGAAATTGGTATTGACTGCTGCTGCTGCCCGGCGCACTTCCCCAGCTTTTAAAGACACAGCGTATAGGTGATTTCACTTTGCACAGGACACAGCTCGGGAGACATTTGCTGATCCAAACTAAATAATACAAATTAAAAAATTGGGTTCTGCGTCTTGCACTCTCCATTAAGTCACATGGGGACCGGAAGAGCTCCAGAGCAGATGGCAAGAAAAAGGGTCCATGCGGGCCGGCTCTTTCCCAGGCAAGGAAAGAATGTTTCCTTTGCACTTTGCGTTCCTCCTGATTCCTGGGCAAGACCTGAGTGCAGAGAACCTGGACATGTCATGGGAAGTGTGGGTTCGAGATGCTGTGTTATTTCTCGATTGCCACCCTTAACAATTATCACAGGCAATGGTGTCGAGATAGACTTAACTGTAGTGTTTGGATCCAGAAGTCTAGGAGGAGGCTCACCAGATGAAAATACAGCATCAACAGCTTTTGTTTCTTTCTGGCCACAAAGGGGAGAATACGCTCCCAGCTCCTTCAGATTCTTAGCAGAACTCGGTTCTTCACTTGGGTCTGGTGTCCCAGCCTCAGGAGACGACTTAAACTTCTTGGCCTACAGCAGCTTTCTCCATCTTCAAAGACGAGCATGTGGTAGAGCTCCAATCCACTCTTTTAGCTTGACTTACATTTTTAAAGATTCATGTGGCTAGGCGAGAGTAAACAGAACAATTCAGAACTTGGACCCCCATCAAGGACTTTCAATTTAGCCAAGTCCTAGAAGTCATCTAGAAAGTGACATATTCAAAGGTTCAGGCGGTTAGACTGTGGGCACTGTGTATGGAAGCAGTCTTCTATTCTAATGTCGTCCCAGTCCCAACACATTCTGGCATCATTTAAATATTAAAAAGTGGGCATTTGCTTTTGCATATTTGTGTGTACATGCTCATGTGTGTATATGTCCGTGTGTGTGTGTGTGTGTGTGTGTGTGTGTGTGTGTGCATGAGTGCATATGCACATGAAGGACAGAAGATGGTGCATGCTCTATTTGATCATGTTTATCCTAGTAGGTGAAGGAGGGCCTCTCATTGAGCCTGGAGCTCAGTGCTTACATAGGCTGTTGGCCATGGAACAACTCCTGTCTTTACCTCCCCCTGGGATTACAAGTGTATCCTCCTGAACTTACATTCTATTCATGCAGGCACCGGAGATAACCTCAGACCCTCATGCTTCTATGGCATACACATTGCTGACTTTGTCATCTCTCCAGCACTGGGTATTTGATGTTCAGCCATGGGGACAAGAACATCGTTCATGTACGATACCCTTCATGGTAGATAAACAGTCACACCATAATTCAACTATCTAGCCATTTATGGTACCAACCAGCAGAGTCTGCGTTCTCTGGAGACAAGCCATTTAGAAAAGAGTTACAGAATGCTAACACAGGGTTAACTCAGGTAGCCATTATGGTCTGCATGAAAGAGTTTGAGACCTTGAAAAGGAGTTGTGTTGAATAAGTGATGGCCATCCCCGCCCCTAACTCCACCCTGCCCCCACCCCCATCTGGTCCTTCAAAGGAAGTGCCTTTCAGTCCGATTTTCTCGATTAATATGTCTGTATTTGAAACTAACTCAGCCACTGCCTAGCCTCACAATGGCAGCTAAGAAAAAAAGGTGTCAAGAACCCCCAGTCTGGTTCTGTTCATACCTCACTGTTGTTTCCTACAGGATACCGAGTGCCCTTGGCAGATGTTTCTCGTACCCATATCTACTGTTCCACTCCTGAAGCCATCCTGTCTGCATTCTTAAAGGGTCAGCCAAGACGGCAGCCTCAGCTGAACCATTAGCCCAGCCCAGGACACCTCTATGTCCCTGTTGCTTCTGCCTACAGACAAGCTCATCTGCTTTCAGCCCATTGCAGGGTAAAGGGCCCCTTTGCTGAGAGGCTGTCAGCCTGAATAGCTAATTGAGACCTCCCTTGTGCTGAGCTGGTACAGATGGTCATGAATGAAGCACTGTTAGACAAGGAAGGAGGCAAGGCATCATGAATATTTAATCAGATATAAGTAAATATTAATGAAACAATTGTTATCTTTAAATGGTTAAAGGACTTTCCATGTTCCAGTTCATTTTTATTCCAATGTGCCCCGACACACACACACACACAAATGCACACATGCATACAAACATACACAGTATACATTTTGCATCTGAGCTAGCAATTTGCAGTTTGGTCTTCTAAATGTAAGAATCCCCGTTATGTTAAATCTAAGCCTCTCTGAATTCATTCCTAAAGTTGAAAAAAGCCAATTCTGCCCTGAAATGTAGACTTCACAACTTTCTGGAATTCCAATGACACGCCTGAGTCTTGTCTACTCTGATTTCATGGCACGAAGCCACGCATGCCATGGGGAGGCAGGGAACCTTCACTTGAGCTCATGTGTGGTAATTGCTTTATTCTGCATGAACTCGCTCTAATTCTCCCCAAAACAAGAGAGAGGCTTAATCTTGAAATATTAATGACTGAATCATTTACTCCTCTGCCTGGGATGTTTTCAGGAACATCTTCCTCTGGTTATCCTCCTTACTCTGTATCAAAGCATCAGTGAGTTTCCTGCCTTTGTTTCTCAATAGCAACTGCATATTCTCTTCTTTGGAAAGGGATGTTAAGAGGGAAGCTTCCTTAACACTTTTCGGGAGTTTACTCAGTACAAATTATGTCCCTGAGACTTACTTTGTCTCTTCTTCCTCTTGACTGCCTCACAGTGAAATTTCATCCATTTTGGTTAATGTCCAGTGCTTCCTTTTGTAATTGGTTCTTTAATTTCTGAATGTTAACTTTGTTTAACTCCTCTTTTTCCAGTCCCGTGTTTAACCACAACATCATCATCCCTTTCTCATGACTGAGGTACCCAGCATCTCTTGCCTGACTTCAAAATTGAGGTCTCCCACTTCCCTCTCAGTCCTGATGGCCTCAGCAGGGTCTTTGTCCACAACTGAAATGTTCTGTTCGTTCACATAATTTTTTTGCTCAAAGTCATCTGGGCTGTTTACAACCCACTCACCCCAGCTAGTGTCCTAATGATCACACCCTGTTCCGAAACGGAGATAAAATAATTCAATCAGAGAAGCAAATGGACCCTTTCCAAAGGCAAATCCAATGGATTTTAAACCCAACGTTTTAATACATTCAAGTAATGCATCTTTGAATTCTTTTCGCCAACAAGAAATCTCTGAATTCCATAATCATGCTTTACAAGACATATAAACTTTATGTCTGTCCAACTGAATATTTAAAACCAACATTTAATAAATCTTTGAATCTTCTTTGCAAACAAGGAATCTCTGAATTCCATAATCATGTTTTTACAAGTCATATAAACTGTCTTTACAAGCCACAGAACAACTTCTCTTAGTCTTTTCATTTTTGTTCTTTGAAATTATAATAGAATTACATCATTTTCCTCCTCCCCTTTTCCCCTCTGAGCCACATTCCATGGCTCTTTCAAGTTCATGACTTCTTTTCCTTTAAATATTGTTAAAATGTATGTTTCTAAATATATAAATATCACCTGCTCTATCTATAGAATGTTACTTGTATGTGTGTTTTCAAGGATGACCGTTGAGTTCTAGCTATCCGGTTAGTCAGCACTTCCCTGAGGAAGACCATTTCTCCCACTCTCAGCATTCCTTGGTTGCCTGTGATTCTTTGTTTAGGGTTGAGGCCTCCAGAGCTTCCCCTTTCCACAGTGTTAGCATGTCTATTGTGTCCTTTTTGTTCAGGTTATATGTAGGCAGCCATGTCGGTTGGAGTTTATCGTAAGATCCTCTTCCTAAAAACATAATTTAAAAGAAGAAAAAGAAAGGAGGGAGGGAAAGGGAGTTAGTTATAATCATTGGATCTAGGACCTTTTTTAAAATTGTTTTTAGACCTGTTGTAATGGTTCAAGCCTGTAGATCCAGCACTTGGGAGGCAGAGGCAAGCAAATCTCTTGAGTTCAAGACCAGCCTAGTCTGTAGAACAAGTTCCATGGCAGCCAAGGCTACACAGAGAAACTCTGTCTCAAAAAACAAAATAATAAAATTTGTTTAAATTTTTTTTAATTTTATGTGTGAATGAGCACGTGACTGCAAGTGCCCTTTGAAGCCAAAAGAAGGTCTCACAGCCCTTGGAGTTGCAGGTGGTTATGAGTCTCCCAGCATGGGTGCTGGGAAACAAACCCTGGGCTTCTGCAAGAGCGGTATATACTCCTAAGTACTGAGCCACCTCCCCTGCCCAATAGATCAAGGACCTTAGAAACTCTAAAGTTAAGAAACTTGCCTCAAACAAACTTAGACAACAAAATGTCCACTAGAAGATACAGTTCAGCGACTGTACATTGCAGGAGAGATGTGACAGGAGCTGTCAAGCAAATTTAACACACACATGCCATAGGAAGTCCTTGCTAAGGGAGTTTCTCAGAACACAATCTGTAAAACAGACACTACCAGGGTTCAGGTTTGACAAGATGTGTTTCTATGCAAACTGTGGAATGTAGAAATTACACAGGAACGTTTAGACAGTTTTCTTTCTTCTGTTCTTTGTTGTTGTTGCTGTTGTTGTTTGGTCTTTGTTTAGGTTTTGGGTTGTGACAGAGACTTACCATAGCACAAATTGGTTTCCTCATCCTCCTATCTCACTATCCTCCTGCCTCAGACTCATAATTCTAAGACTAAAGCATGCACCACAGCTCCCAGCTCAAATTTTCCTTTTGGATTAGACTACCTGGCACATCCTTTCAAGAAGAGTCGCGTCTTGCCTATTGGGCCACACTGAGCTGAGAGTTGTGTTGCTTTCAGTTCAATAAATCTTCAGGTGATGGTAGTATCTCATATACTATTTCACTAATATGTGTTCAGCAAGGAAAAGTCAGAGTCCCAAAAAACAAAGCATAATTATTAATTAAGGCCCGTGGTCAAGTCAGTTTATAGAATATAGCCACTGACAATTATGAAAAAAAAAAAAGTTATGGGTTGATTATAGTGACTTGTCTTATTTTCTTATATTCTACAACAGAAAAGATTTTCCATGATGGAAAATGCACAGTCAAATCTATATTTCAGGGGCTAGAGAGATGGCCCAGTGGTTAAAAGCACTTACTGCTCTTCTGAAGGTCCTGAGTTTAATTCCCAGCACCCACATGACAATTCACATCTTCCTGATACCATCTTCTGGTGTGCAGATATACCTGCAGACAAAGTACCCATATACATAAAATACATTTAAAAAGGAAATTAAAAAGAAGTATTTTTAAAGCTGTATTTAGAAAAGTTGTCTGGTCTGCACTGTGAAGAACAGGTGGATTCCACCATAAAGAGTTCAAGTTGAAAAGTCAGAAGTTATTTTTAGAATCATCCCGCACAATATTTAGACATAAAATGTGTTGATTCAAGTGACAATAGGGAAGAAAAAGTGGTGAAAGCAAACACTAGTACTGGGTGACTGGGTCGACAGTGACCCCACCGGAGAGAAAGGGATCCAAAAGAGCAGAACAATTTACAGAGGTGCCTGTGAAGAATGAGGTAGAGGAAATGTAGGAAACAGTGTCAATGAATCGTCTTTAATATAAATGTTGCTGTGAATTAACCCAAAAGCTGTATTATTTATCTTATGCTAATTCCCAATAACTTCACAGAGAAGCCAAGATTTATTTAAAACTACACTTCAATAGCTGAGCAGTTAAATGATGTACCTTAGTCTTCTATGCTAATCTGGCTACCCCCCAGTCCCATCCCATGACACTTGCATATTATTATTGACCTGGTTCTTTGGACTTGAGATATATTTCCATGATTCCATGATCTCTCTCCAACTCCTTCTTCTTGACTCCAATTCCTCCATCCTCCTTCCTGATTTGACTCTCCCTCTCTCCTTCCTCTGGATAGTGGACGTCCCACCATATTCTCTATTCTGCCCAGCCATTGGGTGATCAGCAGTTATTGACAAGGCAGACACTAAATGGTAAAAGACTGTTTACACCAACTTGAGACAGGAGATTCTTGACATAAACGTTACTATGCCATGTCTGGAATGAAAAGAGATATGAGGGCAGAGAAATCAGCATTTGAATAACACAAGAGTAAACTTTATACAGTATATAAAAACATTATGCCTCAAAACACAGTGGTTTTTCTTTCAATAGAAATGCCTTAAAAATGCCTTTCAGGTATTGAAACTGAGAGGTGCAGAAGTCTTGGATGTACCTTATTGGATAGTGTGAACATTGACCTAAGGGGTTAGAATCAAGAGCTAGAGAGACTATGGTACTAACAACTAAGCTGGTTACATAAACAGTAGGGAATTCAGTGTTTGGTAAGTTGGATTGTGCTTGAAAGACAAAAGAGAAGAGGTAAGGCCAAGAGACTGGTAGGTGGGGTGAGAAACTGTAACAGGACCATCTTGAGAAGTATGAGGTAAGTCAAGTGTTTAGCATATGGCTGCTCCATGCACAGGGCTGACTCCTTCCTACACTTGTAGTTACACACAGTAGCCTCAAAAGACACAGAAGACCTAATGTCACTTCTGGCATGAGAGAGCCTGCATTTTCTACTAACTAGGAAATCGCCTCACATAACCCCTCATGAAGTTATTCGTGCAGTTGTAGATACATCCTTGGAGGCCACACTGTCAAGTACGATGCATGTAATGTGGCCATCGTGGCAGTGCCAATCAATTCATTCTCAGTCCCACCAACTCTTCCTTCTTCACTTTAAGTAGAGAACATCTCTATTTTACTGGCTGGTATTTATTCTTTTGCCACTTATTGCAAAATTGAAGCTCTTATTCTTGAGACTTGCTTAAAGTGTCATTTAAAATTCTTACTCCTCCTCCTCCTCCTGCTCCTGCTCCTCCTCCTCCTCCTCCTCCTCTTCTTCTTCTTCTTCTTCTTCCTCTTCTTCTTCTTCCTCTTCTTCTTCTTCTTCTTCTTCTTCTTCTTCTTCTTCTTCTTCTTCTTCTTCTTCTTCTTCTTCTTCTTCTTCTTCTTTTTCTTCTTCTTCTTCTCCTCTTCCTCCTCCTCCTCCTCCTCTTTCTCCTTCTCCTTCTCTTCTTCCTCTTCTTCCTCTTCCTCCTCCTCCATCTTCATTTTAGTTTAGATATATGGCTGTTTTGCCTGCATGTATGCCTATGCAACATGTGTATACCTGATGTCTATCAAGGTCAAGAGAGGGCATTGGGGCCAGGCAGTGGTGGCGCACGCCTGTAATCCCAGCACTTGGGAGGCAGAGGCAGGTGGATTTCTGAGTTCGAGGCCAGCCTGGTCTACAGAGTGAGTTCCAGGACAGCCAGGGCTACACAGAGAAACCCTGTCTCGAAAAAACAAAAAAACAAAAACAAACAAACAAACAAAAAAAAAACAAAAGAAAAGAAAGAAAAGAAAAAAGAAAAAAAGAAAAAGAGAAGGCATTGGATGCCCCTGGGCTGGAGTTAGGCAGTTGTGAGCTCTTGTGAGGGAGCTGGGAATAACAGCTAGCATTCTTAAGTACCGAGCCATCTCTCTAGCCCCTAAATTCTTTCTCAATAGGCAGAATATAAAAACAAGCCAGATGTCATAGTACAAACCTGTAATCCCAGTGCTCAGAAAACTGAGATAGGAGGGATTAGAAATTCAAAGTTAGTCTAGAATACATAGCTAGATTGTGTCATTCATATATATATATATATATATATATATATATATATATATATATTCCATAGGAAAAAGGAGATTCAAGACCATTTGCCATAAAAGGTAAAGTTTAGCTAAAGAAACAAATAAAATCAAAACACACAGGACTAAGGAACTCATAAACATACATTATTTTATTCCTGAATACAGATAATTTGAAAAACTGTTTTCTTTCCTGATCAGAATTTCTGTTGATTTCAGACGAAACCAACTTTTTATTTGGTTTGCTTTTAAGTTCACCCAGAAGCATACTGTTAAAAGAATGACTTTGAGTCCAATGAAAAACACATAATGGGAAGGAAGAAGGAAAGAAGGAAAGAAGGAAGGAAGGAAGGAAGGAAGGAAGGAAGGAAGGAAGGAAGGAAGGAAGGAAGGAAGGAAGGAAGGGCAGAAGAGGAGAACAAGGCAGGACAGGACAGGAGCAGGTTTTCTTTATTGTTATAATCCACTGGCAGATGTATGTCTGGTTTTCCCTACACAACAAAGCAGTTCTTCAGTGCACACCAGCTTGGCCTCCTTTTATTCAATTCCATTTGACACTATCTACCTGAAAGGAAGGTCACATGCCACAGGTCACACTCTCTGTTCCAAAATCCTCTCCCCTATTTCAGATGCCAACTGGAAATAATGGGTTGTCACCTAGATTTCTTAAAGAATGGCTATAAAATGATACTTCCCACCTCTCCTTGGGTCTGATTAATTTACTATAGAGGCTCATGGAACCCAGGGAAACATATTTACTAGTTTACTAAAGCATCCAGATAAACAGCTGTGTGGGAGACACGTTTAGATTCATGTGTGGAGGCTTCCCTGCTCTCCCCAAACAAACCATCTTCCCAGTCTCTCTACATGCTTAACAACCTGGAAGCTAATGAACAAATTGCCCCAAATTGTCTTATAAAGGTTGTTCCAACCAAATATCTTTCACATAATATCACATACACAAAACATGCCTGGGAATGTAGTTCATTGCTAGAGAACTTACCAAGCAAATCAAAGGAGCTGGGGGGCCAATCCCTAGTACTATAAAAAATTATAAATATGTTGGGGAAAGATGAACCCTTTAAAAAAGTTATTCCTACAGATAACAGATATGTAAATAAGGTCTCAGACTCAGTATTTCAAAACAGATTGCTAAACGAATGACCAGTCCAAGATGTGATTGACACACCTACTGCAGTCAATAGAATCATAGGAATTACATTCTATGTGTAAGACATTGCTGCATTAGATAACAAAGACTGAATATTGTCTTCAAACTCAGCAAGGACATCTGGGCACACTATTCATTACTAGGCTCTTCCCTTGGGACAGGGAAATCCAGAAATCCCGAAGACTGCATCCATCTTCAACTGTCTTATCCAATATTTTGCACAGTAGTGGGGAGAAGAGATGCTTGCAGTGTCTTCCTTTTCTCCTGCCTCTTTCGTTTATCCCTTCCTCTTTCTGTTGTTAAAGAGAGAAAACGACGGGCTGGTTTTCCTAACCCTCCCATCATCTGCGAAAATGATGTTATGGCTCACGAAATTGCCAAAGCTAATTGGATTTTGACTCCACCTAAATTACTTTTAGGAATCAAATCTCTTGGTCAATGTAGAAACAAGTGGGCTCCAGGGCTCCAGCTCGGGTTTTTAAGTGACACCACAAGTCAAAGTCTTGTAGATTGTTCAAAGATGACACAATCTTTCATTCATTAATCACTGAGTTTATAGGGAAAAATGTGACAAAAACCCCTGTGAAGAGCATTTAAAATTCATCAGTGGAAAAGGCTGAGTGGCTGCTCGTGCTGGTAAAACAGCTTGAGACCCCCAAACGGCAAATTTGGGGCTAGCTGCCTTCCTCACGTAGCTGCCAGGTCTAGTCTGGGTTTCTTGTTTTTGTTATTGTTGTTAAGGTTGTTTTTATGGGTGCTTATGGAAGATGTTCATTCTGAAAATTGAAAGAGGATCTCTATAAATCTTGATGTTCATGCACCTTAGCCACTCTGAGATGAGAACCAGAATCTTGGGGCCAAGGACATCACCAGGTGGTAGAATTGCTTGCCCAGAATATACATGGCTCTGAGTTTGATCCCCAGCACTGAAAATACAAAAGGAGAGATTTTTTTTTATAAGTTTAGCACTTAATATACACGGCAAGATGATGCTGTTTATCATCACGAGCAATAAATTCACAAGCCTGGGATGATCAAAAGGTCAAATTAAAGATTGCATTATTATTTGAATTAACCTTGAAAGAAGATTGAGCATGAAAATAAAAACCAGCTGAGGAGGTGGAGTGCGATCAATGGTGTGTAACCAGAGCTAGAAGAATAAATGTCGGGGAAGTGGGAAAGATGTTGCTGGTTGCAGACCTGAGAACTACTGGGATGCTCTAACAACATGCAGGTCACTAAAAGATCATAGATGGTCAGATGTGATAGATGGAGAGGGTATGAGAGAGGGTCTGGGAGTCAAAAGGGCAAGAATGGACTTTACTTGGACTTAGAAGGTCAGAGGCAGGAAGCTACCAAAGATGACTAAATGTTTTAGGATTCAAGAAAGATTCTATAACATATTGTTTGAGACCAGACCACATCCTCAGCCCTTCTTTGGCAAGCTTATAGTATCAAGATTAAATCTAAGCTCTAAGAGTTTAGAAAACTGATGCACATTCACCCAACCAGGTATTAATGACTGAACTTCAGACACAGCATACCTTATCAGAGACTGAAGAGGAAGCAAAAAGGAAAAGAAACAGCCTATGGGAAGGAATACAATTAATATCATTATAATATGGATTCATGTCTCCCAAAAAGTTCACATGTTAAAGACTGGGGTACCAACTAGTGACACCCAATAGTGACTATTGGAATCAGGCAGGAACTAGGAGGGAACATCCTGTGAGAGGTGTGTTTTTAAAAGTACTTTTATGGTTTTATTTAATTATTATTTTATTCTTTTGCTTGCATGTATGTCTGTGTAACATGTTTGCCTGGTGCTTGAGTAAGCCAAAAGAGGACACTGAATCCCATGAAACTGGAGTTAAGGATGGTTGTGAGCCACCATGTGGATGTTGGGGTTTGAACTCTGGCACTTTAGGAGAGTAGTCAGTGCTCTTAGTCAAGAACCCATCCCTCCAGCCTCTAAAGGATGTATTTTGTCCCTGCCTGTCCCCTTTTCCTCTCTCCCTTCCTATCTCCCACCAACCCTGAGGTATGTTTCTTTGCTTTCTAACATAGCCCCATACAGTGTCCTGCCTCACCAGAGCTTGAAAACAACTGTGGATGTTTTCTCAGGCCTCCAAAGTCGCAGACCAAAATAAATCTTTTCTCCATTAAGTAGTTTCCCTCAGCTATTTTGACATAGGAAGTAAGAGCTGCCTGACACAAATAACAAAGCTGAAGATAGTAACAACCACCACAAACATAACAATTCCATTCAATGTCCCTCTACAGTACACCAGGCAGGCTGTCAGAGCTACATTCAAATGCTCATCCCTATGACCAGTCATGCTCACGTTGCAGGCACTTTCATCCTCTGCGTCTCACGGATGGGAAAACTGAAATTGTCAGAACCTAAATGACGATCTCCGAATCACAGAAATGATGAAGGGAAACTCTCACTTCAAACCTCACACAAGGCAGAATTCCAAATGTGGATCTGAAGAGACACTGGGACCCTACCAAAAGACAAAGCCTAAAAACCATTAGTCAGTACCACTCCTAGTATTAAGTGCAAGACTGAAGACAGAGACAGGGTCAACGCTGGAGACACAGAAACTCATGAGATTATAAAAGTAAGACTCAAAAAAAAAAAAGGCAACATGGAAAAGAAAGCCAGCTGATATGGAATCTTCCTGAAACAGGGCTGCATCACAGAGATGAGGAAAAAGACGGGAGAAGGAGTAATCACCAGATTGCGAGATGCCAAGAGTGATGGAGGTCGGCAAGTGACTCTTTTCAGTTACTTCGTATATTGTCATTGCTTTCATTTTCCTATCTGAAGACTCTAAACCAACCTGAGGATATAAGGTCAAGGGGAAAGATCTGAAATTTGAGAGAGAGTGAGGGTTGGGGATTAATGGAAAGTTTGGAAGTGGAAAGGAAAATAATGTCATTGTATTTTAATTTCAAACAGAAACAGAAGACAAAATGGAAGCTCTAAGAACAGTGCAAAGAAGCATGGCCTGCTCAGGAATACTTCCATCTGGAAAGGACTTGGTGTAGGAGTGTTAGCATCCTCCATGCCGATGTTTCCCACTTTCTAACGCTTCACCTCATCTTTGTATTCCAATTTCTCTCTCATCTTTGAGGTCAACCTTACTTGATATGGTGTTGTCTCTCAGCTGCAATTCCCAGACTCAGCAGCATTCAATGATCTATCCGGTTCTGATACTTGATGGCACCTGTCAAGGACTGTTTGATTTCCAGAAACAAATACCATTGAAATGTAGCTGAAACAAAAAGAATGTTCTTTCATTGAGTGGTACCTCACTACCCTAGGCCAAGAAAAGGAGCCAATGAACAGATACTGTGATAACTAAATACTCCTCTCCCTCCCTTCCTCTCACCTTTTCTCCCTCTCCTTTTCTCTCTGTCTCTCTGTCTCTGTCTCTCTCTATCTCCCACTCCCCCTTCTCTTCCTTCCCCTCCGCTCTTCCCCCTCTTCTCCTCTCTTCTTTCCTCTCCTCTCAGCTTTGTTTGTTTAATGGTGAACCTTCCACCTATATTATCTACATTATTTCTCTGTTGAGAAAGTCTTCTCTCACTGCCCAACAGCCATAGAAGCATCCTAAATTTGTGCCCTTACTCTTTTGGAGATCATGCATTTTCTGGTCTCTTACTTCAGATTCTCAAGCCAATAGAATCAGATGATGACAACTTGATTCATTAGTCCACTTCAGTCTTCAGCTGTGGCCAGTGTACAGCTCTACAAGGTAAATTGTAGCTGCTTCAGCTACAATTTCTAACCATACTTTCTCTAACAGCAGTGAGACGTTCTAAAACTGAAGAACTGGACTGCAGCTCCCAGGCAACTGACTTCTGACTTCATCCCTGTGGTCCACTGATCTTACAGACTGTTGCTCACAACTTAAGGCTGAAGAGGTAGTGGTCAGAGTATGGAGTAGCCAGACAATGCCTGACAGAGGAGCTGGCACACACACTGTGCATTTCAGCTATCTGGATTTTGTCAAGATGGAGATACTGAAGAGGAGGAAGACAAGTGGTGTGAAGGACAGCAGTGAAGCACACCCGATAATGTCAGGGAACTCGATGGTGGTCTTACTCATGAAAGAAAAGTCCGCACCATGTTCACCTCCTATATTCAAACTCCCATCCAGTTGCAGGCCCTGTGGCATCAACACATACCAGGCACAAAGAAAAATAGAACCAATGGCCAGGAAGAAAGTTCTTGCCCCAGATAGCTCCTGGTATCTATTACTCTGGCAAGCACTATGAAAGAGTTCTTCCTACATGACGATTCCAACTTCTTCTTGGCTCTCTTTTGCAAGCTATTTTAGTCTGACTTCTTCCTCCCTGCTCCCTGAGAGATGTTGTTTGCTAGAGACACAGTACTCTCTACCTCTGAGACCAGTGGAATCTTTCCAGCCATTGTATCTTCTGATCTCTCAACTATATTAGATTCTGTTGGTTGAATTCTTTGTCAAAAATCATTCCTTCCGGGGCTCATAGACCATACACTCTCTGAGAATCATTCTTCCTTCGTGGTCTCTCTCTAATGAACTTAATGATCTTGGCTTCACAGACCTCAAAACTACCGTCTCCTCCCATTACCACACTGAGAGCACTTTCAACTACATGGTTATCATCCATCTATCAGTGGCTCCAAACTCCAGCCTGGACAGTGCTGGTATGTCTAACCCATCTACCTAGACAGGTGTTACTATTATGTACATCATACCATGGATGTGCATTAGGCAAGGTGTGCTGATACAAGGTGATCTATAAGATCCCGTGGGATGGATCTTTGCAGCACAAACATATCCCTCCACCACAATTCCCCCTCCCCACTCTCTTGCACTTCTCCTTGCTCTCTCCCTCTCTCTCCCTCACCCCCTCACTCTCTCTTCCACTCTTTTTAGAGAAACTGTCATAATCGTTGACAAAACTCTGTTGCTAAGGTTCAGTTGAGAATTGAAGACACACTGCCCTCTTCCTCCTCTCAGCTTGGCTCTCTCCCAGTGAGCACTACCTCACAGATCCAGGCCATGGGGAAGCTAACAATATCACCCTTCTATCCTCTCAGCAGCACCTAATATTTATTAGTATTTCAGTTCTCAACCTTCGAATCTCCCTCAGGTATTTCAACTTATATTTATAGCCCCCTTGTCAACATCACCATTCCAAACACACTGAAACAGTTTTTAGAATGCTTTTCTTGTCAAGCTTTCTCTCTTCCATGCCTTCTCCATATAACTGCCAGTGATTTTAAAAATTCATGTCTAATCATGTAACCTTTCTTGAGTTCACAGTGGGTTTAAATTTGTTTATGAGAGGGTTTTTATTTGTTGTTGTTATTTTGTTTTTTGTTTGTTTGTTTGTTTTTGAGGAGTGGGCAGCATTGAGACAGGAACTCACTATGTGGCCCTGGTTGGCCTGGAACTTGTTATATAGACCAGGCTAGCCTCAAACTCAACGAGATCTGCCTGCCTATATCTCCCAAGTGCTGGGATTAAAAGGATGGGCCACCAAGCAAGGCCCAGCTTTTTACTGTTCTGAGGTAAAGGTCAAACCTGAATTTGTGGTCTTCAGTCTTTACTAGGCAAACCATCCTTTCTTTTCCCCAACTCTGACCCAGCTCCCCTTCCCTTTGCAGTCAAGCAACATGTGCTTTCTTTCATGGCATCAAAACACACCGTTTCCGCAACCTCATGATCCATGCAATGAAATTCCTCCCACCTAGAAGCATCACTCCCCAGTTCACTGCTTTGAACCCCTAGGCATCCTTCAATATTTTAGCCCAGTGGTCCTTCTTCAAGAAGCCTCTTGAACCTTCTCAGAGTAGTTCTAACATCTTACTTACATATTCACAGAATTGTCTGTATCACTCCTTTTTCTTTTCACAAGTGGGATTAAATAGGAATCATAGATTAATTATTTAATCTCTGTCTCTCCCATTGGCATGGGCCCATGTGCATGAATACTTGGTCCGAATCAACTAACTTGCAAGTGAGAAAACTTACAGTGATGTGTGCATATCCTAGTAATGAATATGTTCAATGTTAAGGGCAGGCATGGAGACACATGCCAATCACAGCACTCAGGAGGCAGGAGGCACATCAATCTCTGTGAGTTCGAGGCCAGCCAGGGCTACTGAGATAGATCCAGTTACAAACACATAAGGTGCACATTCGGTGAGTAAGGACTGTCCGCTCATCTTTCTCATTTTCTGATAGTGATCAGAATAACCCAGTTATTCTGTTATATGTTATAACCCAGTTATTCTGTTATTATGTTATAACCCAGTGAGCTCCTGAGGCCAGCTTTGGGGCAAATATAGGTCACAGGGATTTTTTTCTTTTTGCATAAACGTGTCTTATATCTGAAGCAAATACAACACAAAACCCGAAACATAGACACTCCAGCCACCTATGGAATTAGGAGAAGACCAGGAAGTAGATAATTCAGTTAATGGGAACCTGACAATCTAAGTGGCAGAAACATTGGTAAACTCCAGAAACAAAATGGCCATCACAGGATGGGACAGAAATGAGCCATGAGTCCACACCACTTGACATACATCCACAGATCTGTAAATGGGGCCACTCCTAACATCTCCTCCAAAAGAGCCAGCTCAAAGTGTAATGCAGCCAAGAAATTCTAAAACATTCTGCCTTACAAACAAGAACCTTTTTACAACCACACTTTCGATTTCTTTCTAAAAATGTAAAGCCAAAGAGACTCTGGAAGGACTTGACTGGATTGCTCAGAGATCTGAGCTCTTCTGCATGTATGTTCATAAAGGGAGAGCACCCACCCCTGACTGCTAGCTGTGTTTGTTTGTTTGTTTGTTTGTTTTTTCCCAGAATTTACTCAGATTCAGCCTACCCACATTATTGTGATAGATAGATAGAGATGATAGATAGATAGATAGATAGATAGATAGATAGATAGATAGATAGCAATTCTAATAAGGACTGCAACCCTAATGGCTTTCTTTTCCACACAGGACAGATGGGCCCTTTTGTGGGGTCCTTTGCATGCCACCATGTTTCTTTTGCAGTAGCTCCAGCACTGTGTTCTATCATCATCTTGATTTTGCAGGTAGATAACCATACACATGAACAGAGAGAATAAGACGGTGGCTCAAGTTCACTCAGACTCCCTAAATGTGAGCAAGTCTAGGTAGAGCTGAGACTTGACTCCAAGCATGCTAGCTGCCATGCATGTGTTTCTCAGTACACTGCAAGATTCTAGCTCTGTCACCAGAGTTTGGGTTGGAAAGAAACTAGGGTTATTTTTATAGTGGTATGTGTCTATAATTCTAGCTATTTAAAGACTGAGGCAAGGAGAGGATTGGAAGCTCAAGGTTAGCTGAAGCTACATAGCAATTTTGAAGCCAAACTGGGCTACATAACAAGATGTTATCTTAAAGGGGCGGGGAATAGGAAGGTAAGAATGAGACCAATAGCAAGAATGAGAGAGAAAGACAGAGAGAGAGAGAGAGAGAGAGAGAGAGAGAGAGAGAGAGAGAGAGAGAACCAGACAGCATGGGCTGATCATTTAGAGAGTTCTGATCTCGAAGTCATCAGTCTGAACATGTAATACCCTGACATCACTCACTTGCTCAGCCTGTTTGGTTGAACTTTATCCAGCCCAAAATCTGTCCCTTCTCTTTCTTTCCCCATACTCTGTTCTCCGTCACCCTGATGTGACAGAGTTAATAGTTTCAGTTTGGAATCTAATGCTCAGATGCCCAGAAAAGGCTGGGCAAGCTGTCCAGAAGGTGCCAGGTAAGTGTCAGGAAGGGCAGATGCCAGGGCTGGTCATAGAGTTCCTCCCCTGACACCTCACAGCAGTGGGAGGCAGGTGTATGCAGTCCTTGAAGGCTTTTCCTTGCTTAGTTTAATCATTCTGGAGTGAACTACATGTATTGTTAAAATATCCAGTGATGGGTGAAAAGAAAAGTGTAGTCTCCGGGGAGTCTGAAAGGTCTGTGCTTTCACATGCTTTTAAAGTGGAGCAGGCTGCGACTGTCTGGTGTAGTCTCTTTTGTAGTCCGAAGTGTTTGTGTGTTTTGAAGAAAATGATGTGTGTTCTGCTTTGTAGTTTTGCTAAACATTTAAAAGCACAACAGAGAGTCTTCTAAAAATGTAACTACAAAAGAAATACCTGGAGAACAGAAGATGCAAAGACAGTAGGCTCAGGCAGAGTCCAAAGCTTTGAGAGTGATGTTCAGTCTGTTGGGGTGGGGGGTCTTTAGAAGAGCCTGCTGGAGGTACCAAAGCACAAAGCATCTTTCCAAGACACAGCAAGCTGTAAGCCAGTTATATCCATGCTGGTACTTTAGTACAGTATTTGCTGATTCTTCACATCCTTTTTGTTTTGTTTTGTTTTGTTTTGGAGAAGAGTTAATGAATGTGGCAACAATGGACATTACTCACCATATCTGAGGTCATTAGCAGTTTGCAAGCCTGCCTGTGTACATGCATCATCAGATACATGTGTGGGCTAAGTGCATCAGAAGTCCTGCTCAACAGTCCTAGAATTACATCCATGAAATAGCCCCACACTTTCAATCATGACCGTGGGAATGTTCAAACGTACATTAAGAAATACACTTGAGGGATGGGGACATGGCTCAGTAGATAGAGTGATTGCTGCCCAAACACAAGGACTTGAGTTCAAATCCCCGGTGCCCATGTGATAGCTGAGCATAGCGGGTGCATGCCTGTGACTCCAACACACTCAGGAGCGCTGCAGAGATGCATAGATCCTGGAGTCTCACTGGCCAGCCATCCTAGCTGAAATGGGTATCCTCAGGTTTACAGAAACAACCTACTTCAAAAATAAAGAAATGATGGAGAAAGAGAGCTGATATCGACCTGTGTCCTCTACGTATGCCTGCAGGGCAAGAACATCACTAACACACACACACACACACACAGTAAACAGAACTTTAACAAAATAAATTCAATTATAGAGGAAGATTTTCTCATCTTCATTTATTTATTATTACATTTTTAAAATTGTATATACTGGGGTTGGGAACACGGCATGCCCCACTGTACGTGGAGAAAGGACAGTTTGTGGGGGGTCGGACGTTGCCTTCCACCATGTGAGTCCTGGAGACTTAACTCAATTCGTCAGACTCTTACGGCAAGTGCCCTGACCCACTGAGCCATCTCACGAGCCCTTTCTCATCTTCTCAGTCAACGATTGCAGATGTGCGGTGCCGACTAAACTATAAGACCTTAGACCCAAGATCACGGCTGTGTCAAGAATGCAAGTTTTTCGTTGCATGTGCTCGTTACGTGTGGGCAGCGTCTCCCATGCCTCGAGCCTCACCTACCCTATTTTTTTCTCATTCCCTGTGTTGGCTATGAGAAGGATAGATAGATGCACGTCACCGTCTCTCCTTCCCGAACTGCCTCTGTCTACCTCCCTTCTCTGTCTTGGGTTTTCTCAGGCCTTTCCTCTACACTGCATCTCTTTTAGTTCCAAAATTAGAACATTCAATTTAGGAAGAACAATTAAGTCGGGGTGGGGGGGATCTGAAGTAAGGGAAGGCATTTCAGCTTCTCAGTTGGGCACGGAATCACTGGCAATACCAGGCAGCATCTTCATTGGAGATTCAGTCTCATTCTTAAATATGAGCTTCAGGAAAATCCGGATCTCAGAAAGGTCACACTGGTTTCTACAAGTTCCCCAAACTTCCCTGACAGCACGAAATGGCCCCAGAACACCGACCCAGAGGCTGTTCCACGGCTGAGATCTCACTAGCGCTTGTGCAAGATTTGCTCCATAAAGCAGTGCTTGGTGTTTTACGTGATTTCTCACCCAGTAAATATTTATTATCTCCTCAATACTTTGACCTGTCTCTTGAAACCTCGTACACCTGGAGCCTTCTAACTGCTCCAAGGAGCTTTTTTTTGAGACGACAGTCCTTTTAAAAGGGATCTTTACAAACGGGGGAATCAGAACCACCTGGGATCCTGCCCAGAAGGCATACTGCTGACCTACTTCTCTTCAGAGGAGTAGTGAAGTGAATGAGTATGAGAACCGCTAACATAAGGATTCTTCAGGAAGGCATGGCCTAGTTTAAAAAGTTAAAGACCCTCCAAAGCAGTAGGTCTCTGCAGTGATTTTTATCATCAGACAGAATCTGTGGGTACTTTGGCTTGTTCTAACTGAAAGAAAGTTGGGTATTACAGGCTTCTATAGGAAGAGGCCAAAGACTTTGAAGATACAGTACAGTGGAGAGGAAATTCATCCATTGCAAAGAATTGACCAACATGGAGTCATTAGTACCAAGACTGAGGGGTTCTTCTGAAAAATAAACACTTGTGTTCCCAGCCTAAAATTCCCAGTCTCCTCCACAGAAGAACCCCAGAGCATGTTTGTTTGTTTTGTTTTGTGTTACTTGGCAGGTATCCTCTGCACAAAGCCATGAGTTTCAGGAAGAGATTTGCAGTGAGGTAGGTCACCTATAGGCCATTTTCACACAAGACACCATCCTCTTCCTCTTCTCAGATAAGAGCTTCTAACTTTCATGTTATATGTGTGTGATTTTATGTATATATACTATATGTGTGTGTGTGTATATATATATGTGTGTGTATGTGTGTATGTGTGTATGTATATGGATATATATGTGTGTGTGTGTGTGTGTGTGTGTGTGTGTGTATGTATATGTGTATATATATACATATATATTCCCCATATGAGAGAAAACACATGATATGCTTTTATGGCCTGGCTTATTTTATTTAATATGATTATCATTGGTTTCATCTATGTTCCTTCAAATGAGGTAATTTTATTCTTCTTCATGACTGAAGGCTATAGCATTGTGCACATGTCTATTTTCTTTATCTATTAACCTGTTGACTGACATCTTAGTTAATTCCATAGTAGTAGTTGGTAGTGGACCAATGAATATCTTTTGGCTATGGTCCCAACAATGATCCCAAAGTAATTCTGTTTTTAAGTTTTTGAGGCACATCCCCATAGTAACTGGACTCAAGGGTTTGTTTTCTGATGGCTTGAAATAATGCTTTTCATACTGAATCATTTATTCAGCTTATTGATTTATGGTCAGCATATTTTAATGGAATTAGATGGGATGGAAGATAATAGAATGAGAAAAGAATCTATATCAGAGTCTGCTTTGCATCATAAGGACGAGCGTTCATGAAATTTTCATTTCGGTTTCATATATGAGCTTAATCATGGTGGGATAGATACAAAGGGATGTACAATGTGTTTCTCCTGCATATTGTTTTATTATGAAGTGTGATAAATGTCCAGACATGAGTGGTGCCTCCTAAGTGTGAAAAAATAAAATAACCAAACTCCTCAAAGATGGTGTTGGAGCAAATCGTCCTGAAACATAGGGCAAGCAGTCAGGAAACTCACCTGGGTATGTCCCCACGTGGAATATGTAGGTGTCAGCAAGGATGCAAGATGTGTTCTAGGTGTCCAATAGCAATGGGAATTAGTGATTTAAAACTGTAATGTGACATAAGTATAAAACTTCCAGAACGTCTGAAAAAGTCAGACGATGTCAAGTGTAATGAGAACAGGAAATGTAGGATATTTTACATATTCCTAGTTAAAAGTTCGCATTAATATACATATTTTTGGAAAGCATGATATACTAAAACTAAGTATTTGTTTATTTTAAGATCCACCAGTCCTACTCTGAAGTATTTCCCTAAGAGGACTGCTCATGTACCACTAGATGCAGAAGAATGATCACTTCACCACAAGTTATAGCCTCATGTTAAAAATGATCCAAATGTCTAAATAATATGACAGAAAAATTATTAATGTATTCATATACCAAAATACTACATGGTCCTGAGAACTGATAAAACAACCAAAGTTAATATTTTAAAGATAGCTGGGCAGTGGTGGATCACACCTTTAATCCCAGCACTCAGAAGGCAGAGGCAGAAGCATCTCTAAGTTTGAGGCCAGCTTGGTCTACAGGGTGAGTTCTGGAACAGCCAGGGCTACACAGAGAAACCCTATCTCTATAATAGTAATAATAATAATAAAATTATTATTATTATTATTATTATCCAAAGATAAAGTTGAATTAAGTAAGTCAGACACATAGAATACCATTTATACAAATGTTAATCTATGAAAAACTAATTTGACTCATACTTAAAAGACTGTAAGAGCCAAGTGTGGTGACGATACCTTTAATTTCAGCCATTGAAGGACAGAGGTAGACAGATCTTTGTGAGTTCAAGGCCAGCCTGTTCTACAAAGAGAGTTCCAAAACAACCGTGGCTACATAGAAAGGGGGAAGGATTTTTTTTTTTTTTAAAGATGCTATTATTATTTAAAAGGAGCCAATTGTTAGCTTTTAGGGAGAGAACTAGCATGATGGCTGTGAAAACGGTGCCTTGGGAAGGAAATATTTGTCATGTAAATAAATAAAATAATTAATTAATAAAAGTAAATGTCTTAGATGGACTGGAAAGATGGCTCAGAAGTTAAGAGCACTGGCTGCTCTTCTAGAGGTCCTCAATTCAATTCCCAGAAACCACATGGTGACTCACAACCATCTGTAATGGGATCTGATGCCCTCTTCTGGTGTGTCTGAAGACAGCTAAAGTGTATTCATATAAATAAATATTTTTTTAAGATGCTTTGAATCTCAGGGATGTTAGTTAGCTCAGTGCTAATCCATTCCTGAGGAATAGTTCACAATCATACAGAATCATTGAGGAAAGTCAGGATAGGAGCTAAATGCAGCAACCTGTAGGCAGGGACTGAAACAGAGACCATGGAGGAAGGTTTCTTCTTGGCTTGTTCTCCAGTGACTTGCTTAGCTTGCTTTCTTCTACAGCACAGGTACACCTGACTAGATAGACTGGGTTCTTCTATCAGCATCAACTAGCAATTAAGACAATGCCCACACAGACATACCCACAGGTCAACCTGCTAGAGGCAATTTTTCAAGTAAGTTTTCTTTTTTCCAAGTGTGTCAAGCTGACAACCAAGATTAACCATCACAAGTCCACTCCTTGTCATCATGACACACAAATACAGCTGTAAAACCATAACCCTTCCTTTCTCATTTATCCCCACATTCTCATGCCAGTATTACAATACAAAACAGTACAACTTTAAATTTTCTACCATCTTATAAAAATTCCAGTGATTTAAATGTACAAGTCTTAGTTTTAAGTACCCATCTATAGTGTGTGTGTGTGTGTGTGTGTGTGTGTGTGTGTGTGTGTGTTAATCTGAGTATGTAAAGTACCATCGTACATATGTAGAGGTCAGAGATCAACTGTGTCAGCTCTTGTCTTTCTCTTCTACCTCTTCTACACACCAGAGAAAGGATTTCTGGAGCCAACACTGAATTAAACTGATAATGAAGCTGAGATAAAGCAAGTTTTTTAGAAGAAAAAAATCAATTAGAAGGCTACAAGCTGTTTCTCCATGCTAACCTAACTCCAAGCAGACAGTAGAAAGAAAGGTTATCGGCAAGGACAAAGACACAGGATCCAAGAGAGAGGACAGCAGATGAGACATGTGGAAATAGGTGAAGGAACAAAACCAGCATGAACCAAGCTTGACATTACCTTGGCTTTCTCTGTGCTGAGAATACCTGGGTGGTGAGGAGCTCAGATAAATCTGCTTTAAAACAGTGAGTTTGACTTGCAGTGAAGAAGTCACAGAAGGTTCTAGAATGGAAGGTGCCCCACAAGGCTGAAGACAAACATGGTTAAAATTCTGTAGTTATACTATGTACATCTTTGCTGTTCACGAAGGTATCCACTGGCCACGTGTGGTGACTTAAATTTGAATTAATTCAAATTAAATAGAACTTACAACTCAATTGCCCAGTTGTGCTAACCACATTTCCAAAGCTCATGACTGCTTTCATGGATGCAAGGATGAACACTTACATTATCACAGAGCATTTGACAGGATAGTACTGCATTCTTCTCCATCTCCAGAGAAGAGACCTGGTTGCAGTGTCTCATGGACACAAAAGAATGGTGACCATCTGAGGAAAGAACGGGTACTTAAAAGCTAAGGGTGTCTTCCCCAAAGATCTTCATGCAGAATCAGAAGCCTATAGTTTCCTTGTTAACTTCATTTCTAGAATGTCAGCATAAAAGATTACATACTCCATTTGAAACTTGAAAAACTCAGTACTTTAATTGATTCACTCATAGCCCAGGAATTTAAAAAAAAAAAAAAAAAAAAATGCGGCTTGTGAGGGTTCCTAGCAAGAGGCCCTGAGAACTTGATCATTGTCTAAAATCAATCAAGCAGTGAGCCAGTCCCAAGCATTTTTGAGTCAACCTTAGCTCCTCATGCATAAATGCAAACAGCGGGTGAGTTCCCCAACTACAGAAAAATCAAAGATGCACAAAAGTTTCCAATGGAAAAAATATGACAAGGAAAGCTACAGAAAAGGACAACAAAGAAACCATAAGTTATAAACGCTTAATAGGAGATATCATGCTTGATACCTTGAGAGATGAGAAATGGTTGAGTGGAGCCACACAATTAAAAATAAAATGAGTTATCAGGAAATAAAAATATGGTAAAAGTAAAAAAAAAAAAATTAGATTTAATATTCAGAAAAGTATGTTAAGGAAATCTTCCCAAAAAGCTCAGGCAAGCAAATAAACAGGGAAGATGCTATTGCTACTAGCAATGACAACAATAAGAAATAGATTTTGTTTAAGAACTCACTCTTTGCTTCTGTTTCATGATTCAGTGCTGACTCCAGAATTTCTGTTTGTGATATTATTATTATTATTATTATTATTATTATTATTACTATTACTACTACTACTACATTGGGGGCATTGTGAGGAAAGACATTCAGAGAATCAACTTGAGGAGAATAACTTTAAATGTATAAAACTTCCATGAAAGGGAATAGATGTGGGCAGGGGTTCAAAGGGATAGTAGAGGCAAATTCCTCAGGATTGAAAACAGTAAGATTTCAGCTGTAAGAGCTTTGTGACTCCTCAGGGCTGACAAGTATGAACCAAGATGCACCATCGTGAAATCTGAGGACAGCAGAGACAAATGAAGTGATTCACTGCAATATTTCAGGGCACGCACTACAAACCAAAGATTATCGGTTGTAATTGGTTCCCTTCTTCCTATTATTTCATAAAGTATGATTTTATTATGTACATAGATGTGCCAGAAGTAAAGCCAATATTTGAGAGGGAAAGAAAGAGAGAAAAGACAGAAGGAGAAGAAGGAAAAAGAGAGGGGGGAGAGTAAGGAGTGTGGGGTGGAGGTGAGCAAGCAGAATCAAAAGCAAATGCGCTGTATTAGAACCTGAGAGAGAGTATACAAAAGGGTGGGATGATTACCCAGAAGGCATTGCATGTCAGCTTTGTGATAAAACAAAAACAACAAAACAAACAGGCAAACAAAATCTTCAGACCAGTAACAGAGAAAGAATGCCGAATGTGAAGTCTCATGTTAGCTAGGACGCAGGGCTGTGAATGCAGCTTGCTTTTGAATTTGTTTGCTCCATAGCTGAAAGAACCAACATCTGTTGTATCCCAACCAACTCTAGTTGGTTTCTTCAAGACAGCCCTTGGGACAGAAAACCAGGGGCTGAAGAAATCTCTCTGGCCCATGCAACTAAAATAAATAAACAAATAAATAATAGAATAAACAAACAATAAAATAATAGAATAAATAAATAAAGGTGTAGTCATCACTAAACATTGAAAACTTCAGCATCAAAGAGCCATCAATTTATTCCAGACAGTGATTAACAATCAATGAATGATTCAGTTCCTTCGAGTTCTCTATTTGTTTTACCAAAGTCTTTTAAAAATAATTCACTTTTATTTATGTGTATGAGATGTACATAATGTACAGACACACAAATATGTGTGTCTGAGTGTATATGCTTGTGAGTGCAGTGAGAGAGGAGACCAGAAGAGGGTGCTGGAGCTCGACATACAGGCAGTTGTGAACTGCCCAGACAGCCCCTGGAAGAACAGGTAATGTTCTTGACCACTGAGCTATTCCTTGAGGTCTGTACATGAGTCTTTTAAACACTGATACACCCAAGGAGCCAAGAGGGTCAAGATATAGCTTCTGCTTTCAAGAAGCTCTCTGTCTTCATGCTGTTTCTGAAGATCATTCTAGGTACCATTTCCCCTACTGTGATCTGCATTTGTTTGGCCAGAAGGTGATTTCTTTTTTTGGTGTAGAAACCAGTTTGGTCCCTGATTTCTCTCAGTGGTTTCCAACCACCGTGACTGTCTTCTGGTTTAAAGTGTTGCTATGAAGAAGTTAGCTATCGTCTTACTTTTGAAAGTAATGTATGATGTTGGGGCACGGCGGTACACACCTTTAATCTCAGCACTCGGGAGGCAAAAGCAGGTGAATCTCTAAGTTCAAGGCCAGTCTGGTCTGCATAGCAAGTTTCAGGACAGTAGTTACACACACACACACACACACACACACACACACACACACACACACACACACCTTGTCTGGAGTGGAAGAGAGAGGAAGAGGGAGAGAGAGACAGAGACACAGAGAGGCATATATTTTTCCTACCTGAACTTGAATGCTTGCCTTTGGTTTTCAGAAGAGATCTGATCAGGTAGGTACCTGGGGATGGCTTCCATTTTAACTGAAGCAGTTCAGAGGGTATCAGAGATATTCTCAAAGTGTGGCTTTCTGCTTTTCACTGGCTTTCTGGAAATTTTAGCTAGGTTCTTTACAAATTTGCCTCTTGCTCTTACTCCTCCTCCTTTCCCCATTCTCCCTGCTGTCTGAGTATGATGCCTTGGATAACCGGGCCTTTCTTGAGCTCTATCTGCTTTTCTGGTTAACTTGTCTATGTCATTCATAATTATGGTTATTTCAATATTCAGCTCAAATGTTTCTCTTTATGCAGTTTGTTTATGGACTACAAATCTCTGTTGAAGTTGTGAAGTGTTTTCTATTTTTCTTGAACATATACATCATGGTTACTGTGATGTCCGTGTGCAGTGATTCACATTTGAACCCCTTGTGTATGGGTTTCATAGTTCTGTCCAACATTTCCCTTGCATCTTGCACTGTTTAGAGCTACTTGTTAGCATGCCTACTAATATTTTTAATAATGGTGAGTGTTGCACAGACAAAATCCATATAATCTGCGACTCAGTTGATAGTATTTACTTCTAGGGAGTGTCTTAATTAGGGTCTCCATGGCTGTGAAGAGACACCATGACCAAGGCAACTCTTATGAAAGACAATATTTAACTAGGGCTGGCTTGCAATTCAGACTTTCAGTCCATTATCATCATGGGAGGAAGCATGACAGCATGGAGGCACACATGATGCTGGAGAAGCCAAGACTTCTGCATTTTGATCCGACTGCAGCTGTGAGAGATTGTTCGTGGGCAGCTAGGAGGAGGGTCTCAGGGTGCAGACCGAGCACAATTCCTCAAAGCTCCCCTACATGGTGACACACTTCCTCCAACAAAGCCATACCTCCCGATAGTGCCATTTCCAGAGAGCCACGCTTATTCAGTCCACCACAGGGCAGGGTGTGCTTTCTTGTGAGAACAGGGCAAGCTGACCTAGTCTAGAACTGTGCTGAGTAGAATCTAGAGTTTAGACTTTGTGCATCTGGCCTGCTTTTCGGTGTGCCTCAGTTCCTCATACAGCCCTGATGGAAGTCAAGGAGCCCATCTCTGTAGAAGTCCTGAAATAACCTCTCCCAGCCCTGTGAAAATATTTACTCAGTTTCTTAGCTTCTGGATTGTGACTTAAACGTAAGCCGACGACAGAAAGAAAAAACACAGTGCAGGGAAAAGGCAAATGCTGGGCTAGCCTTATGTCTCCAAGCTCTCAGCTTGTAGAGCCTGAGGCCAGCACTGACTGTAGTTCTCAAATGCTTCAAACAGGTTTTTAAAAAGCCCTTTCTAGTGTTTTCCTACAAGTTCGAATCTCAAACTGTTTTTTGCTGGTTGGTTGGCTTTTGTTTTGGTTTTGTTTGTTTGGTTGGTTGGTTGGTTTACTTTTTAGGGGCAGGGGTCTCACTCTGTAACCCAGGCTGATCTGGAACCGTCTGTGTATCCCACATTGGACCCGGTCTCCTAATAATCTTCCTCCTCAGCTTGTCAACAGCAAGGATTATGGGAGCAAGCCAGGATGCCCAGCTCAGAATTGTTTTCTTTTTGGGTTGCAGAGATTGCTCAGTGGTTAAGCATACCTACTGTAATGCAGCTCACAATTGTACATAACTCCAGAAACAGCAAATCTGATGCCTTTGGCCTCCAAGTGTATCTGTGCCCATGAGTGTGTGTATACCACACAGACACACACACAGACACACACACACAGAAGAAGAAGAAGAAGAAGAAGAAGAAGAAGAGGAAGAGGAAGAGGAAGAGGAAGAGGAAGAGGAAGAGGAAGAGGAAGAGGAAGAGGAAGAGGAAGAAGAAGAAGAAGAAGAAGAAGAAGAAGAAGAAGAAGAAGAAGAAGAAGAAGAAGAAGAAGAGGAAGAAGAAGAAGAAGAAGAAGAAGAAGAAGAAGAACTAATTGTGAGTGGTAGAATACACCTTTAATCCCAGCACTCTAGTGCAAGAGGCCAGCCTGGTCTATAAGTCCATGGCCAGGCAGAATGACATAGTCAGACCTTGCCTCAAGATAATAATAATATTACTATTAATACATTTTTAACTACTTTTTTTTTTTTTTTTGGTAACCTCGGAGAATAAAGCCCAACCTAACTTTCTGGTTTTGCCATTTGTTTTTTGAACAACTAAGTAATCAAGGTTTATCTCAGCAGGTAAGAAGACAAAAAGCAGAAAGTAGGCAAGCACCCTGTCCAGAGAGGACCCAGCCCAGCCACAATGGCCAAGGTCTTGCTTTTCTAAGAGAAAAAGAAACAAGTTTTATTTCTTATGTTCGTAATAAAGCCTCCATTGTGGAGTGCTTTGGTTGAAGCAGGGTGACCATAGATAAACTTTTGCATGAATACTGGGCGCTGTGACCTCACAAGGCTCTCACCTCTGCTTTGTCCACACAGAAAGAACTCCATGTAATCCAAATCACAGCCCAGCATTCCCTTGCTAGTCTCTGCTCTGAGAAGTTGCATCTAACTGTCAGCTGCATCATAATTTGGGAAAGTGTCAGATAAAATAATCTTTTAATCCCAACTAATGGGCACACTTAATATTGATTTACAAAAGATGGTTGCTATTAACTTATATATTTAATATTGACTTTATGAAATGTGACGCAATGAAGAGAAACATAAAAATTTTCCATCATTTTGTCATCATTACTTAGTCTATTAAACTGTTTTATGCTGCTATGAGATTTGTTGAAAATCAGACTGCCAATTCAGAAATGCAAAGTTCATTGATTTCTCTTCACTTTTATCTATGTATAAATTCAACATAAAGGGAAGGTTACAGGCAACTAATTGTGTAATTGAATTCTACTAATTTTTATCTTAAAATATTTTGAGGCAGCAGTTTTCAAAAAGGGATGCATTAAATTTTAAAGCTAGAACAAATCTTGGTTAACTTTCTCCTGAAACATTAATTTCTTTCTTAAAATAAAATTATATAAAAATATTTCACTTTGCATACGAAAACATAGACCCAACTTAATTCTAATGAGAAGAAACAAGCAAAAAAAAAAAAAAAAAAAAAAAAAAAAAGAAATTTTTAAAACTATAGTGTGAGCCAGTTTGTGACAGCACACACTTTTAGTCCCAGCACTTGGGAGGCAGAGACAGGCAGAGCTCTGAGTTCAATGCCAACCTGGTCTAGGACAGCCTAGGCTACACAGAGAAACTCTGTCCTTAAACACTCCCCTTCCAAAAAGAAAAAAAAAAAAAAAAAAAACCTACAATGTAAAGTCACTCTTCTGATCCTCTTTCTTAGGTACATTGAGATGTTGCCATATACCAGGCAAGCAAACATCCATCTTCTTCTCAAGGTACCTGAGGCAAATACACAGCCAGACACAGAGAGTAATGTGAAGTGTACTGAGGACCAAAAGAATAATTTTATCTAAGAAACTCAGAAAAGAAGGGGGAAAAAGGCAACTTAAGGGCTAGAGAGATGGCTTGGCAGTTATGAGCACTGGCTGCTCTTCCAGAGGTCCTGAGTTCAATTCCCAGCAACCACAAGGTGGGTTACAATCATATGGGATCTGACGCCCTCTTCTGGCACACAGGTACACATGCACATAGAGCACTCAGACACATAAAATAAATGAATCATAAAAAAGAAAAAGGGACTCAGAAAGGGAATTTGTGCTGGAGTTAACCAATGAGAGGAGACAGGTTGAAATTACTGGGACAAAGTTCACTGTAAAAACAAAGGGCTGCAGAGTTAGCCTGGGGATTACTTTGGAAAGTCAGAATATACTGAACAAAAGGACTGAACATTGTGTGACAGAGAGCTGCAAATGTACCAACTGACAAGAGTCATAATCCATTTGGTTTTTCAGAACACAAGCATGGAGGGCTAGAGAGATGGCTCAGCCCGGGGATCAGGGAAGGACTCGATAATTCCAGCACCAACGAGGTCAAAACAGGAAGATTCCTCCAGCTTGCTGGCCAGTCAGTCTAACTGAATCAGGGAGCTCCAGGTCCAGTGAGAGTGTCTATGTCAAAGAGAGATGGAGGGTAATTGAGAAAGATATCCCAAGCCAACTTAGCCTACACATGCACCCTTGCACATATATGTGCATACACACACACACACACACACACACACACAGACAATATTATGTCAACATTTTATATTAGTGATAGAATAGGGATCTACTAGTGGCTGGAAGCAATACAAATGTCTAGATAAGACAGTCTTGAACAGTGGCATCGCTATCTGTGTGCATCTATCTTCATCCACTGATACACACATGAAAGATCTAATTTAAAGATGGATGGTGAGGAAAAAAATAATTTAAGTTAAATAAAATGGGTAGGTGGTGAGTCCCTTGCTGCAGATAAGAGATAAGGAGGACTTAGCAAAGGGAAGGGAGAAGTGATGAGTCCCAGATGGGTCCTCGGAGTGACATTCAGAGAAAAGTTTTAATCTGGACAACTGTGAATGGCTGACCAACACTTCCTTTCTCCAGAGATCGCTTTAGTCCACTCCCTTGACTACTGAAAGACTTTCTCGATTGTATGTGATTTTTGATGTGATTCCTACGCACTGGCCATTCCTCCATGTCTGAGCAGATTGTGTTCCTAGGGAGATTCAGGTGAATCTTGATGATAGCTCATTTGGAGAAGAAAATTACTTCTTTTCTTCCTCGGAATCCCCAACTTTTCTAGGTCTGTGAGTGAATTCAGGTGGTGTGTTGATTAAAATAGAGTTCCTACCAGTGAAGCATTGGGCATCACTTCAGAAAGCACAGGATCATTTTCCTCATAAACTAAGCCTAGAATTGGCTGTTCAAGGATTGATAATGCTTTTCAAGGGAATGGCCACAAATTCAAAGCATTTCATTGCCATTTCTATCTGTAATGGTGCTTTTTATCCCCATGGTGCAAAGATGACTCTGTTATCACCAGACATTACATCCTTATTACTGTGTCCGAGCCAGTAATAAGAATGGAAAGGGAATGGCTATCAGCATTCTGTCTGTCTGCTTTTGAGCTATGAAACGATAACACACATGGCCCCCATCCCACAAGCCCTACACAAGAAACTTCTTTTTGTTCAGAATTATGACAAATGACCACACATACATGCAAAACAATCTGGGATATTAAGTTATTTAGCCAGGTACACTGGTGTCAGAATAAATCGTGATTTGTAGGAAAAAAAAATGTATGTTATGGATACAGAACTAGCTGAGCCTGCCAGTCAATTTTCCACTGAAATACAGAAAGTAGAGTATATCTATATGTACTATAGGCTTATTGATCATTTTGATATACAGGTACTACCGAAGAGAGAAAAGAAGGCTAAAGAATTCCAAGGGCAGAGGATAGAGGTGAGCTTGCCACCGCAGATACCTTTCCTCCGCCCACACACACCTCACTTTAATTTCTCTTTCACAGATGAGATGAAGTGCTTAGAGTTCCAACACAATATTGATCCACAAGTCCAGATTTGAGGAGGACATTGTAAGCTTCACAAGTGTTACTAGAACAAACAATGTAGACGAAGTTTTGCTGCCAATGAAATACAAAGGCGGTACAGTTTACTTCGGTTTAGTAGAAACTATAATAACACCCCAGGTCAAGTACCCATCTTGATTCTTAATTCCAAAAATGTTTCCATATGCCAACTACATCCTTTGTAAGCAGACTTCATAGCTTCTGCAATCAAGGCACAGAGTATGGTGTCCATTTCCCAAGCTTTGAATCTAAGTTGACCATGGGAATGGTTGGTTGTGCTTAATAAAATATTGTGAATGTGCAAAGCTCACAACGTAGAAGACATTCTGCACTGTCCCTCTTGTAAATATGTCTCCTCTGTGTGGGTGAATCAAATAAATGACAATAAAGCCAAGATCTAGTCACTTTCATAGGCCTAGCCTATGTTACATGCAAGTGTTTATGTGTATGAACACATGTGTCATGACCCCTGTGTGGATGTCAGTAGGCGACCTGCAGTAGGAAGTTTTCCCTCCCATGATGTGTGGTCGGAGGATATAACTCAAGAAATCAAGCTTTGCAGAGGAATTTCTTATTAGTGCTCCTAACTCTCAGTGAGCCCTGATCAGTTCTTCTAAATACACTTGGGGCAGAAGAACTTTCTCCAAAGCTTATGGAGTTATGAGCAATAAAATTGGTTGTGGATTGAAACCAATAATCTGGGAATTTTGTGTGATGAATTTTGAATTCCCTAAAATAAAGCCCACTTTGGGCCACACAACTATCTACAATTATTAGGGGGATTGCACTTATGTTTTAGCTGTACCTTAAGCTGAACTGCTTTAGGCAGCTGTGAATGAATTCTCAACTGATAAAGTTTGATTAAGAAGATAGAGAAGAGAGACTGCAAATAGGTGAATTCCTAGGAGGCCTCTGCGATTTAGGAACTGCCAATGACATGACAAAGTATCTCTCCAAGTCCCTCCAAGGACCCACAATCTAAGGGCTTGGCTCCTACATCTTTGCACCATTGGGAGTCATGGAAACTTTAAGAGGCAGGAGCTAATCAGAAGAAGTTCAATCGTTGTAAGATATGCGTGCTTTTAAGATATTTCCTGTGAATTGAAACTTTAGTTCATAAGACTCAGGAAGTTTGCCAGGCAGTGGTGGCACACGCCTTTAATCCCAGCACTTGGGAGACAGAGGCAGGTGGATTTCTGAGTTCAAGGCTAGCCTGGTCTAGTTCCAGGACAGCCAGGGCTACACAGAGAAACCTTGTCTCGAAAAACAAAAAAAAAAAAAAAAAAAAAAAAAAAAAGACTCAGGAAGTTGATCAGAATTTTCTAGCCCAGGAAATTTGCAAGACCCAAGGAGTTCAAGACCCAAGGAGTTCAGAAAGTGTCACTGTTCATAAATCTCTTTCGATGCCATATAGACAAAGAACTTTTGAATTGCTGGGGAGGAGGTGACTTTCAGTGGGGGTGTCCATAGGTTGGATAGGGGATCTCCAACTTTCGTGAGTTCCTAAATACTTCCGTAAGGTTGGGCTGTAGGTTAGCCTGTAGGGTATTTTCCTAATTAGTGATTAATTTGAGAGGGTCCAGTTCACTGTGGGTAGTGACATCTATTGTGGTCACTGAGAGAGTGATGAGCTTTTTGGTGACTCAGTCACCAGTGGGTCACCCATGTTTCTGTAAATAACCTCTCACCCATGCTACTGTAAGCCATCCTAAAACTCATTGTTTCGTCTGGTAAAATTATTTCTTCAGTTTGTCTTCAGTGCCTTATCTAGAAGTAATGCAACACATTGACACACAAACAGGTATCCAACAAGAACCATAGATAATTTAGGGAGAAGTGGTTAAACAGTCCTTGCAATGGGCAGTAAGATATACAAAATAGTGGCCGATATGTACAAGAGTATAACACCCAGGAGCAATATCAATATGTATACCATTCCCCATGTGGTAAGAGATGGTGTGCTGTTTGGTTTTGTGTCAATTTGACACAAACCAGAGTCATCCAAGAGGAGGAATCTTCAATTGAGGAAATATTTTCATAATATTTGTAGGCAAACCTATGGGGACATTTTCTTAATTAATAATTGGTTTGAGAGGTTCCAGCCCATTGTGGGTGGAGACAGACATCCCTGGAATGGAGGTCCTGGGAGCTATACTAAAGGAGAAAGAGTAGGCCATGAAGAGAAAACAAATAAGCAGCACTCCTCCATGACCCTTGCATTGCTCCTGCCTCCATGTTCCTGCCCTGTTTGGGTTCCTGTCCTTGACTTACTCCAGTGATGAACAGTGATGTGAAGTACAAGCCAAATAAGCCCTGTCTTCCCCAATTTGATCATGGTGTTTCATCATAGCAGTAATAACCCTAACTAACACTAATGACTTTCCTTCTTAGTGTACTGGCAACTGTACGAACCCTGGTGTGGATGAGAAGACATGCCAACTAGGTCAAGCTCTATGCTGGAGTAAAATCCTTGTGAGGAATCCCAGAGTGGCCATCTTCCTCTGTGCGATTTGAGATGACATTCCTCCTTAATATAATGGGGCCTGCCAAATGAGCACCTGAAAGGCCAACGAACTAGAGAATATATTGCAATTCCCGAAGGCAGCTCATGAACAGAATAAGAAGGTCTCTGCAGTCAGTTGGGTGGCCTCTGCTCTAGGTGGTAAGACATGTAACTGACGCTGAGCTGTCTCCCTAGAAAGGATTTGCCTTTCCAAGGCAGAAGCTACCAAGAGGCGTAGCTGATATCTTCTGCTTTAGCTTCTCATTTGCCAGGGGAAATGGAGCTTATGGGGGAGAAAGGGTGAGATGAACTTGCTGTTTTGCTGGTTTTGTTTCTCACTGTGGACAATGCACAAAGGGAAAGGCATATAAAATAGGTCTGTGCTAAGGAGCTTGCAAGGATCCAAAATCAGTGAGGAGGAAGAGAACAGGGTGAGAGTGACAGAAGTCTCTCTGAAACCTGACTTTATCACAGAGGAAGGGGAAATTCTGGATTCACCATGGAGATAGAGGCTTTGATAATAGCCCCAATACAGGAAAAGAGGATAATCAGGGAATGTTTTGCTTCTGGACTCCTAAACTTAGGGATAACTTTAAAGCAACAAATGAAAGGACCATCACAGCTGAGCTTGTGAGGCTGTGGGGCATGGGGGTGAGTAGATGAGACTGTCTGCTATTATGGAAATAAACAAATTTGGTAATATAGGCACCAACCCTTTCTAAGACAAAGCTGAGTAACCTGGGGCAATACAATGGAAACCATTCATAATGCACTGCTTCATATGAGCCATTACAGACACTTGGTTATCACTGGCTGGGGAGCCTGATAAGTATGAGGAATTTGAAGACAATAATGGAAGGACAGGCATTATTGAGCAGGTTAGGTACATGAGAAGCAGTGTTTGGTGGACCAGATAGGGAGAGTTAGAAGGAGGAGTAAAAGGAAGAGGAGAAGGAAGAGGAGAAGGAGGAGGAGGAAGAGGAAGAAGAAGAAGAGGAAGAAGAGGAAGAGAAGGAGGAGGAGAAGGAGGAGGAAGAGAAAAGAGGGAGGGAGGGGAAGGAGAGGGGATGGAAGAAGAGAAAGAGGAGGAGGAGGAAGAAGAAAAACAAGTAGAGGAAGAAGGAGGAGGAGGAGAAAAAGGAGAAGGAGGAGAAAAAAAGAAGGAGGAGAGGGTGATTATATTCAGCTGAGGCTGGTGTGTGTGTGTGTGTGTGTGTATGTGTGTAGGTGGGGGTAATGCTTTAAGCTGTGTAGTGAAATATGGAATAAAGATCTGGCCAATCTGAACAACTTATATCGACATGTAAATATTTGTTGACAAAGTGCTAATGAAATCAACAGGGCATGAGAGAAGGGGAAAGTTGATGCTGGTCCATCCAGGTTACTCAAAAGCAAATGTGCCAAGATTTGTGCTGAGCTAGAGCTTCTAGGGGAACGTGTTGCAAGAGGCAAAATTCAATGCTTGGAAATCTTTCAAGCCTGAACTACAACCAGTTCACCCAAGAGGTGAATCCATGAATGAAAGAACAGGCAGTGAAAGAAGAGTAAAACCTGTCATGGGCACTTCAGCCATTCCCCCAGAATATGCTGTGTACTTTTATCCCCTGCAAGGAAGTTTACTAAGAACAGAGATTTTTTTTTTTTTAATCCAGAACTGGTCCCTCTTAGAATCCAAGTGTGGTTGATGGAGAAACAATAGGCACAGTGCCAACTCAGACCCTTTCATATACAGAGAGCAAGCTTGAACAGCAGATGAAGCAAGCAAAACCATGGCCCCATTCTTCCTTGCACCTGGATAGGGTGAAATACCACAGTAATTTGTCATGGGTGACAAGAAGTGGGTACCCTACAACAGTGCCCCGGAATGAGGAAGCGGGATATCTCAAAGAGAGTGGCTGTGGTTTACAGAGAGCTAAAGAAGACTGCATCTCCTCATCCATGTCACTGTATACAGCATTATTCCTGTAATGAAATCGTGGATAGATGTGCTGTTATCTTTCTGCATTCTCTGGGCCTTTCGATGTGTATTTTTAAGTGTTCCCCCAGTTGCTGAATCTCAAGATTGATGCCTGTTTGGAGAAGATGAAACTGGCTCTTCAGAGATTCTTCCCACCTTCTGTAAAAAGTTTTTGTTGTATGGACAGTTTAGGGTTGAGCTCTATGTGTCTTGTGGATATGGAAAAACATCAGGAAGAACAGTAAAAACAGCAGTTAGAGGTGGAATGAAAGAAAGCACCATGTATGGGTAAAGAAGTCATTCGCAGAAGGATAAATGAAGGTAATGAAGATCCCACCGCCAAGAATGGGTTTTCTTCATAAGAGCAGAAAGGGTGCCTGGGTTGTCTGAAACTAGCATATTCTCTGCTGACTAGACAGTGCCTAGTCCCATGCAGGATGCTGTCACAAAACATTTGTCAGGTCAAAGTTTGATGTCAGATCCCTGGTTAGCATTCTCTGTGAACTTCAAAAGCAGTTAGAATAAAATCCTAAGTCTATCACGTGGCTCAGCACCGGATTCCATATGCCCTCTCATCTCTAAAGCCATATTCTTGCTTCCTTTCCTTCAGCTCATCCCAGATGACGTTCCTGGCAGTAGCTCTTCCCCAGTTCCACATATCCCTTCCCCAGCATCTCTGCATGCTTGTTTTTGCACCATCTCATTATTTAAAACCAAATCCACAGGCAGTTTGGAAAATGACGATTTATTAAAACTTTTTACTTAGTTCTTTGAGAATTTCATGCAGTGTATTTTAATCGTATTCTTTCCCATATCCCAGTTTTCCCTAGCTCTTCTCCCCTGCTATCCAACCAGCTTCAGGTTCTTTCTCCCTCTTAACAACAACAAAAAGACACTAAAAACATACAGGCCAATTTGTGTTGGGCAACTTTTGAGCACAGGTCCTGCCCTGGCATATTGTTGATATACCAAATGCCATTCCATGAATAACACTAATTTTCTATCTCCCAGCAGGTAGGGACTTTGTGCCCACTTATCAGCTTTGGTTCTGGGAATAACGGAATTACTCTGTCTGCTTTGGGCTGTACGGGTGTCTTCTTCATGTTGTTACAGCTTCCATGAGTTCATACATGTATCCATCCTGCTGTTTCTGGATGCTGTTCTCTTAAAGTCGTTCACCACCTCTGGGTCATACAGGAGGGGTGGGATACAGACATCCTATTTAAGACTGAGCTCTGAAGGTGGCTCTTCCTCTCTGACTTGCTGCTCATTAGACTGATTTGTATTATCCACAAAATTTATGAGTCCCTGGGTTTGTGTGTTTCCTTATTTGTGTATTATTCCATACATTAGAGTGCAAGTGAAAGAATCCAGTTTGTCTCTTCATTACTATGTTCCCAAATGCCTTAAAGAACATGACAATGACCACCAATGCTTTCCTACACCTTTGATTGGCGTTCCAGGGTCTGAACTGTGAGCTGTTTAGTCCTAACATTGACACTATATTGACTATCATTCAATAGCTACTCCTAATGAGATGTTGACAGTCTGGGAACTAATCCTGTATAGGAATTTTAAAAAGGTATTTCTTAGAAAATAGAACCATGTGCCTGGTCAAGGGAACCCAGGGAAATTTATATCATTTACAACTTGATCATCTAAGGCTAGTAGATACTACATTGTGAGGCCCTTGAGATCTCTTGAGGCCCTGGTAAATGTAACAGGCCCCACTTTAAGTAACATGAACTGGTATTCACCATCAACTTTTGTGTGCAATTTCCAGGAATCTGTAGAACTGTGGAAGCCTTTATGTAGACCTTGGGTTGAGAGTCCTTGGTCTTTTTTTTTTTTTTTTTTTTTTTTTTCTCAAATTCAGAAGGAAGTGAATCCCACTGTAGCTTTAAAGACTACCCAGTGAGTAACAGAGACAGGGACAAGCTAGATTTCTGTGAACACACCAGAGAAGGTTGAACAAAACAAAAGGTAGAAAAATATTCCAGGTGGATGGGGGAATAAAAGGGGATAAGTGAGTGAAAAGGTCAAGAACAGCAAAAAATGGGTCAGAAACCAAAAACAAACAAACAAACAAACAAGATAAGGAAACTTGGACAGGGCAAAAGTGACTTACATGCAACCTTTGTTTTTGTGATGTGAATCTGACCTTCTAAGGAAGAGAAATTCTTCTTTCCATACATAGATAAGAGGAGTTTGTAACCCCATAGGAAGAACAACAATATCAACCAAACAGACCCCCAGAGCTCCCAGGGACTAAATCACCAACCTAAGAGTCCACATGGAGGGACCCATGGCTCCAGCCGCATATGTAGCAGAGGTTGGGCATCAATGGGAGGAGAGGCCCTTGGTCCTGTGAAGGCTCAAGGCCCCAGTGTAAGGGATTGTCAGGGTGGTGAGGTGGGAGTCGGTGGGTGGGAGGGGGAACATCCTCATAGGAGGGAGAAGAGGGATGGGAGAGGGGGGTTCTGGAGGGGAAATCAGGAAATTTCAAATTACATTTGAAATGTAAATATATAAAATATCTAATAAAAAAAGAAAACTTTAGAGGCTAATTACAATATAATCATACATATGCATGTCTCAGTCAGTGAAGAGACACCATGACCACAGCAACTTTATAAAAGAAAGCATGTCATAGGAGGAGGGGCGTTTGCTCACTGTTTCCTGAGTCCATTGTCATCATGGTGAAGTATAGCAGCACACAGGCAGGCATGGTGCTAGAGAAGGAGGTAAGAGTTCTGCATCTGCATCTGCATCTGCATCTGCATCTGCATCTGCATCTGCAGGAAGAGAGAGACTCTGGGCTAAGAATGGGCTTTTTTTGAAACCTCAAAGCCCACCCCCAGTGACACACTTTCTCCAACAAAGCCACACCTCCTAATCCTCTCAAATAATGCTACTCCCTAGTGACAAAGTATTGAAAATATGAGTCTATAAGTTAGTGTGTCTGCTTAGATGATAGGACACCATGTGGTTGTGAGCTTATCTCAGAAAATGCCAATAAATCCAAGTTCTGGTTTGCTACAAAATGGAGTGGGATCTTTCACTCACTCCCTACACCGGTGTTCTTTCCCCTTCAGTGAAGAGAATTGTGTCCTACTACGTTTGAAGAAATTTGAAAGAGAACCCATAGTGTCACCTAGTCTTGTCACAGAGGTCAGCATGGTGGGATGGCTTTGTGGGGCCTTAGAATTAGGTTAGATGGAGGGAGAGCTGCTTTGTTACTTGGTGAAATTTTGATAGTGACTCACATCGGGAAAGCAGACCCCAGAGGGCCTCAGCTCCTCTGATGTTCAGCATATTCACCAGAGTTATTAATACTTTCAGCACATGTTTATAGAACAGCGATTATAAGGAAAGTGTTGTCCAGATAAGGAAGGAACAAGAAAACAGTATCTATCTTCTGTCACGGTTCATAAAGTTGGGAAATTACACGTCAGATTTTTTTTCCTCAGAACCTACTTTTATAACTTCCCTAATGTGATCCTAGTAATTTTATCTCACCGAAGGTGTTTTCTCCCTTTGACTTCCTTTATTTGCATTGAAAAAAAATATCCTTTGCAACATATGTACATCATATGATATGTACATCATATGTACCTCAGAAGGTAGGATATAGTGATGCTCACACAAATTGTATGACCTAGTGGCAGAAGAATTTTGTGTGTTCAATACAATCTATGTCCATAAAAGGCAATGTCCACAGAAGGATGGGCTACCTCCCAGTCAGTCACTGAGTGAGGCCAGTGTGTACTTGTCTAGTAACTTAAAGAACTTTGTTTCTTTACCACAGACTAGGAAGGTGTTAAAAATGGCTGTTAAATTAGTCAAATGAAGTACTAATGTATCAGCACTGGATACACTGGACCCACAGCTATAATTATGACTGTATCAATGCTGCTACATTCCACACTGGAAGCCATTTTCTTTATCTTTCTCTCTTACATCAAGTCAGCTCTCACAGTGGCACCATCCTGATATGGTGTCAACAATGTCCGTGCCTTCCTGTTTCTACTGTCTTTTGGCTAGTGGAATTTCACTTTGTTTCCTCTTTCTGCAACCTGATAATCATTGACCTGCTGGTTTGCACAGCTGTGTAACTAGCCATGCCTCCTGTTCCCATGCTTGAAGTAGTCACTCATGTGACCTCAGTTTCCACAAGAAAAAGCACAATACTGTCTGGGCAGTCACACCTCCTTGACATTACTTCCACTGTGTCCACACCCTGAAGCATTTTGTTAATCCTGCCCACCTTCCAGATCCAATTTGTCCTTCGAACCACCTCAAAGCCTACTTCCGCTTACTCTGAGAGGATCTTCACTTTCTTCCATCTCTTCTGCAGTGTGTTGTTTCTCCAGTGTACCGATCGTTTATATTGAAGTGTATTTGGGCAACAGTATAGAGTCATAGTTTAAAGCATAAGAATTGAGACCAGTGAGTTGTAGTGACCTAAGTACCTTGAAACAGGAAAAGCTAGCATGGTAAGCAATAAATATTAGCTGTGTGTACTATTAATATTGTATGACTCTTTAGTTCCCATAGCAGAATAAGCCTAGATGATAATGATCTTATAGTATCAACCATACCTCTCTCAATACTTGGCAACGCTTTATGAGATTCACGACTCAGAATCAATTGCTTCAAAGCCGATTTCTTTATAGGCTCTGCTCCAACCTCCTGTAGTAAGAGGCAAGGGATACAGAAAACCACATGGGCTGAGCTTGACACGTGACTTATGTATATAGTTTTACTCAACCTCTGATAAGTGTTGATTAAATCAACAGTTTACAAGTTGAGATATGTGTGTGAATAAAACCATTTTTATTAAGTAATATGGATTTGTCAGGACAGTTAATACCCACTATTGCATGCCCTTATACCAATGGTGCCAATGAGCCTGTTAAGAGCTGCTTTGAAGTGCTTCCCTAAGGGCTTCTTATCTTGCCAAATGTTTGCATAATGATTGATGAAAAGGATAAAATTCTATTTGAGGATCTTCAAGTGCGTGGCTAGGTGGCTTCCCATTCTGCTGATTGGTGCTATTGAGGCTGGCACTGGCTCAGTGCACATCCTTTGGCAGTTTAGCTATGCTGGAAAAGGGATGGTTGACTACACAAAAGTTAGAGAAAGGACTGAAGGAGCTGAAGGGGATTGCAACCCATAGGAAAAACAACAATATCAACTGACCAGATACCACCACCACTACCACCACCACCACCACCCCCCCTTCCCCCTCCCCCCCCCCCCCCCCCCCCCCCCCCCGAGCTCCCAGGGACTAAACCACTAACCAGAGAGTACACATGGATTGACCCACAGCTCCAGCCGCATATGTAGCAGAGGATGGCCTTTTCGGACATCAGTGGGAGGAGAAGCCCTTGGTCCTGTGAAGGCTGGATGCCCCAGTGTAGGGGAATGCCAGGTGGGTGGGATGGGGGAGGGAGGATGAGAGAGGGTGTTTCTGGAGGAGAAAAGGGGTTAACATTTGAAATGTAAATAAATAAAATATCCAATTAAAAAAATATTCCAAAGAAGTCCAGGATTTTCCTAAATGACTAGTGTGTTATTTTATCTTATGGGTATTTGGACTATGTCCCCAATGTTCTCCTATTGGCTGGACTAAAGGAAAATAAAGGTAAATTTGTGGATTTGCCTAGGCTTTAATTCCTTACTGGCTTCCCTTAATTCATTTATTTCCTATTTATTTCTAATCCCAGCCCTCTTGTTCTTCTCAATCTTAAGTCTGTCTTTAAGCTAGACAAACAATAGAGACATACAAATACCTTTTACCACATTCACATGTAACTATTAAATTTGAGGCCTGCTAAAAATCAACCCACCAGGCCTTTGGAGGGAGCCAAACTTGGGTATGAATTCCAGCTTTGATACTTTATAACTATGGACTTTGAACAAATTCTTTAACCTTTTTGAGTTTCCTCTATGCGAAATGAGAATAATAATCCATAACTCACAGAGATGTCTTGGGGATTAAATACAATAACTCAAGTAAATTACTTTGTGCGTAGTAGGCATTCAATAAATGTCAGTTTCCTTCTTTTCCCTGTTATTAATGCTTATTAGACTATATTAAAAACTAGAACCAGACTGTGATAATGCAATCTCTTATTAAGTGTTTAAGCCAAATAACCAACTTCCCTAGGGGGAAGAGAAATGTTGAATTCGTTTCTTTTGGTAAACTTATTTATTAGTATTTTTCTTGAGTTTTATTTGGTTTCACAGTTCACACTTAAGCTACTGTTTATGTCACAAAAACGGCAATTTGTATTCTCTTTGTGGCATAGAGTTGAGGTTTTGCAAATTACTTACTATCTCGATTTTCATCTTTTAGAGATCACTATTCATTCTCTTAGCGGCACGATTTTATTTACTGACTACGTCATATAACAAAGTTTTGCTCTCAACAGTTTCCCCGAGGTCTAAGGATTTCAAGAAAACCAAGTTTACTACCGCAGCGTCACTGCGTAGACGAACGAGGGGTGGGGCGGAGGGATCCACACCGTCTGAGTGCTTTCGTGTTAATTTTACAGTCTTGCATTTAAGTGGAGCCACGTTTTCCTCAAGGACGCAGCCTAAGAGAAGCAGACAAGAGCCAGAGCTAAGGTCTCTCTGCGCCTTTAAGAACTGGAGACTGGGTCATAGCTCCGCCTCCTTCCCGGCCCACCTCTGAACTCTGATTGACAAGACTCCCGGGCTAGGAGGGGCTGAAAGAGGCCGAGAAGGCGGCGCAGGGTGGAAAATAGGGGGAGGAGGAGCCCATTTTCCGGACAAACCAATCAGAGAAGGGGGCGGGGCTCTGAAGACCTCCTCCCTCCTCTGACCCCCGCCTCCTGGCCTCTCCGCCCCCTCCCCCCTTCCCTTGGCCCCCTCCCCTCTCCTCCTTCTCCTCCTCCTCCTCCTCCTTCTCCTCCTCCTCCTCCTTCTCCTCCTCCACCACCTCCTCCTCCTCCTTCTCCTCCTCCTCCTCCTCCTCTCAGGCTGTGGTTTTTCTGTATATGTTTCTAGAGTCCTGAGCCTGGCTAAACAAAAGCAGGAGGCTGACGGGGCTGCTGGAGTTTGCAGAGACACGGAGGAGGAGAGAGCTTGGGCTTTGCCTGCCGCCACGGCTGGGGGAGATCTGGCTTCTGCTACAGCCCACCCCCTTTGAGATCACTCTGGCCCGGAGTGGGGGTGGGGGGCAGCGGGGGGTGGGGGGGAAAGTTTGCATTGCAATCCCCCTGCCTTCCTCTCCTTTCTCCCGATCAATGCATATTTGCAAAAGGATTAAGCTACAGATTTAAGCGCCGGGAGCCCATTTCTGCCTTGCAAAGGAGATCGGACTGAAAAACCCAAAGGCAGCTCTGATTTCTTTTCGCCAAGTGGGAAGGTGGTTTATTTTTCTTGCTTTTTTGGAGTCAACACCCTTCCCCACCAGCCCTTATCCCCACCCTCAACCCGCAACCCCTTCACGCCCCCCTCCCCCTCCCCATCCTCCCACCATCCTCTAAAGAGGCAAAGAGATTTTTTTTTTCCTTTTGGTCTTCTTCTTTTTTTTAAAAAAAAAAAAAACCCTGGTCCCTGTTTATCCTGAAAAGGATTTGAAGACAGCTTGAAGGATAAAAAGCCTCGGTGCTTCCCAGGCGCCGAGCCGAGAAGCCGAAGAGGAAGAGCCGGGGCTGCCGGAGCCTTCAGAGATGGACGAGCAGCCGAGGCTGATGCATTCCCACGCTGGGGTCGGGATGGCCGGACACCCCGGCCTGTCCCAGCACTTGCAGGATGGGGCCGGAGGGACCGAGGGGGAGGGCGGGAGGAAGCAGGACATCGGGGACATTTTACAGCAAATTATGACCATCACAGACCAGAGTTTGGATGAAGCGCAGGCCAGGTGAGATGGAGGCTTTTCTTTGCCTTTCTTGTTTTTTTTTTTTTCCCTCCCTCTCGCAGGGGGAAACAATGGGAACCGAATCACTACAGCGCTTTCTTCTAAAATGTTGTTTCTTTTCTCATTTTGACAAGCAACTCTATGGCGGAGGAGTAAAATTTAAAGAAGCGTTGTTATCGAAAGTGTGATCGCCCGTGCCGAGATACGGCTGTGTGTAGATATTGTGCGTGTGTGTCTGTTAGAGGTATTTGTATGAATGCACAAAAACACGCAGCCACGCCGAAAATACTGCCAACTAATCCGAAAGCGGCCCTCGGCACTTTTTTACAGCTTTAAAAAAGTGTATGAAGAAGGCAGAATTGTCAAGTTCCGAGCGGCATTCCATGCCTTCGGTAGTTGAGGGACTTCGGAACATGACAAAAAAAAAAAAAAAAAAAAAAAAATGTCCCAAGAACACTTTATTTGCAGATTCCACTGACTCCTAAGCTAATTCAGCAAGTTTGATTTTTTTCCTTCTTCTTCTTCACTTACCCTCCCGTAATAGTAATAATAATAATTTGGTCTTTTCTTTCTTTCTTTTTTCTTTTTTTCTTTTTTTTGCTCACTCCCCACCCAAAACAGAAAACAAACAAAAAGCAAGGTAGCTCTGTGTTAGTAGGTGTCAGATAGTAAGAAAATACCTTGCTGTCACTCCGTTCTGTTTTTAGAAAAGGAAATGGGAAGAAAGGAAAGACAATTTTGCTTTTGAGGGCTGTTCGTTAGTTTTAAGAGACTCCGATTTTTAGTTTAACTTTATTGTCTCTTATTTGAGTTGCTGTTCTCACCTTCCCAGGACAGAGGCAGCTATGTGTGGTCCTCTAGAAAGGGGTGGGAACAAATACCAACCATATTTTCTGCTCCATGCCTCTTCCAGGATCACTGAGAGTGCTCTTAAATTGAAATGGAAGCTGGTGGCTTTTATGTATTTCAGTAGGACAGGGTATGAAGAAACATAATTATGAAACTGGGACTTCCTCAACTGAACCCACCACCAGGTATACGTAGTTCTCGACTCTAGGATTTTTTACAGCAAGTCCTCTGTCAAAATGAAAACACAGGTTAAGTGGCAAAGCCACTAACAGCTTGCCTAAGGCCCAACTCAGTTAGGAAGGATTAAAAGAAAAAAATCTAATGGCCACATATGTCCACACAATCGCCCAGCTTTGTTAAATCTCCGAGTACTTTTCTATTTCACTTTGGAATTCTTTTAAACGTATTACAGAGTGACTAGACCTTCTGTGTCTTAGTTCTATGGATAACAAGTAATGTGGGTTTTATGTAAGAGAAACAGTGCCTTGAGAAAGTAAGAGGAAGCAGCAAGAGCACGCATGCTATGAATTACATTCATTTTAGCTGGGAACACATGGAACATGGAAACTTAGGTGCCAAGGCTTAGGACGCCTGAAAAACTTAGGACTGTTAAGACACCCCACCTCCCACACTATTTTCATGCTTTTAATGGTGGGGGGGAAAGGTTTTTGAAAAATGAATTGCTCCTCTTTTTGAATGTTATTATCTGAAGAAAAGCTAATGGGTATGGCTCCCCACTGGCAATTCTCTCTTGAATTGGAACAGATTTCTCCTTAACATTGTTCCAGAAAAATCCACTCAGACACCACTGATAAACTGGCTTGATCACAAGTTCTTGACGTGGAAGAGGCCAGTGAGCTTGGGTCCTCACTACTTTCTCTGCTCTTTCTTTTTGTGAAACTGAGGACAAACACTTCTCAGCGGGTATCCCCTTTAATGGCCTAGATGCTGAGAAAGATCAGATGCAGTTTGGGGATTGGGGGGGAAAACCCAGTTGTCTCTCTCTAACCCCATTTGTGTAGCGTGGGGAAGCAAGGCTTCTAGATGGAGCTGCCAATTCTTTGCATTTGGGCCTGTGGGTGGAAAAAAAAAAAATAAGACTAGTGGGAAGTATTTTTAAAGACCCAGAAAAGATCTTAAATACATTGAACATTCTGTTTTTTAACCCCTTCTGAGAACTATGTTGCTAACCTCTTTTTTTTTCTTGAAACAATGTAACTACTTAGACTATTAAGCTTTTTCTTTCTTCCTAGTTAAACATTTGTAGTGCATATTTGTTAATTCAGAAAGTAAGCCATAACTATTTTAGATGATGTATGCATGTGCATTTTGAATTTCGAGTTTACTAGTCCCTTGCTACCCTGTATAGAGTATGTTTGTGATCCCTGCTTCTCTGTAGGATGTGGGGGTTTTTGTTTGTTTATTTGTTTTTGGTTTTTTTTAACTTTAAAACTGATTGAAAAAGAATTGAATGTGTTTTGAGTGCCCGGGTTTCTGCTTATCTTTACACATGCATTTAGTTAGTAAACAGAATTCCCTTAGCTAGTAGCTGATAACATCAGTATTTTGTTTCCAAAACAATATCATTCTGCTAAGTGAGTCTATAGTAAACTAGAAGGAAGGGCATTGTTCTGTCCCTCCAGAGCATTCAGCGCACAAACATGCAGGACCACGGGAACCAGGTAAATCACTAATCTAAAAGGCAAAATTGTATTTATTTTTTCCCCAGTGGGTTCAAGGTCCTAATTGTAAATAATTGAATTTCAACACCTGCAAATAAGCCGTGTGCGCCCAAGAGCCATAATGTGAACACAGAGAAATGAATTTATTCCCCATCTGGGTATGTTTGCCCCTGGCAATGCATTTCCATACTCTTTAACTTGGGGACTGAAATTTTATAAATTGACAGTTCTACTCACAAGACCTTTCAAGCATCTTCTGTTTATGAGAATACAGGGGCGTCTGCAGAATGAATTCGAACACATGGATGAATTAAATTTGAAAACACACACACAGACACACACACAGAGAAAGAGAGAGAGAGAGAGAGAGAGAGGGGAGGGAGAGAGAGAGAGAGAGAGAGAGAGAGAGAGAGAGAGAGGCATAGCTTTAGCTTCTAAGCTATGGCCCTTACAGAGATTATACAGAACGTTAACCTGTGCATTTGGCCTTGATGCATTGTCTCCCATAGGATTCTTGGTTGAAGAATTCCACTTTGGTGTAACCACTTACCAAGGGGTGGAGGGGAGAAAAAAAGAAAGATGAAAAGAAAAACCCTTTCCCTAATGGGCATAATTTAGGTTATTTCTGCTCTGTAGTTAAATCCCTACTCTCACTGCTAATTACCACTGCTTCTTTTGCTATGGTGGGACTTTGTATATTAAGTCATAAAAACAATTGAAGCATGCCATAGAGTTAGGCTTGATGTATAATATTATTTATTTATTTATTTATTTGATTTTGGCTAAATGTTGAGGTTCCCTCTGTACCTTATCAGTTTGATCTTGAGTGCCCACCTAAGCTGTTGTGTTTGTTTTTTGTTTTGTTTTGTTTTTTCTTGCAGAAAACATGCTTTAAACTGCCACAGAATGAAGCCTGCCTTGTTTAATGTGTTGTGTGAAATCAAAGAAAAAACAGGTAGGAATGAAAATCCAACCTTTGGGCCTTTTTCTTTGGCTAGTTAAACCGCTGAAGCTGCAGCTCTCCTACTCTTCTTGGGACTTTAACATTTCAGAGTGCAAGCGCTACCAGGAAAGTCTATGTCTGCTTTCTCTAAAGGGAAACCGCTTTGACAGCCCGATTTCAAGCAGTATGTTTTCTTTAAATCTGGCCCCAACTCTTTTTGAAATTGGGGCTAAGGCAGAGGTTTTGACGGGAAATTCATAGAATGATATGCCTTTGGGGGAAAATGCGAAAGTAAAAGTCCATTTCCTGAAGGAATATATTTTTGTCTACAATTACTGACCCCCGTCTCTCTCACCCCTGCTGTAGGGCAGCTGAGTAAGAGCTAAACTGTTGTTTCCTTTCTTTTTTGCCACTTTGTTCTTTGTATTTGCACAGAGTAACCAACTTGAGGTTCTCAAAAGAGTGTCTTGGAATACCTTTGTGGAATGTCCAATTCAATATTAGGTGAACGGGCTTTTGAATGGTCTCTGATTTTTTTTTCTAGCCGGGACACTTTTTAGATTTAGAGCACTACATTATCCAGAGATCATTCCCTCTGTTGTTTTGCTACTTTCTGAACCTCATATCATAGACTAACACACTTATAACACATCCCAGGAGGGCATTTAAATTTTAAAGCAACAATTAAAAAATCGCAGTCATCAATCAGAGGTGTTCTTAAACAACAGATGTGCGGAGAAAGGGCACTTAGCAACTGTCCTCTTGTTTCTTTATCTTGGTCCTTAATTTTCCAAAGTGGGTGAAATTGCTCCCTTGTACGAAGAAAGGATGGAGAAGGCAATCTGAAGCTAGGGCATAAAGAGGGACTGAGGGGTGTATGCAGCAAACGGGGAGCGGCTGCTGGTCTCTGACTTTCTCGCGGCCAATTTAAAGCCAGGCAAAGTACCTGCCATCTCATATATTTATTTATTTTTTACAACAAGGTGTATAACAGTCAATAATTCATATCTAAACCATATAAGCAAGGGCATGACATAAATGAAAGTGACAATAGATATGATTGCATGCTCGGTTGATATACATTGATAGTTACACATGGGAAGGGGGGAGGCCACGGACGGTGGCTTTCCTTATGTCTCTCCTTTTAAAGGTCTCTGGATTTCTCTGTTAAAAAAAAAAAAAAAAAAGAATCTTTTCAAGAGGTCACTGTTAATTGAATCTATTATTACTCATGTCTTTCAAATGTCTGTGAAATTAGTAAACGGCTCCTTTGTTGGATGGTCCTGGTATGGTATGGAACACTGCAGACAAAGCACCTGAGACAGGCTGCTCAGACCTCTGAGTCATCCAGGTGGCTGTGCCAGGACCTAACCTTACTGCAAAGCTGATAATTGCGTCGCTTTAGCCCTGAGAGGCACCTTTTGAAAGATGTATTGATTGTGCATACCAATATCAAAGGAGCTTTTCCTCAGTGTGCCTCTTAGGTTTTTGTTGTTGTTTTGTTTTGTTATTTTCATTCTTTCTTTCTATTAGCTCAGAGAAGGAAGGGGGGGGGGCTTGTGTGCATATGTGTCTCCTCTCCTAATTTTCCTTCTCTTTTTAAGTCTTCTGTGGTTATTCACTTTGAACGGAGGGTTTTGTTTCTCATCAAGTTGGAGTTTTGTATTGTTTTTTCCAATCTTGGTTCATGAAATGTAGAGTCACAATAAGAAGGAATTGGAAATAAAGGGACTGAAGGAGAGTTTCTCTTTAAAGATGCTGTATTATATATTTTTAATGGGAAGGGTACCAGTCAGGTAACCAACTTGTACATCATGGCCCAAGTGTTCAATTCTGATCTCCTAATTAAAACCTGCTGAGGTAGTGTAGATCAAAGTGGGTGGGTGTGAAGAGAAGTCCGATTCAAGTGCTTGGTAAAGACTTTGCCTCTGATTAATATTGGCTACAGTGCCGGGGGTGGGGCGTCGGGGTGGGGGTAGATTGTGGAACTGGCCAAAACGATGTCCTTATGGTTGGAATATACTGCCTTTTTTTTTTTTTTTAATTATTGTCAATATGAATATGGTTGGAGTCTTAAAAAATGATCTTATTTAAAGTTTTATGTGTAACTGATACCGGATGTCTTAAAGGATGGTTTATGAAATGATGTAAGTGGTGATTGTTCCTGTGTGAAGAGGGGGTACCAAACAAAGTCCTATGGAGAGGACATCTGAGTGGAGGGGGTGGAGCAGGAACTCATTCCTTTGAGTGAGTGTTGAGAGACTGGAGGGAGGGAACAGAAAGAGGTGTCTGTGGTAGAGCAGACAGTACTGTGTTCAAAATAAGCTTTTATTTCCAAGCACCATGACTTCTGTGTTCACAGGATCTGGGCTGCCTGTGCATCTCTATGCCTTTGATGCCCTGGGGGACTGCAAAGTGTCTGTAAAGTTGCACAAATCTTTCAGTTCCCCTGTCTGTCTCTCTCTCTCTTCTTCCAAAACTAGTTAAAAGGTGGTCTAAAAGACCAGTTCACACGCTTCTTTGCCGTCTGGGAACTTTTTTTATTGGGACTATCAAGGCCCATAGCATGGAATGAGTGGCTTCGCTGAGGCAGTTCAAGGTAGAGCAGATCTGTGTACTCTGGCAAGGAGTTGGTGTGTGTGTGTGTGTGTGTGTGTGTGTGTGTGTGTGTGTGTATTTGTTTTTTGACTTGCTGCTTTTGTTTCTTGGGGGTGGGGGGTGCTTGCTGCTTTTGTTTCTTGGATTTTATTGATTTAGTTGGAACACTGAGGTGAATAGGAAAACTTGCAAAGACGGCTGATCAACCTTTTGGTACTTAAAAACAAAAACAAAAAACACGTGCATAATACCCAAAGAAGGCAGCACCGACTGAATTATAGTTGATTGATGGGCATTTAAGTCAGAAATTACTTTGGGATTTTTGAAAAGTAGATGAACTTGAGTGTTTTGCTTTAGAGTGTGGGGAAGTGTTTATTTGGATACTTTATGCTTTTTAAATGTAAACGCTAAGGTAAAAAATGCCAACAAAACATTCAGGTTGCAAATTGCAGTCAGCTGCATGCAGACCCTGTTGAGAGCTACAGCAAGAAACTTTACAGATGTAGCTTTTAGTTGTATGTTCCGTCTGGGACCATAGAGTCTTTAAATACAGAATTCGGGTCATTTACAATCAAATTTTATTTTAAAGAACTGTCACTTGTCCTTTGACATGTCAGCGATAGGCTGAGATTTGCCTGTATCTATGAGGGCTGGAAAATGAGTTTCTTGGAACGGAAGAATAGGAGAAAAAAGGTCAGGTGAGTTGACTTTATGGGGGGAAAAAAGATCCGTGATATTTAACAAATGCTTAAAATTTTTCTTAATTTTTTAAAAAAATGTTTACACTTCTCTGTCAAAAAAAAAAAAAAAAAAACAACCCACAGGTTTAAAAGTCAGAAAATGTGAAAACTGAGCCTTGTTTACTAAAGAGGGAGTCAGAAACACCTGTGAACAAACTGCAGTAGTGAGTGAATTTTAATTTTAGCACCTAATAGCTTTCTCTGGCACTCCTCAGCTAAGTTTCCAGTGTAATCTGCCCTTGAGTCCAATCAAAGAATCTGAGGAGGGTTTAAAAACCGATCCCCCCCCCCCCCCGTTTTAAACCCCTCTTTTGTTCTCTGTCTCTGTCCAATTAACACCCCCATCATGGTGCAGCCTGATTTGCGTTTTACTCTTCCCCTTATTTCCCTTTCCTACTCTTCTCTAGCCTGCCTGCGGCTGCCACAGCAGTTACATGATGGGACACTTACTTCTTGCCCTGCCCCATGAATAACTAGAGATGTGCACATTTGTGAGTGTGGGGGGGGGGGGGCGGGTACTGACTGTGGAAGGAAGCTGTGCGTGACTTCAAAAGACACAAGTGACCTTGTTCCTTGAGCAGACTAGGACTGAATTAGCTGTAGACAGTCTTGAACAGCCTCTGATCAAGGTCCCTTTCTGAGCTGGGTGGGACAAAACCTTTTTTTTTTTTTTTTTTTTTTAAAAGACATCTGAGAAGTTGAGAATTTGGTCCTTTCGTGCTGCGTGCTAGGGAGAATGGGCTAAGGAAAGGGAAAAAAGGACAGCAAATGAAGGAGATGTCGCAAGACAGTGTCACCCCATTCCTCATGCACTGCTAGTGCTAGCTTTACCGTTAGGTTACTGTGAGGCACACGTGCTGTGGACCAGTAGTGTGACTCTGAGAGCGTGTCGGGTGACCTGGAGGCAAGTCGTCTCTGTCTCCAGGCTTTTCAGTGTCTTTCCATTCCTTGAAAGTGGGTTTCCAGACATCTGAGCTCCTGAGAAGTGTGAAGAGGGTGTAGCGTATGATTTGCTCATAGCTTCTCTAAAGAGATTGAGGGGGATGGTGTGTTATTTGTTTCCTCACTTGAGTTGAACTTGAGAGACGGTTTGCATGGAGAGGACTTGTGCAAGGAAGAACACTAGATCTAGAACTGCCAGAGCTGCAGACTAGTGTGCTGGGTGTAGTTCTGGAGAGGCTGAGACCTACAGGCAATTCCAGGACTTAGCTCCCAGCTGGGGCCTGGCCTTTTGAAGGCTTTGCGTCTGTGTTCTGTTGATATCCAAAAATTTTTCTCTCATTCTTGGCAAAATTACAAAAATACCCCTGAACAAGTAAACAAACCCAAACCTAGATATTGGCCATATGTAAACACAAAATCATGGGAGTTTTTAAAGCAGAGCTCTGGCATCTTTAAAAATGTTTTATTTTAATTACACTTATGCATTTGTGTGTGTGTGTGTGTGTGGAAGGTGGGGGGGGGGAGTGAGGAGTGCTATGACAGATGTGTGGAGGTTAGAAAATAGAAACTGGTCCTCACCTTTTATGACGTGGACTCTGGGGATCGAACTCAGGTGTCAGACTCAGCTGCGAACACCTTCGCTGTCAGAGCTATCTCACAGGCCCTGGCTTCTATTGAGACCTACCTTATACATGTCCCTTAGGAAAGCTGAGCCTCAAGTTTTCTTCTGAATATCTTTTAGATGAATGTGGTAATGTCTAAACTCGTGTGTGTGTGTGTGTGTTGTATGTATGTATGTGTGTGTGTGTAGTATGTATGTATGTATGTGTGTGTGTATACGCACAAACACACACATAAAAGCTCAGACTAGCCACAGACTTGCTATATAACCAAGGATGACTTTTTTTTCTTTGAGGCAGAGTCTCACTGCATAGCCCTGGAATGTGTGTTATGTTATATATACCAGGCTGGCCTTGAACTTACAGAGATGAACCTGCCTCTGTCTCTGCACCCTACAGCTAGGATTAAGGATACAAACAAACATGCCTCCATTTTTTCTTTCTTTCACCCAGGGTGTCCACACACCTTTCTCCTGCCTTGTTCACCTGGGTTAGGGGGAAGGCACTGGTTCTCCATTCATCCTGTTCCATCTTTGAGATGGTGCTGAGGGGACTAGGGAAAGATAAACACAGAGTTCCTGAGCTTCCTGTCAGTGACCCCCCCCCAGGGTGCCTTTTCATTAACCCTTGTAGACCTCAGAAACATGTACCTGTGGCCCCATAATGATGGTGGGGAAGGCTTATAGTCTCAGGGGTGAGGGTGGGGATGGGGATGGGGGCACAGTGTGTGTGTTTTGCCCGCTTGGCATCTCAAAGATAGCAATTCTTAGCAGTTTGCAAAATGGCTCCCTGGACATAAAAAGTACAGATGTATATTATCATTGGACTGGAAAGCCTGCCCTTGGGATGGCAGAGCAAGGTCACTAGTGACTTGCCTAAAGGCTCTGTGGGGTCAAATTTCATCCTTTTTTGCTATGCCTTATAGTTTTACCTACATCTGCCCCTAAACTTTTGTCAATAAGTAGGTATTCGGGTGGATGCCTCATGTTTTTTGCTCGTTATATACTTCAACTGAGCAATTTTAAGAATACAGACAGATTTCGTAATTTTAAGAGAAACTGACAGTAGCTACTTGTTTTCTACAGCCAGTTCCCTCAATCAATTACATTTTGCTGTGTGACCTTCTTTAGGCTGCTAAACTTCTCTGAGGCCAATTTTCCTTTTCTATAAAATGAAGGTCATAGTTATACCTATCTGAAAGCATTGCTATGGTAACTATCTCTTGAGACCCTGATACCCACACTTGGGTGTGTGCCATCCTTTTCCTGAGTACCCTCCCAAGCTTGACTGTGACGGTGAAGGGTCACTGGGAGGATTAAATGATGTGGTATATGCCTGGTGGAAACAGACATGGCCGACAGGTTTTATGATTTCTGGCCCTGTTTTCTTACACGAAAGAGAGAGACCTCTTCCAGATGGTCCCTAAGGGTAAGCCAGTTCCTAAGCTTGAGAGAGAAAAATGGCTGAATTTAAGGTTAGCTTCTTTTGTTTCTCATGTATTTTCTGCAAGTGAGAATTAGCTGTGTTTTGCCAGAAGTTGGGCAGGGAACAGAGTGATGAAGAGGAGGTCAGGGCCTTTTAATCATGTTCTTCCTGGACAACCGCCACCTAGCCAGCTATAACTGCCTGTTCGGTAGATAATGTTTCCCCAGCAACACCAACAGGAGACAATGCATCCTCAGGGTTAAAATGTTTTTTTTTTTTTCTGAGCATTCCCAGACCCTGCCTGTCAACCTACAGAGCTTCAAGGTAGGAACTTGGTAAAAAAAAAAAAAAAAGAAGAAGAAGAAGAAGCCAGAGTCATGTGACCTCTCCCCAAATTCCCAATATGTTCTGTATTTAGGAGAAATACTATCTTCATCACAGAGATGGGCTTCTTGACACACAGCAGGCTACTGTTTCTTCATGTTATTTTTTTTTTAAACATATGTTTGAAATATATTTTATATACCATGAAATTCACCCCTTTCCAAAATACAGTTCAGTGTCTTTTAGTGTATTCACAGAGCTCTCAGTGCCACAATCTAGTTTTATAAGATTCTGGTCTGTTCCTAAACTAGTATCTATCACCAGTCAGGCCACGTCCCTCTCTCCCATGCCTGGACCCTATTGGCATCTCATCTCACACTCTGCCTCTCTGCATAGGGCCTTTCCACAGGAATATAACCATACCCCATGTGGTACTTTGTAACCAGCTTCTCCCTCTTAACCTGTTTTTTAAGATTGGTCTACCCATTCAACATACATATGAGAACTCCTTGGATTTTTTTCCCAGCCAAATACTATTTCACTGAGTGGATATCCACATTTGTTTTGTCCATCCATCAGCTGATGGACACTTGGGTTCTTTCCACTTTTTAGTTCCTATGAATACGGTTGCTGCTGTGTATATACTTACATCACTGCAGGGTTTTCGTATAGGAAACACATATACATATAGGAGGAGAAGTGCTTGGGTCACTTGGTAACGCCATGGATAGATTTTGAGGGCACGCCAAAATGCACTGGATATGGTATTTAAAAATAAACAAAAGAAACAATAAGACAACTATTCAAGGTCTACTTCATGCCCTGTTGCTGTAGACATATTCTTGAGTCCTGTTATGCTTGATGCTGGGTTTTATCCTCAGCACCCCCAGGCATCCTCTTGTGCTACCCCCTTCTCTGATTGGAGCTCTTTCTTTTCCAAGTTTTGGATCCTGTTGCGTGCTTTCTCTCATCCTTGAGTCAGTCAATCTTTAAGCTCAGTGAAAAGACATACTTTGAAAAGTTTATCTTGCCTGAAAATACGCACGATCAGGAATTCTATGGCTGTCCTCTCACGACAGTTAGCATGCTGAAGAGTTAGAAGGTAAAGAAAGATAAAGCAAGGAGTCTCTAACATAGGAGTAAGGTAGGCCACATCCTTGGGGAGGAAGACACTCGGAAAAACAAACAGCTAGTGGCAACCTAGAATGATAGAACATGGGCTCGCAGTCAAACCAACCGGGTCAAATCGCATTAGTTATTTGATTTCACAGGGCATCAATTTCCTCATCTGGGGTGAAAATAATACTGAGGATCCAGGCTCACTTGACAGACTAAACAAGACAACACCAGGAAGCATGGCGTTCCGTGTTTAATGCCTATGCTCAATTAATTGCAGTTACTATTATTTTCCAGAATCCGTGTGCCTCAGTGCTGACCTCCTCTTTCCTGGGTTACAGACCCATCCATCTCTCTATGGGATGTTTGTCATCTTAACCATGACTTTGGAGTGATGACTATGCCCTTGTGTAAAATGCTTGTCCTCTTGACCTTTTTATACTCTCTGTACCCAGTCCTAGAGTTCTCAAACAAAATACTGCTGTATATATAATTTTAAATTTCTCCATCTAGATTTGCTAGTCACCCATTAAAAGAACAAACAATAAAAAAAGCAAGCAAAGGAAACAGGTAAACTAAATGTCAGGATTGCATCTCATTTAACCCAAGTGTGCCTGAAATAGCTCAACTAGTAATTGTCTTAAGTATTAGGGAGGTATTTGGAGCTCTGCTGTGTAGTACAGCTTAGATATGGAGTGTGTGTGTTCTGTGTGGATGTGTCCTAATTCACCAGGTTTTGTTTCTCAGGCTTGCTGGCTATGTGTTACTACCACATTGGTTGGACAGCCAAGACACTAAAGGAATACTTTCTTCCTCGTTTTGGCAAATTAAGACTTGTGTGGCTATTGCCTTTTCAAAGTGGATCTGGTAGGTCTGTAGCTGGCTGGCCACATATGGAAAGGCTTGTAAGAGTATTTCTGTACCCTGCACCCTTCAGATGATGGTACTATGAGCCTTATGAAGCCAGCCCCCACACCACCTTCTCTGTCTTTCCAAATCACTTCTCTCCATAGCTGCTCATCTGTGGTTCTCTACCCCTAACAAAATCTCAGAGGTTCCCTAAAATAACTGAGTGGGCCGAACAGCCATCTTGCTATCTTTAGCTGCAACCGAGTGGGAACAAGTCGGCGGACTCCATAGTTGACATAATCGCTAGACTAAACTGCTAGACTGCACTTGAAGCCTGGTGCTCACACTGCCTCTGTGTTAGCATGTCATTTTGAGAATACCAATTTCTCCTTTGGCTCTCAGCCTTCCTGGTCTGGGTGGATATAGAGACCCACTAGTCTTACCCTACATTCTGCAGGATATGAGTCCCAACATGAACCACTCCCAAGCACAGGCACACATAGACTGGGAGGCAGATCAAGCTGAGTGTTTATGAGAGAATTCTCTCTCATTGTGATGGCAGTTCTAATTTAGCCTGGGAATCCCTGTATCTTCTTTTAGGCGGTCACGTAAAACTGGTTACAGTGGTGTTACGGCTACTTCCATCAATCAAGCGGAATTGGATAAGACAAACTGAGAGGAGGAAAAGGCGGTGGAATTTGAAAAAATGTTTATGATGGAAACCTTCAGCTGGGGGCCAGTGTGCTGTAAACTACCTGTTGGCTTGGCAACGACAGCACATAATGTTTCGTGTGTACTGTGTATTTGTAACTATAGGATCCTAGATTGGAAATCTCATGGAATGTATGAGGAAAGATGGTCTATCTTTCTTCAGCTGTTCATGAAGTCAAGCCCAGAACCATGGACCTGGAGAGTGACTTGGCGGATCTTTGTTCATTCCGCATAACTGTCAGTGAAATTTTTAGAAACTTTATTAAAGTAAGGTGGTTTTTGTTGTTGGTGGTTTTTTTTTTTTTTTTTTTTTTTAGAAAGATGCTTGGTTTTGCCTGCAAAGGTGTGGACAGCTAGGGAAAAAGAAAAGTTGACATTTTTCTCTTGCTTTCAGACCAGCTGAATCTGCCAGTAGCTCAAAGGAATACTTTTACCTGGTGGTACGGGCTAAACCAGGAAAAGAGTAGCAGGTTGGTTTTTTTTTTTTTTTTTCCCTGAAGGTTTTGGGTGATTTGAGATCTCAAGTGTTGCCACTCTCAAGAGATTTCTAATAATTACCACTGTTAATAGGGCTGAAACTTGGCATTTATATTTCGTCCCTAACAAAGAAAGCCTCCTTGAGAGAACTCGGCTGAGCCCAGCTGGCATCCTCCTGAAAGGCGGGAGCAGCTAGCTCTGAGAGCTGAGAGCTAATTCTTTGCCACACAGGGCAAGCAGAGGCTGGAGCCCCTTCACATCGGCCTACATTAACACACAGTTAAAACAAAGAACCAGCACCTGGGATCAGCCCGCCTTTGTGTGGCCCTCTTGCTAAGGAGTCTGTAATCATCTCCAAGGCCTTAGGAGGGGAAATCCTGGGTGGTGATGCTGGCCAGATAAGAGTAAGAAGTCATGGTGTGGTTTGGGGAGCTGAGTCCTTTGTGGGGGACAAGAAAAAAAAGAAAACAGGAGACAGAGAGAGCGAGAGCGAGAGAGAGAGAGAGAGCGAGAGAAACAGAAGAGAGAAGAGAGAGAGAACGAGAACACATGTGCCCAACAATAAATAATATTCAAGACATAAAAAAGTGTTTTGCCTAAATCAGGTAGAAATGAGAAACTGGGGGTGTTGGAGGAAGTTGGGGTGGTAAAGGGGTTTGATGCTGAGCCTGGTGCTCAGGGGACAGATCCTACAAAGACACAATCTCACATGGGGATCTGAGTCTAACAGAGGTACCAGGGTGTAGTGTCTGAGTCATCACAGATTCACAAACTAGGCCTGGTACAGCCCTGCCGCATCTGGGAATGCACAGGGAGGCTGGTAGACCGACATTCAGGGTCACTCGTGGGTCTTGTCTCAAGTCCCCAGCGCAGATCTGCAAGGCTTGAGATGGCTTGATCAGAGCCTGGTGATGAGCTGAACTTTGCTTCCCTCTGTGCTTGGCCCTGGAGGCTGAGGATCAGGTCAGCCTCCTCTTATTCCTCCAGGCTGGCCTCAAGGGTGACGGGAGAGAATGGCCTCCCCGGAAAGCATCCTCTTTCTCTGGAGTCTTGCTTCCTTTACTGAATACTTTGATTGTGGGGCTGGATTCCCCAAAGATACCTGCAGTCTCCCCAGGATTCCTACTCAGTGTTGGGCCTGTGCTGTTTGTGCTTCCTGCAGCTGAAGCTGTTTTCTCAAATGCACAATGCAAGCCTGGAGGTTTTGCATAGAGAAGTGAGATTTGGTAGGGGGTGGGGTAGGGTCTGCCTGCTTGTGTGTCAATTTGCAGCTCCTTTCTTAGTTGGCTCTGTTTCATCTTTGATCAATAAATATCTCAGTTGTTGCTTCATCTATAGAATTGGGTTAAATCACAGAACACAGAGTTACTCTGAAAACCCTCCTGTCCTGCCTTCTTTATCTTTCAGCTATTATGGGGATTGCAGCACCTTCCCCTGGGGAAATTTTTAACCCAAAGAACCTTGATGTACTTTAAACAGCTTTGACATTTGTTAAGCTTGGTGTGATTTCTTGAACACCTCGGAAGGCTCCAGGCCTTCTATCCTACCTAGTTTCTTATATGTATAGCCCCTTGCCTTGTTTCAGAGACTTGTGTGAAGGGACCCCTAGCCGCCTGATTTTTGCCAGCTTTTAGAAACTGGACAACTTGTTTGGGGCACTGTGAACACAGTTGCGTCCCTTCCCCCACACCTAGCTGGCTGGAGGCAGGGCAGGAAGGGGCTGTCATCAGGCTCCTGCTGAAAGTCCCGGGACTTTATTTTTCTTCTTCAAATGTTACACTTGGAAAGATGTGCTTGATTGTGCAGTCATTCCTCAACTGGATCTGTGTGCTTCTTTATGATTGCCCGTCTACAGCATGGCGGGGGGAGGGGCACCCCAGTCCCTCCCTGAGATTGAGCATTGCATCCTTGTAGGGAGGCAGAAGCCCACCAGGTTTAACATGCCTCGCAACTTTGAAACATATCTATGACTTAATTCTCTCCATACATTTTCAAGAGCCTAGTGTCTCACTAGCCCACTGAAGAACCAGGCTCACTGTTAGCTCCATAGGTTATTTTTCTTCCTTGTGCCTCTGGGATAGAGGATGGAAGGATTATGGTTCATGTCAAGCGTTCACATGTTATGTGGATTGGTCCTGATGGATGGAAGGGTAGCAACACTCATAGCTATCTAGTGACAATGAAAGAGACAGGTAGACAGTTGCTTATCCCTGCCTCCTATCCTGGGTGTCTCTGTCCTGGCTGGGATGTTTTGGTAGCATCTGAAATGTCTTTCATCAGTATAAAGGAAATCTCAGTGGTTCTGGTTTGGTCCAAGTACACACAGGCTAGTTGACATGCCAAGATCCCTGTGTCATCTACCCTTTCACCTGTAATGCCACCTCATGAATACTGCTTGAGTGGAGGCCATCGGAGGTTGTATTATTTAAAAGCAAGCTTCACCAAATATCTATAGACATCTGTTGGGAAACTACATCAGTTAGGAAAAATTGAAACTCTCCCCTGGTTGGATTGATGTGTTCAGTGTAGAAATATTTGTGTTTTGGGTCTTCGTGTGGCTTGACACGGCAGAAGAGTCCATATTCTGTTCCCACCTATTTACTGCTTTAGTCATGGACAAATACTTATGTAGCTTGCCTGGTGTCCAGATCACTGTGAAGGAAGAGGGACAAGGCTGCGCCAATCACAAGGCTGTGCTAGTCACAGCACCTACTTTTAGGGAGCTCACAGCCCCACGGGGTGCCTGAGTCATGGTCACAGTCATTGTACCATGGGAAGCTGACTCAAGCCGGTAGACATGAGTGGAACATGTTTCTTAGGACCAGGAATGTGGTCTATAAAAGTCTTCAGAACCCAAGTTCATGGCCACCCTGGCTGCCCCATGGTGAAAGAAGCATGCTGGCTTTGAAGCAAATGGTTCTAATTTTATGCTTAGGCAGTCTGAGAAATTACTGTGTTTGAGGCCTTGCCTGTTGTTTAAGTAACCTCTTTCATTTCCGCCTTGCCTTTCCCTCTCCAGACTCTCTTGTTCTCTTCCTCCCCTGGGCCCTCGCCTCCCCCCTTCCAAATTGCTATTTGCCAAACTTGTGACCTGAGACCACTTGGCATTTCCCCGAGATAGCTGGAATTTACCACCCTCCAAATAGGTATTCGGTGACATTTGCTCACCTGGGCAGCTTAAGCTACATGGCCTCCATCTGCCAGAGAGGAAGCTGAAATTTGCCTCTGTGCTCCAAGGTTCTTGCTAGCCTGGAGACAAACAATGATGTGCCCTGGAAGGTGGAATTAATTTTTATCATGGTGCACACATACGTATAATATGTATATATACTCATACACACATTTATTATGTGTTTAATAAATGCATGTAGACAATTGGTGCATTATCTGTCATTCTCTAGTCATTATTTTAACAAATTAAATTTTCATGGTTAGCTTCATCTTTCACATTCATCCCCTCCCCTCCTCAGCTCTTCTGTTTCTTCGTCTTTTTCCATGCTAGGAGAAGACTTAGGATTCACTTAAGGCTCCTTGAGGCCTCCTGCTTTAGACCACCTGTCTCTTTAAGGGTTATGATACTTGGGGTGATGGCTTTCCCACTGTGACCTGCCCAGCCCTTCTGCTGGTAAGGAAATAGCTGCTGTCTCTTTGCATCAAACTGGTCTGGGAACCTGTTCAGTGCAGTTACCAGGACAGACTAGCCCTGGAGGCTTCTCTGGCCCCAAGAACGTGAAAACTCACAATATGTCTGTCCGGCTGTCAACTAAGCAAGAGAAGCAGGCTGTGTAGATGGAGAAGCCGTTGCTTTGTGCTTGTGTCCTCTAAGTGATCCCAGGAAGTGAAGGATGGGAGCAAGATGGAGGGTAGACAGGCTGGCGGGATAGTCATGGTTCATCTCTGAGTGAAATTGACTAGAAAACATAAGCAGAAACAGAGTCCTCCCTTTTCGGTGGGACTGAAACTTCTGTCCACACTTCAGAACAGTGACTGGGTGTGCCAACACCCTTGCTTTAAGTGGAACTGCTTTTACAACTCCAGTGTGTAGAGACAGGGGATCGAGACTCAGTTTAACAGGGTTCCCTCAAAGCACAGCGCCTGAGAAGCTGAGCCAGGACCTGTTTTAACCAATGTAAATTGTTCTCCAAAAGCATCTGTCCTCAGGAAGTGGCCCTTCAGGAAGGGAGTCTTCTGGGAGGCTCAAGGATCCTACCCAGTTATCTAAATCTCAGATGCTTTCTCTGCACTCTTTTCTGGTCCTGTTTCTTAGCTTAAAAAAAAAAAAAAAAAAAAAAAAAAAAAAAAAGAGCAGCCACAGGACTGTCCTTGCAGCCACATGTACATAAAAAGAGGGTTAAAGAAAATGTAAAATAAATAAGTCCAAATCCTTCATTGGGCCCATTGCCAATTTTCATTAGGCCTTTGGCCATTTCCTTTCAGGCACTGAGTGTGACTTCTTTTTACAAGTGGTCTCCAGCTTGACTATTCTAGCTGTGTGTACTACCTATTGGCTCCTTCTCAGAAACTTACCATTTGGACAGAAACCCATCATGAGGAGGCCCGGGCCTTCTTCGTGCCTTGCTTTCTTCTTTCTCTTTCAGCCTTCTGTGGAGCCTGCTGCATCAGGGCCCTTCCATGATTCTGTATGATATAGCCTTGTCTGGAGACTAAAAATTCTCTGTTTTCCTACATGGCAAGTGTGTGTGTGTGTGCGTGTGTGCGTGTGTGTGTCTGAGTTTTGAAGATGGAGAATCTGCTTCCCAAAAAGTTCCAGTGGCCCAGTGAGCAGCCTGCTATACACTGTAGGGGAAGGTGCAACTTTGTCATGGGAACCAATCATGGTGTCACCTCTCGCTCCTTCATCTCAGGTGTAGGAAGGAAGTAGATTAGTAACAATAGTAAGTCAACACATCTATGTGTAATGTTATTGTATAATAAATCAAGACATCTATGTGTAACATTATTGTTTAGAAAATAGTGCCACACTCAGTAGACCTTCAAAAGGGACATCTTTACAAGAGAAGAAATACAGTCACCTTAAATCATACTATCCAGGCTCAACACCCGCATCTCATCTGGGCATTCCTTGTGTTTACACTCCCTGTAGTTTTCTGATGATAATAAGCTCAGCGATGAGATTCTCTTCTTTTTCCGAGCAGACACGTGGTGTTTTATTTACTTACTGCTCACCTCACATCAGCGAGGACCCCAAGCAGCTAGGTAAACTGGGCAAGTGGTCCAAGGGATTCTGCTAAATAAAAGGGAAAAGCATTTTTAAAAAAATGCAAGGGATAGTTAGCAGGCAAAGCTGTGTCGGCCGTCCTTCCTCCTTACCAACTTCCCAGCCTGTCTCTTTAGATTTACTAAGCAGCTCCTTCACATTATATTCTAGAGACATTGGCTATGGTTTTGACTTAGCCTTTCTTAGCAATAATAGCAAAAAAGATTCACTTCAGATTTAAAAAATCTTAGAACTGAAGATATGGATAAGTTGTGTAAAGAAAGCAGAACCTTTTTTTCTTATGCAAAATTGTCTTTCCTATTGTATAGCAGAGAGGATTCTAGAAGAGGCACATGGGCATCATTCTTGAAGATATAATAAATAAATTATTATATTTTACAGAAGCCCTTAATACAGACTTCCATTATAATTATTGGTTTATGATCTATTTTCCTCATTAGACTGTGGATTTCTTGAAAATAATTTATGTAGATTTTAATGTCCACACAGCAGCAGATACTCAATATTCTTGGCCCAGATACCATTAAGAAACTTAGGATCTACTAAAACAAACACAGGGATAGATCTATTGTGTCCATAAGTGCTGTACAGAGGTATGAACATCTTATCTTTTGTAAAATAGTTTATAAGATTGCTTAAAATATTTGCTCAATGCATCTTGCCATAGTTTGTGTGTTAAATCCTTTTAGTCAGGAAAGATGGGGAACAAACCACCAGGATGGAGTTACCTCTAAGAGCACATGTGACTATCATAGATTTTCCCTTTCACATCAGTTCTATTATAGGATGTTGGTCCCATGCTGGGTCATAGGATGGAGTGGATGCAGACATTTTTCCAGTCTGCTGTTAACCTAGCACATTTGACTAGGAGACCTATGGTTCTAGGTATCTTGGGAAGCAAGGTGCCTTCACCTCTACCTCCGCCCCATAGATAATCATGAATCTCAAGACCAGGAGAGATTTTTGACTTGAACATACATATAAAAGAGAAACTGAGAAGCAAACGATGACTAATCACATCAGCTCTCTACCGGTATGTGTAATTTTTAGTTGTTCACTCATACTTTTACAACAGAGAGTTTTCACCTTATTTCCTTCTCCTCCTTTTCTCTTCTTTGCATTTTCATCTCATTTCAGTGGTAAGCCAAGCAAATGCAAGACTGGACCTTGTCCTTAAATTGTTCACCTTTGGGAGAGAGGCATTCAGGGAAGCTTTGGCCAAGTGAGCTCTCAAGGTGTGACCTGAATCAGTCTCTCCTGAGATTGTGAGCTTCATCTCAGAGATCTGGCTAGCTGAACTCCTAGCTAACCAGGCTGTAGTCTATTGCTTGTCTGAAATGGTGCATTATACATAGAATCTCTCTCTCTCTCTCTCTCTCTCTCTCTCTCTCTCTCTCTGTGTGTTTAAATTATTTGATTTTGCTATATGTGTATGGGCGTTTTGCCTGCATCTTTGCCCAGTTATGTGTCTGGTACCCTTGGAAACTAGAAGAGAGAGCATCAGTTCTTCTGAAACTGTATTTACAGAAGGCTGTGAGCCCCCATGTGGGTGCTGGGAATGGAACTTGGGCCCTTTGGAAGAGCAACCGGTGCCCTTACCCATTGATCCATCTCTCCAGACCCTCTGTATGTTTTTGATGCTCAGTAAATGTTATTAGAGAAAGGAAAAAAAGGAAGGGAAAGAAAGTCACAGATAATTTATCTCTATCTACTTTGGATTTAATTATTTTAGACCAAACATCTTACAGAGTTGTTTTTAAAATCAGTATTCTGTGCTTTAAGGGTGCCAGCTTATAAATTTCATGTAGGTTTGCACGTGATGAGTGGAAGTGAGCCTCTTAGCTTGGTTGGATCACTTCAGTGAAGTATACATCCAGAGAGGTTTGTGGTTCAATCAACCTGTTAGTGAATGGGGGGAGAGTTCATGAATAGCGTCTCTGTTTTCTGAGCTGTGATCTTGGACTTTGGGATTAGGAAGTGTGAGAGGGTTTCTGTGGAGTAGATGATGGGGTGGGAGGTGTGCACACGGGGACACATGAGAACCGTGTAAAGACAAGTGATAATCAGATTTAGGAAGCTGGCTAGACAGACCCTTTCAGTTGAGAGGCGGAGGTGGGAGGGGAAGCTGCTTCTTTAATGAGGGGCTCGAGTTTCAGGGCCTTCTTTTTATCCCCATTCACACAAATGGTCGTCTTGCCCCTTCTGGAAAACTTGCCCCTTCTATTCCTGCTCCACAGATTACACTAACTTTCTGTCTGCTTGTGCTAATTTTGTTTACTTTTCTTTCCTGTGCAGTGCATCAAACTGGAATGGTGGAAAAGGACTCCTCTGTCTCATAATAATACTTTAAAAAAAAAAAAAAACTCTAAGAAGTGAAAGTAGGAATTTATTTATTTAAGATACAGCAACATAGAACCTTATGCTAGGGGACTATTGTAATAGAATATGGGACTCTCATCAGCAACCCCCACACCCCACTCTGCTGTGAACATGTGTAATTTAACCTCTCCCTGGGGTGAGTAGAGGAAAGATTGTCCCCCACCTTCCCTGCAGTCCCCCCCCCCCAACCCCCACCACTGGGGAAATTCCTAGCAAGGACAGGGTCTGTGATATCTCAAAGCTGGCTGTCACTTGTCAGGGTCAGGCCCTGGGGACACCCTTCCCCCAGTCCTGGTGCAATTCTAAGGATTCTGAAAGGCAGTGAGGAGCTCTGTGTGCCCCACTACCGCCCCCCCCCCAGCCACCTTTGGTGGTGAGTCCTACATTCCTTTGTGGGGTCGTTGTAGAGTCTTGTCCTAGAGTGGGTCTTGAGCAAAGATCTTCTGGAAGGCTTTGAGGAGGTCGTGTCCTTTGGCTTGCTTTGGAGACAACTAGAAGCAGGTCTCTTCTGGGATTCTTTGTAGTGGTGGTGGTGGGGTTTAGTTTCTTATTCTTCAGACCCGCAGGCTCTTGAGACCCCTCCTCTGTGTTCTCCATTGCTAAGAAACTCACCTTAATTTTTGCAGTCCCAGTAGCTAACATCTGTACATGCCTATCTGTAGATATGGAAGGTGGTTTAATATTTTTATATGTGTCTTTTCAGTTTGCTCATGTTACTAAATAGATTTTAGCCCATAGGCTCTTCTCTTTAATATCCTTTGAATAAGTACTGTTTATACAAGGCGGTATATTCATTCAAACATCCAACATAAGGATCCTTGTGGGGTACAGAGTGGAAAGGGAACGGGGCAGTCTAACTTAAGGTGTACATGGGAGGCGTGTGCGTCCTCAAACGCTTGGGGATTACAGTGTCTGATGGTACTTCTGAAGAACCCTGATCCTTCATAGTTCTGCTGCCTAAGCCACACCAGATAGGAAAATATACTTAATCTCCCTTTTCTAAGGATTCCATCTTAGGTTTAGATGTTTAGGCTTTGTATTGGTGAAGTGAGTTCTCTAATGGATTCAGAGAAGTAGGCAGGAGACAAAGCGGGGTGTGCTATCTGCAGAAAGAAGACATGAGTTTCATTGATGTCTAGGAGGCTGTGTGTGGCTGGAAATGTTGACTTTCCCCCTCTTACAAGAAGCATTCAACACAGTACTATTCACATAATGAATGTTCAACAAATGAACATCTTCCCCTTTTCATTTCCAAGGAAGAGTGGAAACACAGAAACCCATTTAGAGCACCCTCATGAAGCCTGCTCTGCAGAGTTTGTAAATAACAAGGGGCACCCCGCTCAGGACAGTTTCTTGTCTGTCACCCGAGCACTGACTGTATTCTTTATTCAGTCATTTTTTTACCTTGGGGAGCTGTGAATCTCCTCAGAGCTGTGCTTGTAATGTGCTTTGTAAATTACAAAGCACCACACTACTTTAAAGTTTCTTTTCTAGCCCGTGCTGTCACAGCTGCTTGAGACTCTTGAGGGAGAGAAAGAAGTCACAGGGTGGCAGGCATGTGGAAGTCGCAGATGTAGAAACCTTGCAAAACAGGGAGTTGGTGGAGCATACAGAGGCTATGGAGCTGGGGATCCCGGGAGAATCAGGCAGAGAGGCGTGATTGAGGGTTAGCTGATGGGAGTGGAGTCCATTACCCATGGCAGAAGCCTGAATGCAGCGCTTACCTGTCCACAGAGAGGCCAGTGCAGTAGCCCACGTGGATTCTATAAAGAATGAAACATAGTTTCAACCTTGCACCTAATTACAGGAAAACAAAAAAAGATTTATAGAAAAACTGAATGATGAGGTGCTGGGGCAAACGGAAGTTCTTTGCCTGAGGTTAGGCAGCTCTGATTTGTTTGTATGTGTCCCCACGCCATGGTTCATAGGCTCATGCAGCTAGACCATCAGATGCATGCATTCTCTGATGTCATTTCCTCAGGTAAAGTCTATACTAGTGTCTTTCCTACTTTTCATTTTATTTAAATGTTTAAACCAAGTCTTTTGTTTTTGTTCCAGAAATGTGTGGGCCCAATTTGGGTAACTTGTATTGTGTGTTCTAAGAACACTCCTTCATAGAAGCAATGTGTGGTGCTGCCAGGAGCCATGGATGAAGGTGCTTATATTCCCACACGGAGGAACTGGTCTCATTTCTAAGTGGCCAGGCTCTGTGCGTGCACTTTGTAAGATGCTTTCCAGGGCTGTGCCCCTGGCACTCCGTTTTCCAGGGTGAGGAGTCCTTTGTAATGGGAGTGTATGACCTGCTTTCTGTCTGTCTTTTACATTGCTAGCTGCGGACCTTGGGGTATACAGTTTTTTGTAGAGCTACGACATCTTGAACACTTCTTCTGTGTGTTCAGTTGATTCTCTTGCTTAAAAGGATGCAATGGTAGAGGTCTTTAGTGTGTGGATTCACTTGCTAATTGTTTCTCGGGGCACTTAGTGAATGGTCATCTCACTGACCTACCGATCTATCTTTATAGGTATGTGCCCTGGAACATGTACGTGTGTGTGTGTGTGTGTGTGTGTGTGTGTGTGTGTGTGTGTGTGTGTGTGTGTGATGCTGAGCCATCCATGTGCAGCAAGCCACATGGGAAGAAGCAGCCTTGCATATACTACCCCACAGTGTTCTCAGGAGAGGCTGTGTGACGGGTTGTAAGCACCGTTTCTTCCAGCTTTCCCTTTCTACCTTTCTCTGGGTCTCCTACTTAGTGTCCACTTCTATGCAAGAACAGGGGAAAGAGCCCTGGGGACACAAAGGTGCCATGCCACCAGTCACCTGACCTGGTCAGATGGATGGGCACCTGGGTGTTTTTAAAATTGAAATCTGAAGACCAAAAGAGAGAAGACAGACAACAAACAACACCCCCTAAGACAACAAAAACCTTAGCAGTGAAGACACAACCACAGGCCTTGCTCAGGGGCACAGAGTGCTTGAGCAAAGAGGGCCTGCTATAATCTCTAGAAGCTGGAAACTCTCCTGTCCACATGTGATCAGAGAGGTTCCAGACTGAAAGGGTCATGAACGGGTGAGATACAGGCCTGTAGTGCATAATGGAGAGATCAGTGGCTTGTGGAGGTGAAAGTTTTAGCCCTCCTTTACCAAGCACAAAGAAAACTGGCTTTCCCAGTGGTTTCTGTTCTATGCTGGTGACTTAAGATGATGATGATGGTGATGATGATGATGATGATAATTTTAAGAAAATATAGTTTGGGATTCTTGGGATCAGTCATAGTTGCACACAGATACTGAGGAAAAGGTAGACCTGGGATTAAACACCCTGAGCTTCCAGGCAGATGGAAGGTGCTGTGATTTGTAACTCTCCATGGATGCAGGGTACTGTTTTCTTTTTTAATTTTTGACTTTCAGAAAGCATGATCTGCCTCCTCTGCCGCCCCTCCCCTTCCCCAGCTCCTTGCTCTTTTTGTCCTTTCCTTTGTCTACAAATCTGCCGTGGCTTTATTAGGCATTCCCTTCCGTTTATGAATGAATGAATGAGTGAATGAATGAATGAGGGCAGAAATGAGAGATGGAGGGGTAAAGACTGACTGAAAAAGGACTAAATAAAACTAGCCCTTGGCTGGCAGTCTCTAGCCTCCGTAAGGAACCCCGTGCCTGGTCCCTGCCTTCTGTTTCCTGAAGCTTTTCCCCCAAGCTTTTTCCTCTTACTCCTGTGGAGCAGAAGCCTCCCGTTTCCACCCTCCAGCCTCAGTTTTTCCTTTCCTGTTGTTTAAGGAGAATCTTGTTCTCTCTAGATTTTTTTTTTTTTTTTTTTTTTTTTTTTGAGACTGGAGCCTCCAGAGCTGACGGTTTCTCCCTGCTGGCCTCTCTCTCTCTCTCCTCCCCCAACCCCCCTCCCTCATGGAGGGTTCATCCAAAGTTCGAATCCAGACTCTGAACAAAGTGGCGCAGACCTTTTCCTGACTCCTCACCCTTTGTCCTCATCACCCAGTGACAGACAGGAATCAAATGCTCAGGACCCAGCAGCGAGAGGGGCAGTGGGGGAGGGAGGAGGGAAGTTTGCCTTAACTGACTGGGCCTTTAACTTCTCTGGAAGGCGGGTGGTGGGAGAGGGAAAGAGGAGGAGGAGAGGGAAGGGGTGAGGAGGAGGAGGAGGAGGGAGAGGAGAAAGGAGAGGGTGAGGAGGAGGAAGAGGAGGAAGAGGAGGAGGAGAAAGACAGAGAGGAGGAGGCTAGCCGCAGGAGTAGAGGCCCCATAAAGGTTTTTTTTTTTTTTTTTTTTTTTTTTTTTTCTGTTTAAGTTTCCCCAGGCATGCACTGAGCATTCCCAACTTTGCAAATGGTTTCATCTGGTTTCTGTTTGAGGGGAGGGAAAAGGGTGAACAGCTAACCGAAGGGCTGGGGAGGGGAAAAGAATAGACCTGAAAATGGTACCTGTGTGGCTGTCTTCAGACATCTGGATTCTACGGTGAGAAAACAAATTCTCAGAGATCTCAGGGTTCACCTTTCGGAGGTGGATTACACATTTCAGGACACCAGAGGACCATAGAGCAAATTACTTCTTCCACAGTGCTAAATGGTCCCCTGGTGCCCTGGGAAGAGCCCGTTTACCTCCAAAAGGTGAGTTGTTTATTGCCAGAGAGTAGAATATTGGCTGTAATGCAGGCCCATCCATCCTCCCACATCCCTGCGAGGTATTTAGGGTGTAGGTGATATTAGCCACCTGTCACCACAAGGAAGGGGGCTGACAGATAAGTTCTGATATCCTCAGACTGAGGTGCCTGGGGGGGGGGGAAGTGACTTTCCCAAGGTCTTAGAGTGAGGGGGTTGGGGGGGGGGACCGGGGTGGATTCCATTCCTATCTATTGTTTTGGAATTTGTACATGTGTTTTTGTGTGGGTAGGTACATGTGTGACCCATACAGGCTGCTACCTCAGCTGTCATTTCTTTAGGTGCCCTTTTCCTGTTTGAGACAGAGTCTCATACTGGCCTGGGACTCACTAAAGAGCATAGGCTGATTGGAGAGCCCTGAAACCCTTCATCCTCCTGTCTCCACTTCCTAAAGGCTGTGCTTACAAGCATAGGCTACCATACCTGGCTTAATTTCTAAATAATAGGGGTTCTGGGGCTCAAGTTCAATTCCACCTGCTCCCAGGGCAAGCATATCAACTGTGCCAACTCTCTGGCCTTTGGATTAAATTTCTCTTCCAGTTGCAATGTCTTTTGTTTCTTGGTGGTGGTGGTGGTGGTGGTGGGGGGAAGTACCTTTACTCACTTGTTGGCTTGATCCTTCCCTAGAAAGAGTGGGAGAAAAAAAAAGATGGGGACCAGTGAGACCAGAAGCAAAGCACTGTCATGATTCTCCTGGGCCCATCTCTGAGCCCAGGGGCCTGTGCTCACCTCCTTGAACTGCTTGCTTTATGGACTCTTACTACTGCCCTCCCCACTGTGCCTCTGAGGTCAGGACTGCTGTGCCCCCATAAACAAGGTGCTAGTGGAAACTGAATAATGGGGTCTAAATTGGTGAGGAGGAAGTTAAATTGAAAGGTGCTGTTTCTGGTGAGCAGTAATGGTAAGAACAGCCCCGTGAACTCTCTCTCTGGAAGTTGGGACCTGGAGAGCGATTGCTTTTCCTCAGCTGATGCTAAACATCACTGGGAGTAATAGATTCCTGGAATGTGGGGGGTGGGGTGGGGCATGGGTTTCACAAGGCCCTGGATCTTGGGATGATGAAGGAGGTTGGGAGTGTCAGTGGATGGGGAATTGATTTATCACGTCACGACTCCTGGGTTCCATCTCTCCTTCTGATCACAGATGTCCAAACTAAACAAAGAAGGTTAGCAAGAGTGACTGTTTGGATGTTTGATTGCACTCCTAAGTGCTGGCTGAGGTTTTCTGTGTCATTGACAAGGTGTTGGATTTCGTTGGAATTATCTCATAATTTACATAATAATATATCCCTTGGTGAGAATTATTACTATTTTAGCAGGTGAGGAAGTGGAAGCATCAAGTGATTAAATGCGTTGGTTTAGTAAGTAGTCCTGTCCTCTTATCATACCAGTAAGAGGCTCACCAAAATGGGTGCAATCAAAGGAACATCTTATTAATAAGGCTGCTGGGTGGATTGATTCTCAGTTATTTCATGCAAATACGCATGAAAAAAAAAACTGAGTCAGGGCTGCCTGGTGGAAGTGATAGCCATGCCAAGACTGATCCAGTTTAAGGAAGTCGGCTTCTCAGAGGTAACAGGCCCCATTTGCATACAATAAATGTTTTAATTACTAATGATCCTTTCCAATTAATTAAAAAGTATGTCTGTCATGGCACTGCTTTCTTGGCAGCATTTTTATTGGTGATGAGTTTGTACGAATATTTAAGCGGTACAGTGACATGTCTCCTCAATGTTTCCTAACCCAGGCTCTGTGTAGCTGAACATCTTGTTAGCAGACGACTTGTGGGTGTTTTCCTATCTTAGGGGTTAAGAAAGGAGTGTTCCCTGCCCCACCCTGGGCCTGGGAGTAACTTGGAGAGCAGGCCCACATTCTAACCATGGTGGCTGCTTTCCCCTAGATGTGTGCATCTTGTGATATGGAAGAGACAATTTGCAAAGTTGGGGCCCTCTGTGAACAGGGGTACGGTGTAGCTGCTGTTAGATGCAGTCTAGACTTTCCACCTCCCCTGTGGCACTTTTGGCAACTTGACAGGTATAATTGATGAGTTATTCTAAGAATGTGATTCCTGAGTAACTCAGAGTGGGGTGACTATGTTTCTGAGTAGTTAATGTGGCTGGGGTAGATGGGGGTGGGGGGGGTGGAAGGCGGATGAGGGGTGGGGGCTGGGAGAATGGAGGGAGAAGGGGAGGAGGGTCTTTGTTCAAACCAAGTGAGGTACTAATTCTAATTCAGAGGGAGACAGGGAATCCTCACAAAGATGATTGTGGCTGAGGTATGGGTGTTGGGAAGTGGCTTTCCTGGCTCCAGCATCCTGGAAAAGGGAATGTGAGTGGCTTAGGCAGCTGAGTCTCCATGCCCACTCTTCATGGGTGTCTCCTGAGAATTCCCAAAGCAATTTCCAACGGGTCAAAAATTTACTGCACTGTCTCCCTCTCTCTTTCCCTGCCAGTCATCTATATCCCAAGGTTATGTAGATTTGAAAGCTAGTTGAGAAAAGGAAGGGGTTGAGGTCCGGTTTTTGAGCCTGCTTTCTTTCTCACTGTACTGCCAGAGGGCACAGGAGGTGGCAGTCAAGGCTCTGGGGCTTGATCTTATCAGCTCCCAGGAGCAAGGAAGGAATTTCGGGCTCAGCCTGTTGTCCAAGCTTCTGGTCTGAAACTTCTCACCCCACTTCATGCACCCATGTAGAATCTTTGTTTTCTCTAACAACTCCTTTCCCAGAATCCTCCACAGCCTTTCTGATTGTGAGCACTGTCCTCTGCTCCCAGAACTTTCTCTCCTGAACACTCAACTCAACTATGGTGGTCTTCACTTCACAGGGGAAACTCCTAAATCTAACACCTATTTATTAATCCAGATACGATTGATTATACTATTGTGTTCTTTTTGAATGTCAGTGAATCATTGGGATCATTCAAACGTATTCATTTTTCAAATGTTGGACGGGCTCTCTAGATACCAAGATTATTCCAGAAGAATTAACTTGTGCCCCCAAAAGGTTAAGGGTGTTATGTCTGTCCCAATACTCTCTCCCCTTTCCTTTCAGAAGAGTCTATCAGAATCTCTGTATATTCCAGTTCAGTGGCTACCAGAGAGGTGCTTAGTTTGTGTGAGACTTTGTTTTCAGCCAAAAAAAAAAAAAAAAAAAAAAAAAAAGTGTCGAATCTGCAAATGTAGTTGTGAGGACTACAAGATGGTCAAAGTAAGAGACCAAACATCTTTAAAGTACTTCTGTTTCTTTTCTTACTTTTAAATATTATTTTATTATTTTACATGTATGGTTATTTTGCCCACTTGCATGCCTGGTGCCTGTCAGAGGCCAGAAGAGGGCATCAGAACACCTGAAACTGGAGTTATAGCTGGCTGTAAGCCACCGTGTGGGTGCTGGGAATTGAACCCGGTTTCTCTAGAACAGCAGCCAGTGTTCTTAACAGCTGTCCTGTCTCTCCCGTCCCTTGACTTTTTTTCCTCTTAGCTATTCCTGTAAACTATAAAGACCATCGTGCTTTGGGGGAAAAGATGCCCCCGCCTACGTTGGTATAGACACTTGCTTCTCTTGTCTTAGTATCTTTTCTGGATTTACAGGACTTTCAGGACATCTATTGCTCTCAATTTCCCCATAGTGTTCTGTGTGTGGAGCTGGTATTTCCTTCCTTTGGAGGCCTTCGGTTTTTTTCACCTTACTCCTGTTTGCCTGCTATTCTAGTTGCTGTTGCTTCCCGGATCTCCTGGGACCTCCTGGAATAGTGTCATCTCTATAATAACCCAGTTTGCACAGCTTGTGGTTATTTCAAGTTACTTCCATTTGTCACCACACATGGAAGGTGACTTTAGCTCCATTTACATATGTGGACCTTAGAGCTGGAAAGATGTAAATCCCCCTTGTACTTCTGCTTCACTTGGGGAAGATCACTGCAGAAAGGACAGTAGGTTTCCTGAAACTTAAGTTGAAATCATAAACGCCAGAAACTTTTAATTGCTGCAATTCCCAAAATAAAGGCAACATGTTAAATCAATTTTAGTATATATTACATCTAAAACATTATGTTAACCCTTAACTGGGATAGAAGTTATTAGAGAATGTTTGTAGTGTTTTCTGGATTAGGATTTTAAGAGTTGGTGTGTATTTTACATACTTTCAGCTATTTTAAGTACTTAATAGTCACGAATGGCTAGCAGTTCTTTTACTGGACTTTGTAACACTTAGACACTGACTCTCAGAAGTATGGTGAACTCATAGAAGCCCTTATTGTCTTGAGTCATGCTGTAGTTCTTTATCTTTTGTATGAGTTCAATCATCCTTTGTCACGAAGACCAAGAAGCCAGGCCTGTCCATCATTTCTGCATGGCTCTGTGTGTGTTCTACTCTAGCTCAGGCTAGGAGAAGGCTTCACTATTATAAGCTTTGTAACAGCCCTATGTCTGTCCCCAAAGTTCTGTCTTATTCTTTGCAGTGAGAGAGCTTCCTGATTGCCCAGCATACCGATGATGTAGAGTTGTAGGAAGCCATGGATTTTCTGTCTTGCAGAAAGCAATAGAATGGAATCACCACTGCCCAGAACTTCCCTTGCATGTTGTTGTGGATTTAAGTATTATTTTTCCTCCAAATCTCTGGAAACCATGAGAAGTGCCCTTGGGAAGTTATTCTAGGATGCCAAGTGGGCAATGCCAAGAGAGCAATTTTCAATAATGATCCCATGGTGACAAGCTGGCCATAAAGCAATTGAGGATGACATGAACGATGATGCTTCTTCCAGCTAAGATGAACATGGAAAACAAGGTCAGTTACTTGCCTGGATGATGACAGTGGGAACTTTTTTTTTTCCCCTAAAGAGACAATGAGCTGTTGGCTCATCCCCAACTTGTGTTGCTGATGGTTCGTTTGTTCGGTGTCACCCCCCGGCTGAGCTGAGGTTTGTCCAGGAGATCTCTAAAGCCATCTAATCGTAGTCAGCGTCTGCACTGCTCTGGCTTCAAGAGAGCTCCAGTGGAAAGTTTTATTTATGATGATGATGGTCAGGGTTATGATTATTGACAGCCCTTTTATTATAAACATCATTATTATTTAGTGTTAATCAACAGCTAGATGAAAGGTGCACTAAAGAACACAGAATCAGTCCTTGTCCATGCAAATGGCCTCATAAGAAAAGGATGACAGGAAGAGACACCCTGCCTGGCCTAGAAAAATAGAAACATAGGTTCTAGAGAAATACAGCTGACAAAATCAGTCCAAAGGTTATAATTTTTAGGGCTTTGGTAGAGTCTACTACGGCATCCTGACCATAGATTCACAAAATTCAAAGTACAATTTCCCAAGAAAGTCTATTGCTTCTGTCCATTTAGAGGGACTTATAAAGAACAAATACAAGGGGAAATTGGCTACAGTGTTATGTTTTGGTGTGTAGGCCATTTGAGACTTGTAACTCATGGGTGCATTCCATATGTATTGCTCTCAATTTCCCCATAGTGTTCTGTGTGTTGAGCTGGTGTTCTCTTCCTTTGGAGGCCTTCGGTTTTTTTCACCTTACTCCTGTTCGCCTGCTATTCCAGTTGCTGTTGCTTCCCAGATCTCCTGGGAGCCCGTGGCATAGTGTCATCTCTTTTTAATGGCTAGAGTAGTCTCTGAAATTTCTTCTGTGTAGAAAGGTCAAGGCAGAGAGAACATTAGGGTTTCAAATTGACCCACAAATCCAGGTTATGTTACCTGGTAAAACTGAGCTACATTTCTACATGATAAAAATGTTCCCAATCAGTCAACAGGACTGATTTTTTTTTGCCACAAATAGACTATTTGACAGTGTCTGGGGACATTATGTTTTGGTGAATATGCTGACCTACTTCTATGACATGTGTATTCTTTGCATTTTTTAATAGACTGAATATTATCAGTATCATCAATCCAGACTCCCCTACTAGAGCTAGGTTCTTTGAGTCAGCAGAAAGGGTACTTGTTTAGGAGCGAATGTTTCATTTACCTTGATTTTAACAAGTGAGTTAACTTTGGAGCTTCAGTGTCTGCATTATAATATAGGGACAGTAGTGATTACATTCATAAAATATTAAGAATTACAGTGTTCTTTCTGTCATTATAGTCTGCCACATTCTGTCACTGCATCAATCTCTTTCTCCCTTGACTTATGTTGTTCAACTTTTCTAAAAATTAAAAGGGATATATTATCTACTAGGAACACAGGGCTGAAAGAAAGTGTGCTAGCCAGATTGCCCGGTGTAGGTGCATGGTGCAGCTAGGGCATGAGACCAAAGTGCCTCCTGTGCATCGGTTACTGTGTGTGCACCAAGCCCTTGATTCAGTGCCATTCATTGCTATGGGAGGGCAGTTAAGTCTTGTTTTGGGGTCTAGGCCTTGAGCTGGAGTTCTTATTGGTTGTGCTGTCTTTGTTTGGTTCTATAGATTGCCTAACGGTGTCACATTTCTTTCAAGGTGTGATTCTTCATGTGAAAAGTGGTCTTTGTCATGTCTACTGCTTCTAGTAACATACCCAAGTTAGCCACTCTTGGCCAGGGTGAGCATTTGGGCTCTGAGAACCTTCTAGATTGTATCTTCTCTCAACTTGTCTTACATGGAAGGAACGGAGCTGATGGCTTTCTCATTGAAAGAATGAGCATTGAAAGGAGATGGTTACAAAAAGACCAGGGTAGCTTTCTTTGAGTGATGGTTTCACAGAAGAATATTTTGGGAGTTACAGAGATAATTTTCTTTTCTTCTTTGATTTTTAATCGTTTGTTTATTTTGTTGTGCCCACACATATGTATATCTGTGTGAGGATATCAAATCACTTGGAGCTGGATTGCAGGTAGTTGTGAGCTGCCATGTGTGTACTAGGAATTAAACTCAGATCCTCAGGAAGAACAGCCAGTGAGTGCTCTTGACTCATGAACCATCTTTCCAGCCCCAAAGATAATTTTCTACCACATTTCCCGATTTTTAACCAAAGAATAAGAATTTGCCTAATCTTCAACTGGCTTTAAAAGGGTCTGTGTATTTATGGTGTTTCTTCCACATGTAATAACTCTGACATCATTTCTATTTTCCTTCATTCCTTCCCTTCCTTCCTTCCTTCCTTCCTTCCTTCCTTCCTTCCTTCCTTCCTTCCTTCCTTCCTTCCTAACTTTCTGGTGAAAGGGTCCCATGTAGCTCAAGTGGGCCTCAAACTCTTTATGTAGCCTAAAATAACTTTGCCTTTCTGATCCTCCTGCCTCCATGTTCTGAGTGATGTAGGTGAGTACTCCATGCTGTGTTTATGATGTGCTGGGGATTGAGCCCAGATCTTACGAGTAGAGTCTACCAGCTGAACTATCCCTAGGCTTCTAAATGTTGCTTTCTTGAAAGACATCATAGAGGCTATGATGTCTGCTTTCCTTTCTTGAATTCTGTAAGTATTTTCCATTGCTGTGAAGCAACACTGTTATTAAGGCAACTTACAAAAGAAAGCATTTAACAGGGGTTTGCTTATAGTTTAAGAGGGTGAGTCCAGGCAGGAAGAATGGCAGCAGGCAGGCAGGGATGGCATTGAAGCAGTAGCTGAGAGCTTACATCTATCTTATCTGTAAGTTGAAGGCAGAGAAAGAGAGACTGGGCCTGGCATGGGCTTTTGAATCTCTAGGCCTACCCCCAGTGACACAGCTCCTCTAAGGAGACCACACCTAATCCTTTCCCATATAATTCTAACAAGAGGAAAGGAAGCATTCAAGAGCCTAGTGGGATTCATTCTCATTCAAACTACCACAAGGATCCTCCACATTCTAGGATTTTATTTTTCAGAATTTTAAATTTTAGCTGAGTATAGTAACACCGGTTTCTAATCCCAGCAGTCTAAGGCTGAGGTACTCCAGCAGATGAGAGTGGCTTGGGCTGTGTAGTTTTAGGCTATACTAGGCTACACAATTTCAGGCTATCCTTGGCTACAAAAATAGCAAGAGAACAAAAACGATGAACTTTGTATGGCCTTTGTTTTAGGGTCTTATACCATGTTGTAAATGTTATGCTTCAGTTGAATTTGTGGCTTGTAACTCTGGAAATCATCGTGTGTGTGTGTGTGTGTGTGTGTGTGTGTGTGTGTGTGTGTGTGTGTGGTGTAGTGTTTGTTGCACATGTTCTTAAATGTGTGTATTGGTGCACATGTGTATGTGTGTGCGTGTAAAGGCCTGAGGTCTGTTAGCTTCTTCAGCCCCTCCCATTTACTGGTTTTTGAGAGAGTCTCTTATTGAACCTAGAGCTACCAAGCTTCAGGAATCTTTTTATTTCTGCCTCTCCAGTTTTGGGATTATAGATATCAATTGTCACACATAGCTTTTTATGTAAGTGCTGGAATCTGAAGGGGCTTTGCCATTGCCTTCCACCATCATAAGGATTCCGGTATGCATCTGTCTGCTCCAACCTATAAAGATGGCTACTGGACACTCTGAGGCAGATACATTTATGGGATGTGAATCAGGATCATCCGTAGAGGTCTGTCTCATGAGCATAGGAATGTCCCCTGACTTTTGATTAGATGACTTAGAGCCTACGGTCCGTGGTAAACTCTTGGAAAAATGTGATCCCATTTGGCCTTGGCATTCATTTTTACCCTTTCCAGGCAGTAAGCTCCACCCTTACCCACAATGCTCTGCTGCTTTTAGCCTCCTCACTTTTGAAGGGCTACCTGGGCAGCCACATTTTTCATAAAGAGCCTCATGCCTGAAATAGCTTGACATTTGTGCGGTGCCTTGAACTACACAGCACATTTCATTTATATGCTCGGATTTGACCTTTAAAACCACCTGGAGGTTGGAAGGAGAGGTCTCATTATCCCCTTTACATAAAAGGAAGTCATGCTGGATTGCCTGGGGTTATCCACAGGTATGTGGCCCAGCTTGTCTTTGAATACTGGTTTGTCCTGGCTCTAGCCTGTCCCACCCACCCCTCTTGATGGACCATTTGTCCCTCTAGTCCCCATATACATTCCTTTTTTTTTTTTTTTTTTCACTTCTGATTTTTTGGAAAGGTGTTTTTTCAAGTAGCCCTGCCGGTCTGATTTCCTTTCCAAGATCTCCTATAGAGGCTGCATCTAACCTCACTGCATATCTTTGCACCTCTTCAGTGTCACTATGAACAAGTCCTAGTTCCTTGTCAGTGGATCCACGGTCTCCTTCTCTTTAGCCCTTCTCAAATGAGTTTGTCTCTCTTCCCTTTCTTCAGGCAAGCTCACAAGTACTGGGCATATTTTTATCATGGTATTCCTATGTGAATTTTTGGTCAGTGGCCTCCTTGATTTCAGTCATTTCTGAAGAAGAGTTAATCGTTAATGCTCTTTATATTATTATTATATCATCATCACTGTTTATTATTATTATTATTATCATCATTATTATTATTTTGAAGGGTTGAGACTTACAGAAGCTGCCTGGAGTGGATTTGTCCCTCTGTATCTGAGGAAGGCAGGAGGGGGCCTAAGAATGAGGACAAGTAGGAATGGAGTTTAGACAAGGGGACTCTGAGGATGCTTGTCACTTTCCAGGCCTGTTAGTAGCAATACGTAGGAAACCCAGACCCAGCAAACTAACGCAACCCTTCAGAAGGCCTGTTGCCCAAGTTGAGAGGACAGAAGAACATGCTGAGTGTCTGTTCTTTTTTTGTTTTGTTTTTCCCATTGCTTTGCTAGCCTTTGAAGTCCCTCCCCCACACCATTCTCGCTCTTTTCTTAACAAGCCTCTATGCTCTTTTAATACAAGTCAACAAAAGTTGAAGTCGGTATGCATGCAGCCAAAACTTGAGGATGAATTTTGTTCTAAAACAAATCTTAACTTTCAGCTGCCAGATAAAGGGCACTGGCCAAGCATGCAGTCATCTGAGCAGTGTGGACATCCTTTCCCAAGGTGAAAGGTTCTCTGTGTTCTTGCCTCCTAGAGCTCCACAGCTGTTTGACCTGATGACCCTAAGTATAATCATGAGGACTTTTGGATCGAATACACAAGTCAACACTTTCCTAAGTGGGGAAGAGGGGCTCAAAAGGTGGGGCTAAGGAGATGGCTCACTTGGCAAAGTACTTGGCTTGCAAGCATGAGTTTATTCTCCAGGATCTACATACAAAGCTGGTCCCAGTAGCATTAGCCACTTCTGGGAGGGCGGAGACTGAGAGGCCATCGGGCTTTGGCTAACTAGTTTTGCTGACTTTGTGACCTTCAGGATCAATGGAAGATCCTGTCTCAGAATGACTGGGGAGACATCAACCATCTTGGTTCCACGAGACACACACAAATACCCTGTATCTTACTACTAAGGATCTAACTGGGTCTGCTAAAACCAACAGTGACAACCACCACCACTACCACCACCCAGCCAGTAATCCTTCTTTGGCTACGCAAAGCAAACAGGGCTGAAAGACCTTTCCTTTGCTGAGGTACCGCACGCTTTCTTGTCCCGGCATCACTCAACCATGGTCAAGGGCTTGCTTTTTGTAGGACTCTTTGCCTGTTGTATTCCTCTCAATTTCACCTCTAAGGTGGTCTCTCATCTCTTACACATTCCCTTCTAGTCTCAGGATAAAGGACAGTCCAGGTATGAACCAAGCCACACAGCTAACATGTATGCAGTAGGTCCTGCAGAACTTTCACATTCTTTTTAAAATTGGATCTTTCTGCTTACGGGACAGACCTGGAGGTGAACATCTGTAGGTTAGGGCTGCTTTTTAACTGGGTCCTATTTGGAGTTCAGCAGCTTCCCCTGGGCTAGTAAAGGCCCTGTGGTTGCTATGAAAGATAACGAAAGAGGAAGGTAACAGGGTTCTACTGAGGCCTTGAAAAACCACTAGAGGTTCATGGAGTCCCAGTTTACTCTCAGCTAAGCCAGTGCTGAAAGGCATGGTGACTTTGCCACGCCTTTGTCTTGTCTACTGGAAAAGGACATCAGTAGCAGGGGGAGCCATCTCTCTTGAGCAGAGTACACACAGGTTCCCTTAAAGATGAGTTGAGAAAGAGGGGGACCATGATCTTGTAGTTGTAGAAGGAGGGTTTTGAGTCCTTTGGAATCAGACATGGTGTTGATCTTACACCTGGCTCCAGGTAGTATTCAAACCCTTCCCCAGCCTGGGCCTCTTGCCTTACTGTGAACTATTTTTATATATTTCCTAGTTGCTCTAGAAGACTTGGGTTTACACAGTATATACTCGGAAGATTAGCATTCCTTGAAGCCCATTCTAGGAGGACTGGCAACAGCTTTTTTACCCTTCCAGGCCTGGCTGAGAGCAGCCTGACTCCATTCAGCTACCCCAAGGATTGGTGACAGAGCCCTCAACCTCTAGGCCACTAATCCACACAGCTAACTCATTTAGGTAAAGGTGTTAGTTGCAAGATAATCTGGTTAGCTTCCCTTGTCCCTTCCTCTTGTTGCTACCAGAGGAGAGGAACTTCAGTCTGTTTTCCCAAACTCCTGAGTCTTTGCAGAGATCTTTTGGTTCTTCACTTTAGCTTTGGCAGAGAAAGCTACCTGACCTGTTCTAGGTCCTGCTTCGTTACGTGCTCTGATGTGCACTGTGCACATAGGCAGGTCCGAAGAGGAAGAAAGCTTGAGAGAATGATAGAAATGATTACTGAGGTTGACCTTGGTGGGCACCACCCTGCATGTCCCTTCGCCAGATTTCAATATCCGAGTGTACCTACCTCTGGTTCCCACTGTTTTTTTTTCCTTTTTCTTTTCTTTCTTTTTTAAAATTTGTTCTCAACACCCAAGAAAAGTATCCTCCTAATCTTGCTTTGTTTTAATGTCCATTTCTGTTTAAATTACTTTTGAAAGTTTGATCAAATGGCCAGAGGCCCCTGCCTACAGCTATGTATAGATTGCTTCACATATACGTACTCCTTGCCTAGGCACAAGCAACTGTCACAGAGGACTTCTGTACACCTGTCATATGTCCCACATCCCCACTCTGGCCCAACAGACATCACTCCCCACTGGCTCTGTGTCTGCTGCACATACCCCCAAGTCCCCAACAGACACTGTAAAAAAAACTGCGACTAAATTGTTGCCTTGCACAGGAGGGCTTTCGCTTTTGAGAGAGCTCCCTGGGCATCTAATTTCTCTTAGATTTCTTCTGTCCTCAGAGGTCCCCGAAGGTACTTGTAGAATGTCTGCTGTTAAACGGTTGTAAATTAGGGACCGAGTATATGAAGCGTTAATGAAGGCTGGGATTGGAGCCATTCCACATCCCTCAGGCTGGCAGGGTTTCAGTCCAAGAAGTAACTTGCTAGAGGCCTGAGTTCCTGAGTGTCAGGTTTCAGCTCTCCTTTCTTCTTTCTTTTCCTTGCCCTTCCCCCTCTGGTTTGTTCCACAACCAGTCGGGGTTTTTTTTTTTTTTTTTTTTTCTCTTACCTTCTTTATTGCTCACCTCATTCTAAACCTCCTCCCCCCATCCTTTTGGATTTTTCTAAAAGCAGCTACGAGGAACACACTGTTTAATGAGGCCAGGAAAGCAGCCTTTCTTTCTTCTCCTGCACGAGACGGAGCCAAAAGAGTTTATTCTTTCTTATTCTTTTCTTTTAAAATTTCTTCTTGATGTATGTTTGTCTCATTTCTTTTTCTTTAAGCCAGTGCTAGAATTAGTGCATGTAAAAGACATCATTTTTGAATAAGTACTTCGGCTAACCACCACAGAGAACTGGCAGATCTGGTCCATGGATTGAAAATGAATAGGAAAGAAGAGTGTACCCGTGTCCCAGCGTCTGTCCAGATGTGAGACCATCAGAAGGCTGAAACATTTATACCATTAAATGAAAACAGAAATTCAAAGTTAGATATGAGGAAAACATGGTCACACATTTCTATGATAGCATGTAAGTCACCCTGGCATGTTTCTTAAGCTGCCGTGTATAGGTCACACATAGCACTACGTATTTCAAGGGATACACTTACAAGTTAAAATATGAGTGTTACTGAAAATCCTTTTATATCCAAGAAAAGGCTCATGGCGATGAATTGTATGAAGAACATCTATACGTGGTTTCCTTGGGTTCAGAGTCTTTTCTAGAAGCCTCCACTCTAGGCGTTTAGTTTTAATCTTAATTTGCTGTATGCCTTATAGTTTAGAAAACGTGAAGCTGTACCTATGAGGTAGTAACAGGTAATGTTAAGAACAAGCTATTTACTATTGATTGTGAAGGACACTTCGGGCTTTTGCTTCTGTGGTACTCCCATTTTAAAGTGAGAGAGTATGGATCACACGTGTTGCATGATGTGGCGGGGCCACACTATGTGTGTGTATTGTTTGCCTATGGGCTTACCTGCTTTATCTACACTGTGTTGTGCAGGTAAAGCTATTTCCTTCATTATTCTGCAGTGGTCTCATTCCTTAACATTTTCAATATGACATCTGATATACCTATCGCTCTGATAGTAATTCATTCATGCATTTAGTAGTAGTATGTATTAAGTGCCTATTGTATACTAAGCTGTCCTGCTATTCAAGACAGGACTCCATGACAGCTGCTTGCCACGGGAGCTAACAATTCAGTCCCCCAAGAATCAGGAATGGAAGTGGCATCTTACTATGTCTTATAAGGCATTGCTTAAGCAATCCACTTATGACTAGAATAAATAACTTATCAAAGAGGACTTGGCAAACAGAATGAGCTGCCAGAGGAGAGTGCATTAAGTTTTAATAGGAAGAATTCTTAGTAGTAAGTAGGAAACACATCTTGGCACAGAGCTGAGTCATTTCTTTGAGACTTTTCCTATGACCTCCTCCTGTGAAAAAGGACTGAGGTAGCTCTTTTTTCCCTCCCCCATTTGTGAAATACTGCATTTTTAGATGAAGCATAGTTGCTTCCCACCTAAATAATGAAAGACACTAAAGAACGGAGAATGACGAGAGATGCATCCTCCTGTGTTACATAGTGGTAAAAGGCCTTTTTGCATATGAAGTTTCATGTGGAGACACACACACACACATACACACACATAGGGATGCAGGTCTCAGGCATCTAAGCGTGAATGGGGGTTTAGCCCAGTGTAGGGAGTAAGAGTTGGAGAGGGGCAGAGAGGCAAAACATTTGCTGAAAAGCTTTTGTTTTATAATAGAATGGCATTTCATCCTCTAGGATTCACCAGCCAGGTCCTGGACTGTCATATGGATCATTTGGGTGGGCTGGATTGTGACTTTAGCTTCTGCTTCTTGCTTCAGGAAAAATGGAAACACAAGGAAGGACTGGTCTTTTACCCAGGTGGCTGTGCTGGAATTACAAACCACCAAACCTGGCCTTTTTATTTTATTTTTTTCCTTTTGAGACAGGGTTTCTCTGTGTAGCCCTGGCTGTCCTGGAACTCACTCTGTAGACCAGGCTGGCCTCGAACTCAGAAATCCACCTGCCTCTGCCTCCCAAGTACTGGTATAAAAGGTGTGCGCCACCACTGCCCGGCAAGACCTGGCCTTTTCCAACATAATTTTTAATGTGGATTCTCAGGCTTGAACTCAGGTCCTGATGCTGGCAAACTGTCCCTCTAGCATGCTTTCTCTTCTTTCAACAAATTCTTTACTTGCCTATATCTCCCTCCTCCCATGTATCTCATATGCATGGCCTTTGATTCTTTGATTATTCTTATTATATATATACTTTCATAAAAATTTGGAAATGTAACCTGCTGGGTCTGCTTAGTATTGTTTATATGAATCTGACCACTTGGTATTGGATGACCAGTTATGAGGCTCATCCTTTGGGAAAACTGATTGTCCCTCTCTTGACAGTCATAACTGTTTGTAATTTTTCATTTAGGGGTGGGGCCTTGTGAGATTTCTCCATTCATGTTGATAAGTGAACGGCCGTTGTCATAGTTCATGGATACAGTTGATGGTCTTCTTTGGCAGCCATATTGGTGAGATTACATGGGTGTGGACTTCTTGTCATATATACTAGACAGTCTTCCAGCAGATGTTCTGGTCCTCCATCTCTTACAGTCTCTTCACCTCCTCTTCCACAGTGTTCCTTGAGCCTTATGGGCAGAGTTCTGTCCTAAGTGGTTCAGTTGTGGCCAAACACCGCATGGTCAGTCATTCTCTGAACCAATGTAGATTTCTCTAATGATCTCTGTCAGCTTCAAAGAGAAATTTCTTTGATAAGAGGTGAGAGCTACATCTGTGGATATTATACAAAGTAGTATTTAGAATGCTGTTAGAAATTATACTGGTTTAGGAAAGAGGCAATGGTGTGTTCTCTACTGGCCTTACTTGCAACAAGTAGCTGGCTAGGTTTACAAGACCAGACATGAATTCCCTTCTGTTAAGTGGGTCTCCAGTCCAAGTAGGTAGCTATTGGCTACCGTCAAGATACATATGTGCTCTTGTTGCATCTTTGGGAATGTCTTGCTGTGCTGGTCCTTGCTGCAGTTCATAAGCGTCATGGATACAGTTGATTGTATTTCGCTGTTGGGCGCTTACATAGTAACTTGAGGTTTTATGAGAAGTCAGAGAGGAGGCTTCTAGGTCAGATTCAGCTGGAATTCTTGCAAATCCTATCTGAAATGAGTGATGTCTTCAGGAACAGGGGTACCTTCCAATTCCGGGGGGCAACCGAGGGCAATGGCAATAGCCTATATTGTGTGGGTCTCTTAGACTTCACTGACCAACAACTCCCAAGGAGGTTTCTCGTTCCTGGGACTATTGTTTCTGTTAGTTTCCAGCTCTCAGGGGGAGCATTAGAACCCCGAGTGGTTGGTGTAAATTCCACAGATACTTGCTCAGTCATGTTCACTGCCACTTTATTCACAATAGCTGGAAAACGGAAATAGCCTGAGTGTCCTTCAACTGACGAATGGGTAATGAAAACATGGTGCACACACAGAAGGAATTCTATTCAGCCGTAAAGAAAAATGGAATCACGAGATTGGCGTTTAAATGACTAGAAATAGAAAATACTGCACTGAGCGAGGTAGTCCAGACTCAGAAAGACAAGCATGCTGTGTTCGTTCTTATTTGTGGATCCTAGTTCCAAATCTTGAGATGTGTGTATGTAACCTGGAGTAACTGCCGAAACCAGGAAAGGAAATATGAACCGCTGTGGGGATGAGGAAGGAGCTCTAGAGAGGGAATAGCAGGACTCAGGTCCTATGAAGGGGAAAATACGAGAATGAAGGTGCGGGGGTAGAGGAAAGGGTTTTAACTGGATAGGGAGGGCAAGATGGAGGGAAGAAATATAAAGAACAGTAAGGATTTATGAAAGCATTTGTGAAAACATTATTTTATGTTTACCTAAAATTAATATACTATGTAAATATATACACATATGTGCATGTATATTATATATTAGACCTTCTCTTTTAAAAGTAGGCACAATATAATCCCATCAATTCAAGCCCCTAGGTTTAAAGTGTTAGGTGATTAATAAAGCCTTTTTATAAAAAGCAGCTGACTAGGTATATAAATAATACAATGATTAAATTATTAAATAAATATTGAGCATTTAAATGTGTAGGGTGCTGGGTTTATGTACTCGAGGTAGCTCCAGGGTATATAGAGCCAGTTGAGAGAAAGAAACTTCAAAGGCCGTATAAAGTAAAGAACATACCAAGTCTAATTTATACCCTGATCTGAAAAGCAGGTCTTGATGATGCCTCTTTGTAGATGTGGTTTATTAGTGATTAGTGTTCGTGTCTCATAAAGTTTTAAGATTTTAGTTTTCACTGAAATTCTATAAACGTAGACCCCCCCCCCCTTTGCTAATTCATGCCATTCTCTTAACATCCCTAAATTGTTTAGGTTTTATTGCCCCTGTCTTTTCTATAGCAATAAACAAATTGCTGACTGTGAACATGAAGACTGTGTGTAGGGTCAAACCAACCCCTTGCAGCTTTAAAAGGTTTAAAAATTATCTTTATTATTCAAAGAGTTATAACTCCTTTTTAAAAAAAAATATGTAAAACTTTTTTTTGTTGTTTCTTTTTTGTTTGTTTTGTTTTGTTTTGTTTTTGTTTTTTTGTTTTTCGAGACAGTGTTTCTCTGTTAGCCTTGGCTGTCCTGGAACTCACTTTGTAGACCAGGCTGGCCTCAAACTCAGAAATCCTCCTGCCTTTGCCTCCCAAGTGCTGGGATCAAAGGTGTGCGCCACCACTGCCCGGTCAACATTTTTTTTTGTTTTAATTTTCCAGTCCCTGTAGCACATGAGTTATTTATATGAGTTATTGAGTCTTGTGATCGGACATTATATTGCCTGTTGTCTCCCATTCCCACCGTGACAGCAGGAACTTTGTGGTGTTGCTCTAATCTTGCCCCATGACAAAGACTTCATATTTATTGAATGAAGGTTAATGTTTTATTTGCACACAGAAACTTAAGATACTTGTGAATTTTGTAAGGCAGCTTGTATACACATCAATATAGCCATATCTGGAACAACTTTGGTTTTTTTTTTTTTTTTTTTTTTTGTAAAACAATCTGTATACAGAGATGGGGTAGTTCATTCTGCCATGGGGTATCAGAGAAGAATTTCAGGGTGATATGCAGTGGGGTTCCTGGATTATGAAGAGTGTTAAAGAAAAGGGTATGGAAAGATGGGTAGGTAACACACCAACCTGAGTGTGGAGCAAGGGCGAAGACAGTCACGTGACCAGATTGACAGGTCCAGGGCATGATAGGCACAAGTCAATTGGAGTCATATTATGCTAAACTTAACATTCCCTCTTGAAGAAAACGGGATATTGAATGAGAGGCTTGGGGAGAGAAAGTGGGGCAGCCAACACAAGTCAAATTTGTGCTTTAAGGTAATTTGGGGGTCTTCTTGTAAGACAGATTGGAGTGGGGGGTGATACTGGGGCATGGGGAAACCGGTTAGAAGTGAGACAGTATGGGGCAGTAAAGCAAATGAGTCACAGAAGCTGTTACAGAGGCTACACTTACAAGGTTTGCTGGTAGGGAGAGGAGTTGAAGGGGAAAAAGCTGGAAGTTTGGAATGCTGGTTCTTTAGAGGGTATAGATCAAGGTTGTCAGGGGCTGAGGAGAGCTGTGGAGAAAGGGGAAAGGGCTTTTTTGCGTCTGCTGTTGAGTGGCTTGTGGGATGCCCATATGGACATGTCTAATCAAGAGCTGATAATTACTGCATTTGTATCCTTGTGGAGATGGAAGTCAAGGCTCTGATGTTGTCAGTGTAAGTAAGTGTCCGCTCAGTGCTGGGCTGGGACTCTGATGATCCAAGATTGTCTACACTGAGAAGACAAGGACAAGACAGGACCCCAACCATGTAAAAACTGCAAGGTGGGGTGAGGGCATAATTAAAGAACCCTCAGAGAGGCAGGAGAGATATTTGAGGAACCAGCACTTCGAAGACAAGCAGAGTTAGAGAACAGTAGCCTCAGCCATGTTTTTACTAGAGGCCACAGGCTTTCACTGGGCTCCTCTGTGTCTCTCATAACACCCATTACACCTGCCGTTTCACAGCCTTTTTCCCAGTACTCTCTAAGCTCCCTGAAAACAGGGGCAACATGTACTTGATCTTTGTGTCTCAGTCTGGAAAGGCAGGTAGATTTCATCCTATGCATCACATCTAGGTATTCTGAGTCCAGAGTCCTCAGAGAAACACATTTGAATCCATTAGTGGGCTCTGCTGTGGATTCAGGATCCAGGGCTGGTGGCAGCTTGCCATGTGCGTTTCCTTCTCTGTGTTAGGTACTTGTTCATTCATTATTCACTAGATATTTACTGAGACCCAGCATGTGCCAAGTACTGTGTCAGCTGCTCAATAAATGTTGATTGAATAAATGCTGAATGATTAAAGGCTTTGATAACTTTTCTACAGAATGGAAAAGAACCTCACCTAGGTTGAGAGGGCTTTGAGAATATAGCTCAGGCTAGCTCAGTGTGCTGTGCAGCTAATGTTGATCTTCACATGCATAGCAGTATAATGGTTAACACAAAGGCTTGTTAATAGAACGGCAGCTGTTAATGATTTTAATCGAATGGACTTTGTAGTTCTGTAAGTCTCTAGCTTACTAGTGGGCACTTGCATCTCTGCATAGGTACAAGAGAGACGGTTAAATATTCTTGTATCATGTGGATGAGGTCATGGAGTTGTCTGTTGCTTAAACTGGTCAGGAGAGCAAAAGATAGAATCCAGATTAGAACTCAGGCTGACTCCTGCTTCCAACTCTTGGAAACTATGGCTCAGGGTTGGCATCTCCACTCTGAAATATGGTGAAACTCCCCAGTAGCTGCAAGAAGCGCTGCTTGCACTGTTTTTTTTTTTTTTTTTCCATGGAGCCCACTGGACAACAGGCAGAGGGATTTGCAGTGGCGAAAGCTTGCTGGTGGGGAAAAACAGAAGCCATCAGCTCTCAGAGGCACTGTGGGCTCCTAATTCACAATTATTTTTTTCTCTGTAGCTAATTTTTGTTAAGTATAGGAATTTCAGGAATCTTTCAGGAATTGGGGGAGAGTGCTCTTTCCTGAAATATGAAACATCTGCTCTTGGTCTCCTAGGAGAGCCACTGTCTGGAGGGAAAAAAAAAAAAAAACAGGAGAAAAGAGTTGATATAAAACAGACAGACATTGCTTCCAACAACACCCACCATCACCCCCCTATTCATTAATGAGAAATAAATTTAGAGTCCAAGTTGTCAGACTGGTCACCAGGCTTCTCTTACTACTGGCTTTTTCTTCTTGTCTCTCTGAGAGGGAAAACTTCAGTCTCTCAAAGTGTGAAGACTACCCCGTGCCATCTACCATGCTCCAGAAAGGTTAGGAGATAGTTCTTATTCTCGTTTGTTTGTTTGTTTGTTTATCTGTTGCACCAGTTCTTTCTTCCTATTAGCCATGTGCATGAACACCTAGGGGATAGATAGCAGACAGCATGTCCAACAGCCACAGTGGGCAAGTTCTGAAAGCGCTATTTATTTATAAGTTCTGCCAGACTTCTCTTCCCTCTCATTGGAACCTTATCATTCTCTACAAGGCATCCTCTCCCTCAGCTCCTCACATACATGCACACACATGCACATACACATGCATGCATTCACATACATGCACACACATGCACACACATGCGCATACACATGCGTGCATGCACACACACATGCATGCATTCACATACATGCACACACATGCACACACATGCGCATACACATCCGTGCATGCACATGCACATGAGCACCTTACATCCCCTGGATTCCCTGAAGTCCTGAGCTCCCTCCACTTGTTTAGGGACTGCTCTTTGGTTGCATCAGTGAGAATCTTGTGGATTTTGTGAGACCCTCCATGGTCTTGGCAAGTGTTTGGGGGGCCAGGCAGGAAAAGGAAGCCCCAGAGACTCTCCCTATTTGATTTTTGTACACCCTAACGGCTAATGCAATGTCTGACATGCATTGGGCACTCAGTTTGTTCAGTGAAACATATGAACAACTGGAGGATCCTGTAAAGGAAAAGGAAGGACATCCGACAACCTTTGGGCATTTAGAGCAGTGATAGATGCCTCCTGATTGGTCAGGGCTTCCAATCTGGTGGCAGAAACACCAGATGCTTTCTAGTCCTGAAACTCATTGAACCAGAGGCTTGGCACAAATTCCTAAATACAAGTTCAAGGGTCCAGCCTTGCTCCCCTGGACAGCTCCCTTTGTCTGTGAGATTTGGTATTATGGCTGTGGCTCCCTCCTCTTCTTCGCCTTGTGTTCCTGCTCCTCTCTAATGAGCACACTCTGGCGCCAAGAAAGCTCCCAGCCACAGAGAAAAAGACTCAGGGGACCAGGATTGTGAGGGACAAGTAAGCTCTGAGCTTGGAGGGTGGTCCAGGGAGGGCCCTCCCTTGTCTTCTTTGAAGCATGGAGGGGCTGGTTCCAGGGCTCTGTGGGAAAGCCTTTTGAAGGCTAGTGCTCTTGGGCTATGGGGCAACCATTATACTTTAGTTGAGGGGGTTCCTGTTTTGTTCCAAAGAAGATGTGCTAGTGTTAACATAAAAGCAGCAGTTAGCAACTAGGAACCCAGTGGTCTGTGTGGCGGCTTTCTTAATTGCTGGTGAATTAAGCCCGGGAGGCATGAGAGGTGGCTGGAGAGAGCTGTTTTGAGAGGTTAAGGTTCTTGTAGACTGATGATAGGGTTATAGTTGGGTGGAAACAAACAAGCCCAATACCAGGAGAGCTACCCACAGCCAGCTTCATGCCAAGCCCGTCTGCTCTCTGACCTCACTCAAGGCCCTATCCTCCATCACAAAAGTGGTCTCTCCCCTGAGGAGAACTAGCTGGCCGGCCAAACCTGCCTAGCTCCCAGGCCAAAAGTATCTGCACACATTTGGCCCTTGGAGGGCCTGTTTGTACACTCTTCTTTCCTTCAAGCCTGAGCTGGGAGATGGGGAAGAAAGAGAAGAGAAAAATCAAATTAAATGTGTGTCCAGGACAATGAATTGTGTCTCCAGTCAGGCTGGCCTCTATTGTCTAGTTTTATATTTTTTGAGCTTTTTGAACTTTCGATCACCATAAATCCTTTCCCCTCTCCTTTTGTGTATTAAATTTTTTTTTTTAATTCTTTGTGCCAACACTTTGTCCTTTGGCTGGTCTGTGTCTGTCCCTCCTGGCTCTGTAAAACAGGCCACATTCTGTCACTTTTGTCCTGATCATAGCCCCAGCCCGTCACTTGGAAACTTTGTGTTTTTAAGTTTCCAGAATTTTGTTTCTTATTATTGTTGTGTGTAAAGGTTTACTTGACCCTTTTTAAGATGGTCTGGTCTTTCTAGCTTTGAAACAGGCTTCCAATTCTGTCTTTCACATAAAATCTCAACCCTGTGTGTTTATAGCCACTGTGGCTCCATTCCCTCTCTGGTTGTCTGCTTAAGGAAAATAGTCTCACTCCAGAAATTAAAAAAAAAAAAAAATGTCTCTGGATTTGTTGTTGGGTTAAGCATTCCTTTGCTTCAAGGTACAGAATAAAAATTACTTAGGAGAATAAAACCTGGGGTGACATACCCCACAGGAAGTGGGGACCTAGGCCCGCCTGATTCCTTAGCAGACAAGGGAGTCCAGGCCTGCACAGTGCCTGGTCTCCTGCTAATGTTTCTTGAATCTCACTTTACCTCCAGCTAGAAGAGAGCTGACAACCTCCAACAATGGCCTTCTTTCTTCCAGCAGGGCCCGTGTTTTGATAGTGTCAGGTTACACCCCTGCCTCCCCCTGGCCCATTTATAAACCTGACACAGGCAACATGATGTCATGTTACTTTTTTCAGCGTCTCAGTGAGGGAATTTTTAACCCCCCAGGTCAGAAGGATGATAGTTGGCTTTTGCTGAAATGAACCATGGCATAGTATAATTAATATGTGGGCTCCTAGTCCAAGATGGTCGGAGCAAGGGGTGGGGGTAGGAGGTGGGTAGGGTCTTGATCACACTAGTGTGGGTGAAGAGCGAGGTGTTTTCCTTCTTGGCTCTTTAGGCTCCCAGCCACCTACTGTTTGCAAATGCATCCTTGAGAGCTGCTCCAGATTGTGCCTTCTTGCTGGGATCCTGATTCCCAGCTCTGTGCCTCAGTGGCTTTCAGCCTGGTGAGGTTTCCCTGTGGAAGGTCTGAGTAGCCCTGCTGTCTGAGAGCTGTGTTTCTGGACTGGCCAGTGGTCTCCTCCTTCTTCCCCTTTACCTTTCTGTGCTCAGTACCTGTGACTATAAAGGCACTCAGAATAGTTCCCTGTCTCTGAGCTTACCATTTGCTTCTTTTGAATCAAAAGGCACAGAGTATTCTCTAATGAGTGTCTGCATGGCAGTCACCAGGAGTACACACCCAGGGGTGGAAGAGACAAAATGTGGGGGAACTGCCATCTCTGTCAGGGTCTCCCTTTCCAGGAGTGACCTTGTTACCAGGGTCTCATGAGAGGTGGGTGAGCAGGGTGGTGAGGAACACTGGCCACAGAGTCCAGCTTCATTTTCTGGTCCTGACCCTGATAGTAACTGGGCTGAATAGCTCTGGCAAGTTCTTTGATATTTCTCTGCCTGATGGGTTAGGTATGAGGAACAAGAAAGACTTTACCTTACTGGATTACTGGGCAGATCAAATGTAGTTAATATATATACAGTGTGTTTATAGCAGCGCTTGGCAGGTAGGAAATACCACATGAGATTTTCCTTAAAGAAACCTTTCAATGTATATCCATTTGTACATGTGTATCTAGATATGTAGATAATATCTCAAACATGTTTCTTTCTTCCTACCTTAAAGAAATGCAAATGGTAAAACAAAGCAAAACAAACAAACAACAGAAAGCCTATGCGTGCTTTCTTTTTTAACCCTCTAGTTTCTCAGCATCTAGAAGACATAGGTGGCCCTCATTCAAGCCTTATGTTCCACATTTTGAACCATAATGTTTTGTAACCATATGTGCAGGCAAGCCATCAGGGCCATCTCTTAGACATGTATTTCAAATACCAGGCTGGACTGGATCCAAAAACCCAACTGCTTAGAACTTGGCCTTCTTCTGGGAGCAGGTTACACACTTGGTGGATTGTCAACCTTTGCACAGTGTCCTTTGCATTCCTGTTGCTCTGTGTGGCCTGGTGAGCTCCTTCAGCCACCAGCTCAAATGTCAGGGTTGCAGTAAAGTTATTCTTAACTCCCTCCAGGATCATCCTGGGATCCCCAGAGCATGGTCTGTGTGTCTGTGTCCTAAGGTGTGCACACTGTGTTTTCACGATCCGTGCGTAGGCAAGCCCTGACTCTCCCCCCGGGGCGAGCACAGCTGACAGCACAGTGCTAGCTACCTAGTCTATGCTATGTGTGGTTTTTGTTGTTTGTTTGTTTTTAAAAATAAATAAACGAGTATGCATAATTAGTGGACACAATGCAAATGTCTTCCTCCTGTCTCCATCTCTAGGGAAAGCAGGGAAGAACTTCGGACCTTACTCCTTTTCAGGACTTGACCAACTTTGAGTGCAAGGCAAGATTTCTCTAAAGCACACTCCACTTAAACCTGCCACAAGATAGACCCTAAAGCACTTGGAACTAGAGAGGTGATTTCCAGGGCATCTGTCAGGCCTCAGTGTCTTGCTGATGAAATAGGATCAGATTAGAAGACCCCCATATGCTCAAGAGATAGCTGTCTGGGTGGGATGGCCGATCTGAAGCCAAGCATAGTACAAACCATGCCCAGCAGTGCACAGGCGTTCTTTCATTCCTAGAGTTGAGGTGTTCTATGTTGAGAGGTATGATCCCCTCCTTTCTGTGTTTGTGTGTGTGTGTGTGTGTGTGTGTGTATGAGAGAGAGAGAGAAAGAGAGAGAGAGAGAGAGAGAGAGAGAGAGAGAGAGAGAGAGAGAGAGAGAGAGAGAATGAATTTGTAAAAAGCAGTGTGGAGCTGCTTTTGTTGTTTTACAGACCAGTGGTTCAACCCTTCTCATTTTACAGTGCATTACATGTCCTGAGCAAGGACACACCTCCATTTATGGCTGAGGCTCAAGGAGTCTAACACAAGAACACTTATGGCAGCTCTTCCCCTAACTAGCTGTGATTCCTTCTGTGCTCAGGGTTCACAGCAGCAGCAGGTCAGCTCACAGATACCTCCCTTTGCATCCTCCATTGTCCACCCCCCCCCCCCAATCTCTTTTTCTTACTCTTTCCCCCTGTGCTCACCCCCACCCCCACTCCCATTCCCTCATTTCTGTTGACATGTGACTTGTAGCATTGGCCGCATTCCTGCCTGGATCTTGATGTCTGCCAACTGGCCGATGATGGGTCTGCGATCCCGCTTCCCTCTGCCTGTTTTCACCCTCTGAACTGTGGAGGCAGCTCATAAAACATGGGCTCCACACATTTTACAGCATTCAGCTCGGCTTCTCACAGCACACATGGTAATGACAAGCAGGTTTCCAGGGGGCAGAGCCAACAGGAGGCTCAGGCTTCCTTTGCATGCCATATCAAGTGGACTGTGAGCATCTCCTGAGATGTCTCAACAGTTTTCATTTCTTAGGAGGTCAAAGGACATGTGTGCACATGATTCTTTCCAACTGGTAGCCCCTTTCTGACTATAGTAAGAATGTGTGGAGTTTGATCCTGTTCCTTTTATTGGCTAGCAAGTGTTACCTTGGTTTTGTTGAATACAGTATTATATATACTGCAAGGAATTTTTAAAACAGTGAATATGCTATCTTTGTCCTTGGTTCAGTTTTCTTCATGCAAGTAGATATAAGAACATTAAAGCCATGACTGTACTTTTCAGGAACAATATTTCCTTCTTTCAAGTAAGGAATTCTGCTCCAGAGTAAGATTCCTGACCTTATATAGCACTGGTCCCCAACAGATGCCAAGTGCTCAGGTCCCTACATTCTAAATGTTAGGTACCAAATTGACCTTTCTGTAATCGATTTGTTTAATCCAGTGTTATTAAGAGCCAGCTGTTCCTGCATTGATTGGATTGATGTGGTGATGTGGTGGCCCTGGGAAGCAGTCACTAGACATGGCCAAAGTCACTAGACTAACGCGTTTGTGTGTGTGTGTGTGTGTGTGTGTGTGTGTGTGTGTGTGTGTGTGTTGGGCAAGGACATAGTAGCAGTATTGGATTGTGGACATCACCAATAAGTAAAACCCAAGAGACAGTTCACAGGTGGTCTGTCACCAGAGGAGAAGGGTAAAGTAGAAAAGGGAGAGAAAGATGGTGTGTCTAGCACTGGTGGCTTTGGAATTTGGCTACCCTTGGTCCCACATCCCTGGGGGAATCTTGGAGGTTAAGAGCCAGGAGTTTGGGAAGGCAAAGGATAAAGATGTTAATTACTTAGATGCCTTCCAGGTGGTCACCATGACAATGTCCAAAGATGAGAGCCTGAGGGGGAAGGATGAAAAAGACAGTCTCTGACTCTTTCCATTCAGGCCTTAGAGCTGCTTCTGGGAGTTTCCTACTAGCTTTTAAATGGCTGCCCTACAAATCTGGGGCTGCTTCCATGTATGAACAGGTCTGGCAGTGTCAGATGTGGCCAGCGACAGTGCTAAGGGCAGAAAGCATACCATTCCTGTCAGTGTCTGTGGGGTCCTCATGTGTTATCTCTCCTGTGCCTTCTGAGGTTTTCTCTGCCTCCAAGACTTCCTCTCTACTCTTCATCTGTCTCTCTGATGTGTGGTCTGGAGCCCCATCTTCCGATCTGTATTCTGGTTTTGATGGGAAAAAAACTAGGCCACATAATAATACCTTGCAAGGATTAAGCGCCATGTTGGGTGTATCTCCTCTGAGAAATGTATTCCTGGAAGTGTACCAGTAAAATGAGTTTAGTTAACTGAGTCGTGTTTTGCAGACATTGAAGTTCTTAACTTAGAAATCTCCACTAAGGATGGAAACCTGACCAAAGTCGTCTCAGCCTTACACTGAGATTTTTCAGTGACAGTTTAAGAAGCATGTGTAATTACAAAATAAAAACAGTATAAGAGAGAAAAAAAAATCACATCTTGCTAATGCTAGCTACCACATTCTTGACATGATTAAGTTCCTTTAAATATAACAACATAGTCCTGGCATACACAGACTGATAATCCTTGCTACTTGGGAGGCTGAGGCAGAGAGATTGTTAAATTCAAGGACTACCTGAGCTATAGAGCAAAGGCTAGTCTGAGCATCTCAGTAAGATCTTGTCTCAAAATGCCAGATTGAAAGAAGACTAGAAATGTAGGTCAGTGGGAGAAATCTTTGGGGAGCATGTAAAAGACCCTGAAATCCAAGTCCCAGCCCTCCCCCCAGATAGTAAGTAAGTAAATACATACATAAATAAGTAAACAAGTAAATAAATGGATAATTATTAGTGTTTATTGGTACTTATCATGGGGTAGGCCCAGTGCTAAATTCATTGACAAGCATCATTTCCCAGAATCCTCATCAAAACTTTTTGAGGAATGGGATATCTTTATTGTTATTTATAGATTTTTGAGACTGAGGTTCAAGTAAGTAATTTGCTGAACTCTAAGCTGTTAAAACACGGACTTGGAACTTGAACTCTTGGAGGTTGGCTTCCAAGGCCATGATTATAAAACCTCCCAAGAGTCCAGTTTTCCTGATAGGATAAAACAGCGTACCTTAATTAAACTCTTTTGTAACACCTTAAACATATGAGCTAGAGTCCAGTGGTTTTGTGTTGGTGATGATACAGTTCCAGTTCCCTTTGAGTAGGTAACCAAGGCTCTTGTCTGTGGCTCCTAAGCTCACTTGGGTAGAGCTTAATGAGAACAAGGTGATGAGGTCTAATCCCCATTGGCGTCTGTTCACTGGACTGAAATTCAAGGCCACAAAATTAACCTTTCACCTTGGCCAGCTGCCTCACAAACACATGCTGCTGCTAATCAGAGAGAATAAGGAGGGTATTGTAGCTCACATGCTACAGCCCCCCCAAGACCTTGACCAGTGAGTGGTACAATGACATTAACTTTCCAAATCAAAACTAGTCATTATTGCCATTCAAATAAATAACTTTAAATGCCATTTACCTGATATGTGTGTGTGTGTGTGTGTGTCTGTATGTATGTTTAGTGTTTTCGTGAAAAGAGAGAACATTATCAAGTAAATTTGTAAATTAGAGTTCTCTTAATCACAAGCCTTTTCTGAATGTTAATATAATAATAGCTGTTATAAATCTGCCTGAAGGCTGTGTGCAGTGTGGCAGCATCTTTCAGCATTAATTCAACCTGAGGACCACCTTCCTTTACTACAATCCTTTGAAACATACTTTAAAAATGGGTGACTGTGGTACACACCTTTAATCCTGGAGCTCAGGAGGCAGAGACAGGTGGATCTTTGTGAGTTCAAGGCCATCCAGGTCTACAGAATGAGTTCCAGAACAGCCAGGGATATGCAGAAAGGCCCTGTTTCTAAAGTCAAAAATAACATAGTTTAGAAAATACTGTGTTTAATGTGTCATTATACTTCAGAACTAACTCCAGGAGCTCCAGTCCCTTCCACAATACCCAATTCAAGAATGCCCAAGTTCTTTTTACATAATGGCATAAGTATTTGCATATAATTATATGATCACTTTCCTATACTTTAAATAATCTCAATCTCAATTGTATTATGCCCAAACCCCAAAGACAGTGTTCTATATATTGATAGCTGTATTGTTTAGAAAGCAACGGCAAACAAACAAACAAACAACAACAACAAAAGCCCAAAACTATATTTGGCAAACATAATTTTCATTCTGTAGTGGATAATTCAGTTAAGAATCTGCAAATGTGGATGCCCAACTGTATTTGCTTTGTTTTAGTTACGTTAAATATGTGTGATAGAGGTGTCTTTCACACGGGGGGGGGGGAATTATAGAGTTCAAATTTCTGTGTGTGTGTGTGTGTGTGTGTGTGTGTGTGTACATATCTTCTTCCAATGGCTTCTATCTTTATCACCTAAGTGCTTCTGCATCTCCTTTAATTTTCTCCCTTTTTTCTGCCCTAATTTTTAAGCAGGATTCTATAGCTGGCCATAGGACACTTGCCAAGATACTAAGATACTACAGGGACTAGAACCCAGGTCTCCAAGCTTTGGCCCATTTCTCTTTCTGGCAGACTTTGCTGCCTCCCAGTGGACGGAACACTTGCTGGGAGCAGGAATCTTGCTTTGATTCTTTTCTGGAAGCCCTGTGCTAGGTGCATGTCATCCCTTCCTGTCATTGCTGTCCATTTATAAAGTGACCTTGTCTTAACTCTTTGAGAAAGATTAAACAGCCCTCCCCCTCAAAAGAGAGTTGACCACATTATTAACCAACATTTAAAAGCACTACTTATGGGTTCTAAGAACAGAGTTAAAGTTGACTTTCCTACAGAGATAATAACCCCATTGCAGGCAGGAGAAACCCTTTTCTTGGGAGTGGTGAGGGCTGAGAAGGTTCACCTACACTTGACCGGTGAACAGAACTGTCTCCTGCCTTACCACCTTAACACACATTTTTTTTTTCTCTCATTTCTCTTCCATTCTATAGATCTAGTGCCAATTCTGGTGATTTTATAATTTGGAAAAAATAAATAAAAAGAATGGGAGATAAATCTTTACTTTATCTTTTCTCAAAAAGTTTTACCCAAGTGAACAATCGTTATGCTCTCTCCTTCAGTAATACTTGGGTGCTGCCCCCAAGAACAGCAGGGCTGCCAAATTCAGCTGGGGTTTTCAACCAATCTCTGCTTCAGTGATCATCTCCATTGCCTGAAGAATTCATTATAAGGAAATAAACACATTAGCAACTCTTTGGTCTTTTACATCTCTAATATTTATAAAGTGCAGAGTCTGCTGAGGAGAGAGCAGCTGAATAGGTGTTGGTTATGTACGTTACAAAACCTAGGTGCCCCAATTAGTCTTGACTATAGATTTGTATTGTTCTTCATCCATTTTGAAAGCTACCTAATTATGAATATTGAATGTTCTGGCTTTTAACATAAGGCACTTACCTTTTAATTGGCCATCAGTTTGTGTTTAGCTCCTAGGTGTCTCCACTGGGATTCAGATGAAATGGAGAGGTACCTGGCAGGATGGAGGGTAAAGGGTAAAATGATTAGGGATAATTAAGTGGAAGCAGGCAAAGTTAGGGCTAGGCCAGGGCTAGAGAAAGTGGTGGATTTATGGGACTCTGGATAGCTTTCGGCCTTGACTGTAGTTGGTACTGACCTTCCCCCCAAAGCATGTTTTAACTCTCTCTCTGGCTTGGTACATATGTACATGTGTTGACTTTTATCTGCCCAATCACCATCATGACTCCCATGTTCCCAAACCCAGAGCCAAACAGTAGGCGGGGGCATGGGGCTCTCACTGCACAAACTTGGCAGGGAGAAAAAGACTGTTAAGTGAGAGCTAATTGGAAGCTGCCTGAGCTGTACTGTCTCAGAGCTATTTACAATATCTTTTGGGCAGCAGCTTACTGGTTATTCGGCTTTTGGGGGAGTGAGTGTGGAAGACCAGTGAGTGGACAGTGTTCCAGGAGACAAGGCAGTGGTAGTTTGTGAGGTTCCTGACACATGGACTGTATTCATTATTCATCCTCAGTATGAATTCTCAGCGTTCTCTTTTGTGGGATGAATAGTTCACTTCCTGTATATGACACATCCCTTCCTGTTCTCATGTAAGCCATGCCCTCCCTCTGGAGAGGCACTTAGATGCATATTCTTTGCCCATGTCATTCCCATAAGCAAAAGGACTACCAGAAGGTGATCTATGGATCTTCTAGCTGTCCTGTGTTAAAACAAAACAAAACAAAACATCCTTACCTGGGATCCCAGAGTAGAGCAAGGGAGTCTTCTCAATTAGAAAAGTCATATTGTTGGGATCTGGGATGCCTCTGTGAAAGCTCTGTAGCACTGGCGATTTTCAGCTTGTTCTGTGTTCTAATCTTTCCCTCCTACTCCATAGACATTATTTTAAGCTTCCCCCTATGCATTGGTTTATAAGTCATAAGCCTTTCCCCGTCTTTCTTGAGGCAGATTCTCACTATATATCTGTGGCTGGCCTGGAACTCATTATGTAAACTAGGCTGGCCTCGAACTCAGAAAGATCCATCGTCTCCTGTATTGTCTGAGTGCTGGGATTATAGGCATCTATCACCACATATGGCCAGGTCACTTTATAAAACATTGATTTTTTTTTTATTATTTGTTATTTTGTCTGTGTATGTGAGCGTAGGTGTATACATGCTACAAGACATATGGTGTATGTAGCGATTCCTGGCTTACTTTTAGAAATTGATTCTCTCCTTCCACAGCAGGGATCCAGGAATCAAACTCAGATGGTCAGGTTGGCATAGCAAGTACTTTTTACCCACTGAGCTATTTTCCCACCAGCCTGCAGGCCACTTCAGATGCCCTGTTTAGCTGCTGCCCCAATCCATGAGGAAGACTAAGATCATCTTTTCTATCAGTAATTGCATTCTGGATCATCTCCACCATCCTACTGTGTGCTGGGTTCAGAACAGGGCAGGATGAAGGTGGGCAAGAAGAAGAGAACAGCAGGCTCATAGCATGTAAATAAGGACAGGTTGAACCACTATCGTGGCTCAGAGATTTAGGGCCATCTCTACTTCCACTTCTGCTTCTCAGCAAGATAAGAACCAACCTTAAAAAAAAAAAAGCTTAAGTAGAATATCGCTATCTATGTTTACAGATGTTAAATTTGTGGCCATCATTACAGGGACACCGTTAAAGTTTACTTTTTGTTTCATTTCTAAGTCAGAGTTTGTGAAATAAGAAAACGCAAGTTGCCTTGGACAAACAGCTTACTGAACTTCTAAAATGTACAGTGTAAGAGCTGCACTGCACCGACCCACTGCCTTAGTTTAAAGCTGGTGTCCGAGAGTGCTGCTTTGAGGCTATTCTTTGTCAGGGTCGTTCTACTGAGTTCTGAGTTTTGCATGCTTCCGAACACTAGGAAATTCCATGAGTTTACAAGTAACCCTACTAACTAAGCTTTTTGTTTGTATGACTTCACACACAGGAATCACTTGTGCATGTATCCACCTGTGCATTGATATTTACCTCTTCTTCCTGTCCCATCACCTTGCCCACCAGCTTGCATTAAGGAATGACCTCCAAGTGCCTAAAGATGGGGTCTGGTACAGAGTGAGATAATGAATGTACGATTACTTTTATCATTACCAAATAAAGGTTTTGAGACTCAATTTTTTTCCAGTTTTAATTTAATTTAAGTTTTTCTTTTTTTGTTTTGTTTAAATCCCTTCTCCTTGTATTTTGTTTTTTCTTTCTTTTCTCCAGTGGGGGGAGAAGAAGAACTAGCTTCTCAGAACCTACCTATGATGGATTTCATCTCTCTAACAGGGGTGAGAAAGCTTTGCAAGGGATCACTCAGGGATGCTCTGTGGGGGTAGACTGTGGTATAGCCTGGCTTCTTACAGGTTCTTAGCAGACCATCTGGATGGAAATAATGGTGAGACGATACCATCTTTTCTAGTGCCCATTCTGTTTCCTGCCATGATGAATCCCACTCAGACTTCATCTCAGGCCTTGGGAATTTCTTAACTCCTTTGAGACATGGGTGGAGAACTCTACCTGATCAGAAATGGTTCTGTGGCTGTGGGGATGTAAGAATTGTACTTGCGGTTCACAAAGGACGTCTCCTGATTCTGCAAATAGGAAAGGCACTTGAGGTGATACTTTCTGTCATTGACCTCCATGTTCCCTAAGAATGAGAGATCAAGAGATCAGTTCATCCCACCAACTCTGATCCAGAGAAACAGCTACTTAGATTCTTTCTCCCTGTAAATGAGCATTACATGGTGAGGTGACACATCCTTACCATTGTCAAGTTGTAGGCTGGATTACCAACTATTGGGATCATTCATTCAGATATTAAATGAGCTGCATACTGGGGGGCGGAGTGGAACTTCCATTTAGGGACCACCTATGTTTACTAAGCTTGTCTTCTATGGTGTTTTTGGCTTTGATGCTTGAGGGTGCACAAGCAGGTTTTTTTTTTTTTTCTTCCACTATGAACTTGAGAGGCAAGGCTGGCTTGGAAAGGATCCCCTGACAGGAGAAGACATCATATTAGTAGGTGCTAGACACCTGTGTCCAGTGAGATTTTTGCTGACATCATTCTAAGAGAGCCACACCCTTTTCTTTCTGTGCTGCTCTGTGAGTCCACTGTATGCTTCCAACTATCTATATGAGATTCCAAGTCTCAGAGGTTAGCCTAGCATAGCTGTGCTGAGGAAAAACAGTCAGATTCTAAACTCTCAAGTTCTCAGTTGATCCTCTCACATAGGCCGGCTAGGAGTAACATCTTCCTTGTTTCTGGGGCTGCACTCTTATGCCCTCAACCTGGGACTATGACACTACACTCTTGGACTGAGTACTTCCTTTTTGAGGGTGAAATTAACACATGGCGTGCACATGCAGTGAAGTCGTCTCTCCTGACTTCTTCAAATTCCCCACCTATCACAAGCTCACAACTTGGCCAAACCAAACACTTTCTTTTCTTCTTGCCCTGGGAATCATTTCTGTGAATTGGGAAATGTAGTCTTAGGTGGCAATTTGAAACCACAGCCCTCAGTCTACACGCCTGGTGGATGCTCACAGGCATCTGCCACGGTACGTACATGCATACGTAAAGTTGCCACCTTATTCTATTTCTTCAATGGCCTCCATCCTCTCTTCCCTGCACTTATGTAGCCATGATCTCTTCAGGTAAATTCTGTCCTAATATATGTTACCAACATTAGTGATACAGGTATGTGTGCATACACACATACACACACACACACACACATGCAGGAATGCACACACTCATACAGGCACATGCACACGAGGAAGTAGGGGGAGAGGTCTCAGAGACAATGTTAATAAAGCCCCCCCCCAGGATTAGAAGAAAGTTACCCCAAGTAGTTCTAATCTCATGCAGCAGTGATTGCCTGCACTCTCCTGTAACTGGGAATGAAGAGGAAGTGGACCAGAAAAGTAGAAGAGAAAAGGACCTATGTTCATCTATGATTTAAGACTCTGGGAAGATTTCTCTATGTCATTTTCTTCTTGTCTACGAAACTTTAAGGGCTTCTTCTACTTGGGCTGGGTGAGAGCCCTATAGGTTCCCTGTCCCTTAAAGGTGGGACGAAGCCTTAAGGATTACCTTTATACCAAGCACCCATGTAGATGCCAGCTTCATTGGCTCGCCGATGTCCCTTGGGCATGGACTTTGTGTGTTCTTCACATTTTGTTTCTTATTTCTGTGTTTGCCTTTGTCACATCACTATCTGTACCTTTGTTGCTTGGAGTCTTGGTGCCTCTGTGTTTCCCACTTCTCATGCCTCTCTGCCGAGCCTGCCTTGCGCCTTTCATTACCACGTTAACAAACTCGAGTCGTGCCTAACGAGGACGCCTCATACGTTATGCTAATGATCAAGAGACATGTTAATGATATTTTAGAAGCCTAATTAGTGGAATATATAACTATATGCAATTTGGTAATGGACTGTGACAACAAGTTGTTAAAAGGGGACTTGACAAATCCAGTTGCATGTGGCCTCTGACAAACAGGAGCTAAGAGTGGATGAGTGGAAATTAGACAGGAAGGTGGAGGGAGGAGGTGCGGCTTGGGGATGTAGGTGCCCATAAGTACATTTAGGTAGGGGTCAATAGTTCTTAAGGGTAAGGCCTTTTTCTTATCATCCTTCAACTGCACTAAAACCACAAGGCTGTCTGTATCCAAAGAATTATTTTCCAATGTTTTTTAAGCAATTGCTTTCCCTTCCCATTGATCATACTCACGTATCTTTGTTCAAAATGTTATTTTGATTATGGTATCCCCCCACAATGTCTGTACTTGCGATTTGTAATGGAAGATGTACACACAGAAGATAGTTTCTTGCGCCCGAAGGAGATTTTATTGTGTTATAAACCAACAATCAAGACTGTGTGAACTGGGAAATAATCAGGATTGTGTCTATCAACGTGTTGATCTTGTTGGTGGGAGTAAAAACAAGGGGTGGTGTGTGTAAAATCAGTCAGCTGTGGGAATGTCATTTTCTCTTTATGAATGAGTTGGTGGAGACATAGATTTCTCCACTCTGAGGCTTTCTCTCTCTCAGTGATTCCCAATCTGGATTCTGGGAAGACCATGGATTACTGAAAAGATTTGAGGAATCTATGCATACACTGTACATTATAATTACACCATACATATATGCAGTCATATATGCACATGCATGCAGACATACAGATAAATATACCCCCCAAAATTCCTTGAATTCATGAAGTGCTTTTATGGCCAACGAAAAGTGCCTTTACATTTAAAAAGCAGTTTTCTCCTTTCTTGTCCTCTCCGGTTTTCTCATGTATCCCTAGTCTCCGGTTTTCTCATGTATCCTCTGTCCATCCCTAAAAGCAACAGTTACAATGATTTCTTTTGTAGCAGTCCTTGTTACAAAAACTAGGAAATCACAAAGACTAGGAACCTCTACTTAACCTGTTGCCATCAAAGCTGCTTATAAAAGCACATAGCTTTTATTTTTGACTGTGGTTTTAATTTAAGTAATATGTTTCTGAGACTTTCTATAGTGTTATCTGCTAATTATTTTACTGCTTATTTTAAAAAAATAAAGTGGAAGCTATATTTTTACAGAATAGGAATATCACCCTGACCTCACCCTCAGAATCTAGCAGTCTTTATTAGAAAGCATTCTAAACCCCAGGACTCATCATGAAGAAACCTGGGTACTGGAGTACCTTGATGGTACTTGCTTAGAGGCTTCAGCTCCAGTAACTGGCTTGCTTCTATCTATCTATCTATCTATCTATCTATCTATCTATCTATCTATCTATCTATCTATCTATCTATCTTTTGTGATTAAAGTGACCTAGAGAGGTAGGCTCACAGCATCACACTTGAGCACCCAGCACAGCTTTCAGAAGCATTCACTCAGTTAGAAAATGTCTCAAGTTTTCAGCTCCTTGATGGATAAAGACAGTTACAGACACAAGGAGAGTGTTTTGTGCTCTTGAAATGTATTTTATCAGGTTATTGGCAGCAGGGCGTATTTGTCATGTCTCCCTGGCTGTTCTTCCCAGCAGTGTGCCCCATCTCCATCAGAGACCTCTGTTTCCGTTTAGATGTTTATTGAGCAGTAACCCTGTGTCTACCCCAGTTCCAGAGTACTGGGTAACTTTCCTTTGCTGTTTTCTTCTTTTTTAAGTTTTTGTTTTGTTTTGTTTTGTTTTGTTTTGTTTGTTTGTTTCAAAAATGTCACTCCTTCTAGCACAGTCCTGGGACACAGGCCTGGGGCAGAGGTACCTCCATAGCTGGGACTTGAGCTCTCCTTCCTTTGCCTTTCTTTGGTACCTTAAAGGACTCATTTTGAAAGTAAAAAAGAACAACTGCACATCACTCCATTTATTAAATTATGCCCTCTTGACATCCAAGACCTTTAGTAGTCTTTATTTAGATATGGCCATCAGCCATGGCTGTGCAAACCTCTTGGATGGGGAGGAAATCCATTTTCTAATGTGTAGCCACAGGTGTCTCTTGTAGAATGTGCCAAGGAGATCTACCTGAAAGCCCTTTTTGAATGAACAGATTTGGAAAAAAAAAAAAAAATGACACTGCCTTGTTCTGTGGTATTTTGTCTATGTCTTTTTCTTTCTCTCTCCTTAACTCCCCTGATGGGCACTTTCTAGATGTGACTAAGACTTGGCTTTCAAAACTTTTATAAAGTTTCTCTATATAACCTTTACTTTTTAAAAACCACTCTTTATAATATGTATAAATGTTTTGCTGGCACGTGAGTGTGGCTTGCCCAGTGAGGCCAGAGCAGGTGTTAGATCCTCTGGACTTAGAGTTATGTTTGTGAGCCACCATGTTAGTGCTGGGATTTGAACCTGGTTCCTCAGGAAGAGGACTTTTAAATCCTCATACACGCGTCATAATCTATTTCCCCTCATGTCTCTTTCCCTGATGACTGTGTTGATAAAGGACTCGAGGTGGGTCCTGCCTGGATTTAAGATTCTTCCATCTGCTCCTTGTCCCTAAATAAAAAAAAAAAACCCGAGAACCTGTTTTGTGGTGGAAGATAGGAAGGGGGAAGCCTGACAAGAGAGCCTGTGGAAAAAGCACATTCATTATCAATTTCTTCCTCACCGAGTCGTTTGAAGCCAGGAAAATTAGCAGTCACTTTGAAGCTCAACAGACCTTTCATCTTTGTGTGTATGAGTGTATGTGTGTGTGTATGTGTGTGTGTGTGTGTGTGTTAATATTAAGTTGAGATTCTTTTTTTTTTGCCACTTATTTGGTTTTTCTGCTAATAATGAAATTATAATGAGATCCCTGATGGAATAAAAAAAAAAAAAAAAAAAAAAAACTCACATGGATTACCCCTTCCCCCTCTTTCTCTTTTTCCCTCTTTAGAAATCTACTCTGCATAATAGGCCTTTGTTTCTGTGTTTCAGACATAACTGAGGGAGGCCTGGAGCTGGAAATGCACCCTTGTTGTTCTTTTTAAGGAATAGGACATAACATTCTGTTAGGCAGAAAGTCTTCTCTTTCCTATCCACTTATCCCAGGGCCTTTATCTTCAGATCTCTGTTGTCCCTCATCCCTGTCACTCCAGATTGTGGTAGGGAGACAAAGCTAAGTACTTAATGCTTTTACAGGGTCAATGATGACTGTATTTCAGATGTGTCAACTCTCCTACTTTAAGGATTCATGACAGCCCTTTGTTTGAAGTGTGTGTGTGTGTGTGTGTGTGTGTGTGTGTGTGTGTGTGTGTGGTCCTGAAGGTCTCCAGGAGACAGCATCTGGAGTCTGGACCCTCCCTATTGCCTTTGCACACTGTGGCTACCAGGGGATTGATTCAGTTAGCCGGACTTGCTGTGTAGTTAAGGATGACCTTGAACTTCTGGTTTTGCTACCCCTACCTCTCAAGTGCTGGCATTATAGGTATACACAACTAGGCCCAGTTTGTGCAGTACTGGGGCATCCATCCATCCAACCTAGAGCTGTGAGCAAGTTAGGCAAGCACTCCCCCAACCGACCCACATCCTCAGTCCCCAGAACAAAAAAACATTTGGATAGCATGTTTCCCTCTGTGTTAACTGAGACTCGCTCCCTAGCTGTTCCTTTCTTACCAATGCTATCTTTTGACAGTACCATTGGCTGAAGAGGTCCTATTACCCTGGCCTGAGATGTCTTTATTTAGGCCCGAGTTTCTTCACATGGTCAAATTTATGCAGGGGCTCTTAGAAGAATGATCATCATACAGGGTGCTCGAGGCAAACACACACTCAAATTTCAAAAACTCGTACTGAGTTCTACTATGTTCCAAGTTGTAGGCCTTGACTAGTCTCAGACTTAGAAAATTCTTTCATAATCTAGCCAAAATCTCTTCCGCTTTAGCGTTTTGTGTTAAGCAAAAGACAGCCACCCACAGTTTGCTCTTGTTAATACTGGAAACGTGGGCATAAAGAACAGGCAAGATGGTGGTATATGTACCAAGACAAGGGCTGGTTTCTGCATCTGTCTTGCTCAGCTTTTCTGATCAATGCTAGTGACCAATATCAGAGCCCAACTCCCCACCAAGTCTTGTGTTCCCCCTCTCCTCCTTCCTTCTCACCATTAAACAGGTGTAATAAAGCTGGGGGAATCTTTACAGTTGGTGATTTTATATCATAGATCAAAGATCAAAGCAGAAGAATACACAGCCACCATAAAATTAACTGCTTTTTCAATTTTACAATGCTTTCAGTGATAGAGAATCTTATAAATTTAATATTAATTAAACACTTAGCTTTTAACCTCCTCCTGCATCTACTTTTGGCTGGTGGCTGGAAAAAATTAATTGGGCATCTTAAATCTTGCATTACTAATGCCTTGACAGGAGGGGTTTCAAAAGCACTTAGAACTCCAGCACAACGCACTCAGCGTATGCGTCCTTCCACTCACCTAATTGAAAATGCCTTTTTCCCCCTTCAGGAAAAATGAACCATTTGCTAATTTTTTTAAAGGAAGTGTAACTTACAGTCCCTTTTCATAGCCGGAGCTTTAACTCAGTCCCTTGGCACATTTAACACTTCACAAATGAAAGCCGTTGAACTTCGATTATTAGAAGAGCCCTATTGATTTCTGAGAGCTCTGGTACAGATGTGTGGCTGGCAATCACTTGGCCTGACCCATTGTGTCACCTGCAACCCTTGTGTGCTCCAGTCAGCAGAAGTTGCCATGTCTGGGTGAGCTTGGTAGGAGCTGGGATTCGTCTTGACCTTGAAGCATCGGAAATGGTGACTCAGATCTGTTCTTTGAGAACAGATCACATATCTCTTAAAGGAAGATTTAAGAGATAGGAAACTGGGGCTTGGAAGATGTTTCATTTGGTAAAGTGATTGCCGTACAAGCATCAGGACCTGAGTTCAATTCTCCAGCAATCGTGTAAGATCCAGATGAGGCAGTGTGCCTCTGTAATCCCAGTTCTGAGGGGCAGGGACAGGAGGATATCCAGGCTTGCTGGGTAGCCAATCTAGGCAGGCAGTGAGTGAGCTTTAGGTTCAGTGATAGATCTTATCTCAAAAACTAAGGTGGAGAACAACTGAAAAAGATACCCAGTATCAACATTTGGCCTCCAAATACATATCCACACTTACACACACCCATACACATATGGTTACATAATCGTGTATACACATATATGTGTGGAGACACACACACACACACACACACACACACACTCACATATAAGAGGTGGGAAGTTAGTGTGTTGGAGAAGCTATGCTATTAACATTTTCTGGACTCTGAAAGGGGACTGCCATGACTGTTTGTAGCTGGACAGACATCTCTCTAGTAGCCAGCCAGACATGTATGCTTTACGTATGCTTTAGAATTGGCTGAACAGGAACAGAAATACCAATATCTTATGTCTTGAGAGTGTTCCCACCTCTGATGAGCTAGGAACATCTCTCCATGCAATCTTATTCCCCACCCCCACCCTCCTTCCATTTTATTCTGAAGTATTTAGAGAAGTCCAGGACGAGGCCTCTGAATGTACACAAGCTGATTCCCTGCTTGGGACCACAAATTGGAAATAAGTATCAGGGAACTACAGTAAAATAGAACATGGACCCTTGCAAGACACCAAGCACTTGGCACCTGTTCTGACTCAGGTGACTCAGAGAAGAGCTTGCATTGCTTTGGGGAGTGAGGGAATACGGTAGGGGGTGGGAGTGGGGGTGGGTACATACTCCTGGTCCTGTGCTACTGAGTTTGCGTGGCTTATGAATATCATACTTAGAAAATTTTGGAGGGGAAAATTAAAGGAATCATTTTCTCTTCCAAAGAGTTTTTTTTTTTTTTTTTTTTTGTAAATTCTATTCTAAAAATAGTTTATTATAGGTGTCTGTTAATCACCCATCTTCTTAGTCTGATCATCTAAGTTGACTATAAAACAATGTACAAGTGATTCCACAGCACGTTTTTGGTTTGGGGGTGGGATGGGGTGAGGAACAGAGAACCTGAAGCTTCTAATTCCTCCGCTCCTGTTCTGGGCTCTAACCATCTCTCTGTTCAGGCTTCTGACAGTCACCTTGAAGGTCCCTAATGGCAGCAGGGAACGTTTAATCCAGCTGTGAAATAACAAATGACCTGTGGAATCCCTCTAGAACCTGCCATCCCAGCTCTCTGCACCTGGTGTGCCTGCACTCCCTGGGAAACCCTCGTTCCCTCTCATTACAGCTGAGCTTCTGAACCTTTTAAGAACTGAATTGATGAGACGTGGAATTTGATAGCCGATAAATTGAGGATATTGGTAAATTTAACGACTCTATTAGAAGGTAGCATTGCCAGGATTGGGCTCAACGTTTGCTTGTGTTTGTGAGTGTATCTGTGGAAGTCCTTTATGTATGTATCTTGCTGTTTCCCTATCTATCTGGATATATATGATATGTGGGGCGCTATAAAATTTTTAGTGCCTGAGTTTGGGTTGACCGCCTTATTACTCACGAGTGAGCTATACAGGTCTTCCTTAACAAGTGGCAATAAAGGCTTTACAACACCCCTTGCGCCGTCACATTTTTGTTTAGGCCACATATTGTCTTTTTCTTTTTAAGTCTCCCTTTGCTCATGTCCCTCTCAAGTACCTTTGTTGCCATGGCAACGGTTCCATCCTTTCTTAGGGTGGAGCGGAATGACATCCTCACTCAAGATCCTCTATGTCGGCGCCTGTTTGAGCTGGCTGCAAATACTCAGTTAGGGGTCATGGCTGTGGCCCCTACTTTGGCTGTATGTGGCATTTCTCCCTCTCTTTGATGCCTGACGTCCTGTTTATCAGACTGCTGTGGCTGTCCCTACATTAATCATTTGCCATGTCTTTGTGAACTAGTCCTCCAAAGACTGGGAAGAAGCTGGCACCCATGTTCATGTTAATCATTTTGGGTTCAGGTCGGAGCTGTGTGACTGGCAAGGACACAGCCCGTGTTGTGTCCATGGGAGTGAGGAGGGAAGAAGTTGTTTGTTATATCTAGGCTTGGTTTGGTAGTAATTGTCAGGCAGATTCTGAGTTTTCCAAGTAAATTGTTTTAGCTTCATCTCTGTATCCCTAGGTTTTTCCCTGGGCTGGACTTCACCTTTCTTTGATGCATGTAATGTTATTTTGCAAGAGAATCATGAATCTGGTCTAGTCCACTAATTACATCTATAAGGAGACTGAGGATCAAAGATCATGTGACTTGCTGAGGCCACATGTCATTTTGTCCCACAAATCGGAGACCATATCTCCCTGCCTCTGCTGAGACTTCCACTGTACCATGATTAGTTGTTTCTTTAGAACAAAAATATCTATCAAGTTAATTTCTTCTTCCGTCCCTCAGCATTTCTGTAAGATATAGCTGGAGACATTGGGAAGGGCTCATTAGGCAAATGTTGACAAGAAGTGAGGTTGTACAACCTAAATTTGCAGTTCTTTTCCAGGAAGAGGTCTGAGACACTTGCCTAGGTAAGAGGAAGTGGACCAGGGGATGTGTTATCTATTTTGATGGGATGCTATTATGTGAAAGTACATAGATTTGTCTATTTTTTTTTCTGAGCAATATTTTGACTGCTTCTCTTATGAAAGACACTATGAATGAATGTGCCAAAGCTCATAGATGACATGAGAAATATTACAATCAATGCACGTTTTCAGGAAGGTGACTAAAACCAACACTGAAAATTTTGTAACAATGTAAATTTTTGCCCTATGTGTTTGCAAATGTCATTGAGAAAGCTAGTGTGTGTGACCAATGGCTGTATGGCTGATATCAGTGGATTCAGATGGGAGAGCAGAGCACACTGGTACAGATGAAGACAGCAAGAGTGTATGCTTCTTTCTTGGGTGGTGTAAAAGAGGATCCTGAACAGTTCCCCCCCCCCCAAGTTTCCTAAATCTGAGTGGGAGGTTTTTTTGTGGGTGAGTAATATGACATTTGAGGAGATGGAGTAAGCTCTGCTTAGGCCCTCTCTTGGTCTTTCCCACTCTCCAGCTCTGATGTGCTGTTCTCAAATCTGCTGGTTTCATATATGGGTTGCCTGCAGCCATAAGCAATTTGCCATTCATACTCCTATCAGCCTGGGAAGTGGAAGCCATGTGCTCAGTGTTCCTTTTCTGTTATCTGAATACAGAGGAAAGAGACAGCCAATATCCACTGGGTTCCCACCAAGCAGGTGACAGGAAATAATACGTATAAAGGGCAGAAAATGACCCTGAAAAGGGTTCTTGTTCCCACTTGACAGATGGGGAAACTAAACCTTAGAGATATTAAATGAATTGCCCAATCTCCTACAACTAGTAAATGACATCCAGGCGTCTCTGATTTCATAGTCCATATTCTTTCCTGTGAGTCACATTGCCCCACTAGGTACTGGGCAATTATTCTCTTGTGCAATCTTTGGATCTTTGCTTTGATACTGGGCTTAATCATCCCCCTACAACTCATATCGGAATGAGAGTGACGTGCATTTGGCATCATCACAGGAAAGTCGTAGTTGGCAAGACTCTAAAGCCACCTTTATCGGCTCCAGCAGCTTTTCTAGTAGTTCCCTGTCCCTGACAGAGTGGATTATGAAAGAGCAGCACTCAGGCTGGGTCAGGGCTCTGAGGGCCTAGCAGAAGTTATAGCTGTGGGCTAAGGAGGATGAGAAACGGGAAAGAATAGAAAATACCTTTACTAATAACACAGAGTGGATGGTTCTGTATCTTGCAGGTTGGTGTGTGTGTGTGTGTGTGTGTGTACACATTTGTCCTTGCTTATAGAAGTCAGAGGACAGCCTCGTGGTCATTCTTCAGTAGCTGCCCATCTTGTTTGTATGAGACAGATCTTTCACTGGCTTGGAGTTCACCAAGTATTCTAGTCTGGCTGGCCAGTAAGCCTCAGGCAGCGATCCATCTGTTTCTGCCTCCCCATCTCTGGGATTGCAAGCATGTGTCATCATGCCCAGCTTTTCTTTACTTAGGTTTTGCAGATGGAACTCAGATTCTGAGGTTAGCCAAGCAAGGACTTTACTCAATCCAATGAGTACAATTCCCCTTTCCTCCCCTCCCCTCCACTCTCCTCCCCTTTCCTCCCCTTTTTTCCTGCTCTTTTAGATACCTTTAAAAAGCTGCCATCTGTCGAGTACTTAAGAAAGTTCTCATTAAAGAAATAGTTTTATAAATGTCATCGAAAGAACAAATTCTTTTTTCTTCTATATTCAAAGTGCTTTTGGAACAAGCAGTATTATTTGAATACAAACATCACAGAGACACCTAAAAGCAAAGCTCTCAGATGTAACTGACAAAGGCATGTTGGGGGGGGGGCGGGGGCAGAGCGGGCAAAAATTCAAGTAAGAGAGGAAAGTAAAAGCTGTCACTCTGCTGTGACCCTTTTACAGAGATAAATCACCCACCACAGAGAGGGCCAAGTTCACTTACTTAATTCATTATTTATTTTAGTTATTGGAGAAGCTCATTGCTACTTAGCCTCAGGGCATATTTACAAGTTCGATAGGAAAAAGGCAGCCCCTGCCATTACTGTTTACAGTCTACGATAGATAATATATAAACAAGACATATTGTTTTTGTAGAAAGACACTTGCATCTGGTATGCTTTAAACAAACAAGAATAGAACAACAGGGATGTAAAGTCAGTAACTTAAAAAAAAAAAAAAAAACTTTTGTAGCAAACCAAGGTATGAAATACAAATGAAGGAACTGCAAATGTATTTGGTCCACATTGATCATTTTCATGTATTAAAAAAAAAAAAAGAAATAAATATTCTTTGTAAGACAGTCTACAGCAGCAGAGTCAGGAACCAGGCCAGTGATGCTGTGACTTGCTTGTACTATGAGCCAAGCCTGGGTAACACTCAATAACACCCCTCACCTTCATGGGCCATCAGCCGTAGAGAGGCAAATTAAAGCAGTGGCATAGCCACAAATCACAGGCTGTTGTTAGATTCGGTCTGACCCTTAGCATCATTTTATCTGAGTCCTCTTGGATTTAATGTGATTCCCTTCACACCATCCGGTCATCTCTGGACAAATACAGATACTGTTATTGTTACCACCATGATTACTCAACCTGACCTATGACCGTTCTGCCCTGAAACCGTAGGACCTCGCCATGGCTGAAGCATTCATATCCCTCTCAGCACCTTCCTGACATGGCTAGACTAGGGTAGATGTTGTCAAGAAAAGGAGCACATTGCTCTGCTCCTCCTGTTCTAGCCCCTTTCTCTTCGCTATGCATCTTACCTCTGGTGATGCTACCCATCCTCCCTAGGGGCTAGGAGGCTCCTGTGATTCCAGTGGTAGAATGGGGGGAACCAAGCTCTGGTTTAAGATAGGTCAGAGCTGGCACACCAGCCCCAGCCTTTTTCGTCCTGGATATGGAGTAGACAGAAAGGCATCCTCACTGACCTTTCATCATCTGTGAAGAAATGTCATATTAAGGTAGAACATGCACTCTGTCCACCATGGGCTTGACAGTGTTGACATCCTATTTTCTCCTTCTCTCAGTCTATGACTTTAACCCCACCTCCACCCAAAACCCAAGACTGAAATAGCAGACAAGGTAGAATTTGTAGCATGGACGCTTTGAACACACATGGGATTTGTGGACTGGAGAGAGTCACCCTCAGAAGCTCATTGGTACTGGCTCTAAGCTTGGTGGTAGTGAAGAAGGGAAACTTGATGGCATCAGAAGATACAATTGGGGCAATTCTAGAAATCATCTGGGGAGTTATTGAAAGTCTCTGGCTTGGCCTACTTATATGAGAGTTAAGAATGGGGAGAGACTTTTAAAATCCTCCAGTCTTCTAGGGTCAAATCGTCGACCAGTGATGTGTTGTGACTCAGACTTAGTATCTCTAGTGCTCTAGGGTATCATAATCAAATGAATGGTGTCACTTTCTCTTTCTTCAAGACCCTCTGGCCGATGAGCATAATCCCATCACTTTCTATTGCCAGCATTTTTGACACCCATCCCTTCCCTCTCTTCTTCAAGGAGCATCATAGCTGTTTCCTGGAACTGGTAGAATTTGAGTGAAATGCAGCATCATACCACCTGGGCACCTCCCTACATGTGTTACACAGCCCAGGGGACAATGGTCCACAGTGCACGGACTTTGCAGTCTACCTGGATTTGAATCCCAAGTCTTTCATTCACATGTGGGGTGACTTGGGCATGCTACTGCTTCAATTTCTTCCCACATAGGATAATATTGGAGTCTTCTGTATAGGTACCCACCTAATGGTGAGACAGTTCTTACGGTGTCTGGCACTGTCCTTTCCCTTAAGCAGCCAGCAATGTATTGAAACATACACAAAGTAACTAAGGTGCTATCTGACCCATGTTCAACTTCATAATGGATTTGCTTTTATGGTTTATTTTCTTTACCCTCAGTAGTGGCTTGGAGGTGCCTAAAATGGTATGTCACTGCATTTCCCATTCCACTAAGGATGGGATTTCTTAGAACTGTTCTGGGAGACATTACTCATTTTTTTTTTTATAGCATGGCCTTAGATGGATGCTTTTCTCTTTTTCTTTTTCTTTTTTTTTCTTTGAAAACTAGTTCCCCATCATGTGAGCACTCCATTGGTGCCAGTCTTGTCTTCTGCAGTGTGCACAGAATAAATTATTTCTTTTCTCTCTTTGTGCAGCTCTTTTGCTGATCACTGGGTGTCTCTCCTCTAGGTTCCCGATCTGGAACTAAGCCTTTCTGGGGCGAAAGACTCCTTGGGGCTTGGTTACTGTCACAGACTGAGCCTGTGCTAGTGGCTTTCTGCAGAACCCTTCCCAGTTGAGTTGCCCAAGACAATAGGATGGATATAGTAATACAATCCACAGGGAAAAGCTATGGAAAGTCATATTTAAGCATTTCTGAAGGCTCTATAAAAACAATGCATCCTGAGTTTAGTGGATGGTTAGAACTCTCTGGACCAGCCTTACAGGGCAGTCCTGAAAGTCTGTTGGCTTTCTCTGCTCTCTCAGAATTCTAGGCAAGTTCCATTTGTAGAATTGCCCAGATCCATTGTTGTATGCCAACACCACCCCATGATACAAAGTTTTTGTTTTTGTTTTGGTTGTGTGTGTGTGTAACACACCTATGGGAGGCTATTTATCCCCATTCTATCACTAACATTGAGGAACAATTCTGTGGAGAGAATGATGCCTCTCATTTATTTCTTAGCCTGTCAGGGCTTGAAAAGACCCAAGCTTGGGGCTAGGGTATGCTGCTGGCAGTATCTCATCAGGTGCCCTGTACAATGAAGCATAGGTGTGGCTTTCCCTGTGGATCTGTCTGCTGGCCCCACTGCCCCTCTGGCAGCATCCTAAGTGACCAGAGGCCTCTCTGTAGATCTGTAGAGACAAGCAGCCATGGGCTGGCACAAACTCACAAGCTGTGTCGGCCCCATCTTCTTTCCTTCCCCTTCACTGAGGCAAGAGATGCAGCCTAGAGAAGGGTGAAGTGTGTATGGGGGAAGGGGGGGGGGGTATTGTGAAGGTGGGGGTGGGGAGAAACGGAGGAACAACTGTAAAAAATGTTAATTTATTAATCACTGAATATATAGCAGTTCATCTGCAATGCTGTTGCCATGCCAACACCCTGGGAGTTTACTTTCTTAATCCAAGAGAGGAGCTCTCAGTCCCCTGCTCCCCTGCTGTGCCATTTGAATTTGCTGCTGCCACCGCAGCCACCGTGGTATCTGTTTTAGAAAACGGGGATGGGTGGGGGGAGGGGGATTAAGGCTCAACCACCAAAGCAGTCAGATGCAAAGCAGCGAGAGGCCTTTCTCAGCGAGACTTAGTAAAAATGACACAAATTAATATACTCTACTTAAACCAGACCAAGATTAATGGTTCTCTTTCAGTGCGGCTTAGCCCAACTGTCACTCGACAGGCGTTTGTCGGACAAAATCAACACTAATCAACATTTATTCGTCTCTTGCCCTTGGGTCTGAGGAGCGCAAGCGGGCTGCGCCATTCTCCCGCTCATCTCGCCACGCTTTTCACCCTCCATCCAGCTCCGCCATATATCACGCTTCCTCCGGGTGCCTCTGCTCGTCCGGATCCACAGACTCAGCTATCAGGGTACATTAGAGGCATGATAGATTTTCTGTTTTAATTTACATCTATTATATTACAACATAACAGAATTTTGATTCAGTAGAGACCTGTGTCTCCTATAGCCAGACTCCTTGGGAGGCTTTTTGCATTAACTTATTAAGGTTTGTTATGGTACAGTTTCAAATAGAGAGTCAGTTCTCTCTCTCTCTCTCTCTCTCTCTCTCTCTCTCTCTCTCTCTCTCTCTCTCTCTCCCCTCCCCCACATGCTTAGTAAAGATGTCTTGGTGCACCTTATTCATAAACACAGCTCATTTTCTGTACACTTGGCTTCCTGTACAGATCACATGAGGCTGGCTGAGTTCCTCCCTTACTTTCTGATTGGACTTTGATCAGCCAACAATGGCAGCCGCGAGGGAGCTCCCCCTTCACTGCCTGGCCTAGAGAAATGGCCTCCACAAACCAGCAGTCACTCCTCCACCCCGAGCTTTAGTTCTGGTTCCCAGCATCTTCTTTTCCTTTTGATCTCAGTTATAGTTAGTTTTTATTTATATTGAGACACATGTATGTCTACGTGTGTGTGTGTGTGTGTGTGTGTGTGTGTGTGTGTGTGTGTGTGTGTGTGTATTCGTGTGGGGGTGGGGGCGGGTGATGCAGAGAGGAGGGAGAAAGGGAAGTAGCTGGGTTAGCCACAAATGATCCTGTTGAAAGAATGCCTGAGGGATGTGCCTGAACAAGGCTGTTTGCTTTCTCCATGGCCTCCCTAAAAGAAGCTTCTTCCAGCTTGGAGTAAGGTGTCTGTGTGTGCCTAGCTAGTCCACGGTTTGTGGGATTTGTGTGTTTGTGGCCCTACTGTAGAGTGTTTATCTTTAAATTTATTTTAAACAATGTGTTTGCTAATTTAAGATTTGTGTAGCAGTGGCTTTGGTTTTGACCCTTCTCCTTTCATCCATTTCCCCGGCATTGTGGTGTTCGGCACACGTTTTATTCTTTGACATAGTATTCTTTGAAGTGTTAGGCAGAATTGCTGGCTTTTGATTGTCAGTGGAGGCACATTATACTTTAGCTATCTGGTCACCTGGGGCCACTCCGAACACCTGTGGAGCACAAAAACTGTCCTATCTGCTCGCACCTTTTAACCTTATATTCTATTTTCTATGGATGCCGTGGCTTTGTCAGACACTCAGAGTGACCACACCTTCCTTCTCAAATTGTCCACTTGACTATGACCTCTGAGTTCTGAATTTCTTCCACTAAGCTGTTGCTTCTAAAGAGAGCAATGAGGTTATCTTGTGGCCAAAAGACAGAGAACCCTGGGGCTGAGTTGGGGGATGTGTGGTTTGTGTGTGTTTGCATGTGGCTGCTGAAGGGTAGGATGTGTTAGGAGGATGGCTTAGGCCTTCCATTTTGGTTTCTTATTACATAGCAATAAAGTAAATGACGCTTAGTATAACGCTGCACTTAGAGAGCTGTAGCTCAATTTAAGAAACAAAACCCCACCACCAGGAGTTGCTTAGTATCTTGAGCTTGGGAAACTGACCTCGTTAATTTTAATGAGGGGAAAAATTCTCCAGCTGGGGCTGAGGAGAAAAACCGAAATACCAATGAGGTTATCACGTTGGGTGATCTCACTGAATTCAGTGTGTAATCAGAATGGTGCTTAGAGAATTTTCTAGAGTTTACAAGAAACTGCATATGCCCTCCCTAGTACCGAAGGCTGCTTTCCCCAGGAGGCAGAGCCAAGCTGTATATGGTCCTTTCTTGTGGAGCTATTCGAGAAACTAACATTAAAAAGTTGGGTGCAAATAAAACTGAAATTAAAAATGCATCAGTGTGCTGCTGCTTTTGTGGGTCTGGCAGGAAGGCAGAGAGGCTGACAGCAGCTACAGTCAGTTAGAAGCAAAGGCCTCGTGAGTTCAAGTGCTTGCAGATGCCCTGTGGGACCCAGGCATCTGGCTCTTTATCACCCAAGACACAAGGTGAGTTGAGGGAGTCCCGTTATTCAGGAGGCAGCTATTCAATCAGAGCAGCAAGCTGATGGCTTTGACCCTGCTCTCGAGGAACTGACAGATTGTGACCAAGGAGGTTCAAGATGACTAGAGGACAGTTTTGCCCTCACTTATGAGACGTGTACTAAACTCTAGTGACATTTTGTTGGGGACAACAGAAAGAAACATCACCCATCAAGGTGTTTGACTGACCCTTTACTTTATCCTCATCTACCAGATGGCAGATTCTTGGGAGAGCTCTGTATTAACCGGCTTTTCAGAAGTCGGGGGCATGTAGAACAGCTTTTCCATCCTCCAAAGTTTGAGCTTGCTGACTCAAGCACTTTGCACATCTCTCTGACATGTCCCTGAACTCAGTAGATTTGTGGAATTCTCAGGTACAAGATGTCCACAGGGACACTTTATGATTAAACGGGAACATTTCACTCTAGGGACCATCTAAACACCAGTGGATTATTGATGAGGGAGGTGTTTGTCCATGAATGTGCATAAGTTCCCTTGAAATTCAACCCCTTCCTTTGAAAGCTATAAGATAGCAGTTAAGGGCACTTGGCTCTGTGTGTATGGGATGGGAAATGCTGGTTGCCAAGCAGCAGGGAATGGACATAATCACGCTGCCTAGCAACAGCGGCAGCGTGGTCACTTGCACAGATTTCTGTGCTTCTTCCTGTTTGATCTGTAGGAAAATGTAGATAGCTTCTGTGGGTTGCTCTCTGCCCTAACCATGGTAAGATGCAGAAAAAACGTGGTGGGCCATGGAGGGCAGATATTCAAATGCATGTTTTCATGTGATGACTTGCCAGACCATGTGAGGCTGAGCACTGACATTTGCATAACATCCCTCCCTCAGTTTCCCCATTTAACTGACTGTGCACTTGCAGATTGACTTCTGAGCCTTAAGGTGAATCTTGGAGGCATGGCAGACTCCTGTGGGTATTAACTCTGTTGGCCCTGGTGAGATTAAAGTCTACAAGTGTGAATATGAAACAGCCAGTTTTACACACACACACACACACACACACACACACACACACACACACACACACACACACACAGCTCTCAAGTGAGAGAGGCAGGTAGAGCAGGATAGGAACAAAGCATCAGGGTGAGATCAAGGCAGGTGATCCTTGCCGGTCTGCCCTTTATCCTAACTCTGACTACCCCACAGTAAGGCTGCCTGCTCAGTGTAGAGTCTGAAGAGGCTTGGCCTGCAGAGGCTTCCTGGGTCAGAGTGTTGAACTTCCTGGGTTGTGGTGGTTATATTTACGGAGACTTGGAAATGCTTAGAACGGAAGGCTGAAGGGAGATAGATGGCAGTGACTGAAAGGGGCTGACGTCTCCCTGCTACCAGCCCTTTCCTCTGCTCAGGGGGTAGGAACAGCCGAAGTACAGGCTTGGCCTAGGAAGGCAGTCTAGCATGTGGCTTTCCCCAAGTGCTTTGTTGCATTTGATCATTAACACTCTTGACTATGATGGGTGGCAAAGTCAGCCACACCGAGCAGGTTCAAAGGCAGGAGACTGTAAGAGTATTTATCCACAATTCCTATGAAGCAGCAGCTTCTCCCAACCTGTTTCTTCTGGCGTTCTGAGCAGGGACTTAGAAGAGAGGTGGGTGCTGCAGCCACCCTCACATTAGACACTTCACCCTCCTAAGTTTTCTCTCCCATCTTTGTCTTCTATACACAGAGCTAGCTGTCTTTGATGTGGACTTGGTTCGTTGTCTACCAGGAAAGCATTTGTTTATTTTTAGTTGCTCCTTAGGCGTGTATCTCTGTCCATACATGTTCATATATGTGTTCCTATGTATATGGGTGCATATTGAGTATAAGCAGTGCATACTGGGCAACATTCTTACTCACTCTCCACCTTAAGTTTTGAGACCTGGCCACTCACTGAACCTGGTACTCACCAGTTCAGCTACTCTAGTTGGCTAGTGACCACCAGGGGATCTACCTCTCTCTGCCTTCCAAGTGCTGGGATTACATGTGTATCCTCTCATAGCCAGTCAGAGTGCCCAGCTTGCCATACTTATGTGAGTTCAGGATATCTGAATCAAGTTCTCAGGCTTATGGGGCAACCTCTCTACTGACTGAGTTCTCTCTCCAGCCCTTCAGTGGTTTCATAGCTTTTATGTTTTGTTTTGTTTTTTTTTTTTTTTTCAGAGTCCCTTAGGCTGGGGGCCCCTGTCATTTCACAGGTGATGGAACAGTTATACAGAACAGTGATACTTGCTTCTATTCATAGATACTCTTGTTTTGCAAGATTGGACCAAAAATCCTGTCGTCTGCTGGTAAAGATGAAACCCTTGGTAAAATCGGAAGGGTTTGGGCAGAGAGTCACTATGGAGTCAAAGCTTTTTGACTTTAGAGTGTTGAGATCGGTTGAGAACTCTCTGGAATCACATGGCCTCTGATGGGTGTGCAGGGGTGATGCACAGTCCGTAAGCCACTTGTATACCTGTTGTGTACTAGTAGGAAGAATGCCAGATGGATGCTAAGGGGAAGGGCTCTGACTTCAGCCTCTCTCACTGAGGCTGCTGCTGAGTCCTCACTCTGCAGCCTCCCTAGGGAGCTTTCCTGCCCTGTTATACTTCCCTGAGTAAGGTAGATTTACAATTCGAAATTGTCAGATCCAGAGAGATGGCTCAGCAGGTAAGAGAATTGGTTGCTTTTCCAGAGGATGCAGGTTCAATTCCTAGCACCCTCATGGTGGCTCACAGCTATCCATAATTCTACTTCCAATGGATCTGATGCTGTCACCTGGCCTCCTCGGGCATGAGGCACACAGGTGGTATACAGAGACATACACTCAGGCAAAATATTTATGCACATAAAAATTAATCTTAGAAACAAACAAACAGAATTGTCAGTCTAGGCCACTGGGAAGGTTCTTCCTCACACAACATAGATGTTTGGAAATGATATGCTAGGCCCGGCATGAAAGCTAGGGTCCACTCATTTGTAGCAATTATGTATGTCTTAAACACAGGTATGGTGTTCTTTGGGCCAGCAAATGTCAGTAGCTTATTCTCTGTATCAAAGGAAGGGACCTGAACCTTCAAAGCTATAACCTCTCCAAGATAACTCATATCCATCCCTTCTCATTGTCTGTGCAGGGAGGGAGTAGTCTTCATGGCTCCCACCTAGAAGCCATTCTGGGGCTTAGAGCAGAATGCTTGGAACAGTATGGTTCTAAAATTCTACACCAACTGTTCCTTCATTCCTGTCCTCCCTTCGAATATCACATCCCATGGTCAAGTGCTACTGCAGATGTGATTGTGATTCTGATACTCAGAAGGAAGGAAGGAAGGAGGAAGGGAGGGAGGGAGAGGAGGAAGGAGGGGAGGGAAGGAGAGGAGAGAGGGGGAAAGAGAAAGGGGGAGAAGAGGAAAAAGGAGGAGGAGGTTGAGAAGAAGAAATAGAAGAGGAGAGGAGAACAGGAGGAGTGGGGAGGGGAAATGAAGGAGAGGAGACATAAAGGGTGTGGTCTTCTTTGCCATCTACTTGTCTTTGAAGAAGTCCAACAGCTCTAACTATAGAACCTCAGAAACTACATCAGTCTTAGAGACTGCCTCCAGACTCGTGGAGGAGGTAGGGGACTGAAGGTCTATCTCCCTTAGTAAGGGTGAGCTGACTCTTGGCTGTTGCTCCACACAGCTCTTCTGTGATCGTGGATGGGGAGAGCTCAGTTCTGGCTTGACTCGGTGATGGTTCTTCAGCTGTTTACAGGGAGAGAGGAAAAAAGCAGACATGAGGGGCCTGGTTAAACGCTCATGGGCTGTCCTAGTTGCTCCTTCTTCCTGTGAGGTGGAAGAATCCCTACTTTTATTTAAAGTTGAGGACGACCAAAGGAGGTTTTATTGCCTGCCAAATTTCCAAGTATCCAAATGGTAAGGGAGCCTTTGTCTGCAGCCTTCCTATGACAGAGTTTCCAAGTTGCGTTTGATTTCACATGGTCAGAATGACTTGCTTCAGGTAACACCCTTGCCTTAAGGAAGGCAGAACATTTGATACATTTTAAGCCTTTCATCCTCACAAATATCTCTGGAAAATGGAGGTCAAGTGATGTAAGAACCTTGATTATTATGTAACCTGCTTACTGTTTTGGAGTTATACTCTCTATATCAACAAAAACCATCTGAAGATAAGAAATCTATAGCTCAGTAGGTAGATTGCTTTTGCCTGGCATTCATAAGGCCTTGGTCTCTCTATCCCCAATACCACATAAATTTTGTTGGTGGAATCCTAATGTCCTAGCACTCTGGCACAGAAAATCAAAAGAATTAGAAGCTCAAGGCTATCCTTGGCTGCATAGCAGATCGGAGCTAACTCTAGCTACAGGGGACGTTGTCTCCAACAAACACACCAACAAACAAAAACCATCTCAAACTCCAAATAACTTAAAGT